>NC_056728.1:1335180721-1335490721 GCF_019279795.1 Protopterus annectens | reverse complement strand
ATACAACAAGATCAGAACATAGTAAACATGCATTGAAATGTAGCTGTAAATGGAAACATTACATACATTGAATGAATATTGAGATGTAGCTACACATGAAATAATTGCATACATTGAAATAATAACATATATTGAGATACAATTTTACATGAAATAACAGTTAGTTAAGGTG
Organism: Protopterus annectens; assembly: GCF_019279795.1. Classification (NCBI taxonomy): domain Eukaryota; kingdom Metazoa; phylum Chordata; order Ceratodontiformes; family Protopteridae; genus Protopterus; species Protopterus annectens. Next base: position 1,335,490,549 of record NC_056728.1, on the reverse strand, counting down.
CATTATACATTATAAGCCATATTAGGATATATCAGGATACATAAAGAGTCATTAGGTAAATTTCCTATCTAATTAACATGGCAAAGCTTAGTATCAATAGTAGGGTAGTTGAAGGTAGGTAAACAATGTTATGAGCAGGGTAAATGAGGGGGCTAGCAGGATGAACCAGGGGATGAGCAAAGGCAGGTTCAGTGATCCATTAAGTGTGACTTAACAGTTGTTTTGGAAGCTGTATGAGAAGATTCAAGAGTTAAGGCTGATGGGAGAGCATTCCATGATTTAGCAACATGAGTAGAAAATAAGGAAACCCCAGCTGAGTTATTTACATTGGAGGTCTTAAGTAAGAGCTTGTCACTTGATCGGAGAGGTCTTAGGTTCATAGGTTCATAGGTTCATACTAGGCTATCTGCCCGAGGGCATTTACAAGCCTAGCCCATCGTTTTGTGGCTTACGCCACCCCTTTAGTATGGGGAACTATACCCATTATTTTGCTGTGCCTCTGTCGAGCAGTGACACTGAGGTAATCCCTGGGGTATATCTGCGATCTCCCATCCATTGGTCAAGATTTCTCTTGAACAAGGCCAGCGAGGTGCTCTGCCTCACATGTACCGGGATTTTGTTCCACAGCATAGGGAGTCTTTGGGTGATGAATCTATCCCTCCAGCACGTCCTATTAATAGCCGTGTCAAGGTTTAAGTCTCCTGCCCTTGTGGCTCTGATGGATCTAGATTTTTGAGGTGAAGCATATTCATCAAATCTGGGTTTGACATGGCCTTGTATGTTAGGCAAAGGTCACCTCTGAGCGACTGAATAGAGCTGGAGTTCTTTCAGTCGGGCAGCATAGGACAGATTTTTGAGACCCTTTATCCTTTTGGTGAGGAACTTTTGTGGCCTCTCCAGCTGCTGCAAGTGTCGGGTCAGATACATTCGAATGGGGCATTGTACTCAATCATTGGTCTGATGAGTGATGAGTAAAGGGAGACTATGACCTCCCTTGATCTAGATGAGAATCCCTTCATGATAAGGTGGGCAATGTAGAAGGTCTTCCTAACTACTTTAGCTACATGGGTGTCGAATGACAGACTACTATCAACCTGGGTCCCCAGGTCCCTGATAACTTCTTCTGTGCTCAGTGGATTGCCACCTATTTGGTAGCTAGGGGTAACCTTGTTTTTCCCGAAGGGTATGACTATGCATTTTTTGGCATTTAACTTTAGAACGTGGCTCTGGCACCAGTTATCCGTTTCTGTGAGACCCTTCTGAAGGATATCTGTGTCAGATGTGTTTTCTACTATGGCGCCCAGTTTGCAGTCATCTGCAAACTTTGTCAGCCATAACCCTCCTGTGTTTGCTTGTACTTCGGAAAAGTAGATACCAAACAAGAGTGGGCCCAGGACTGAGCCCTGTGGGACACCACTTGTGACAGGCTTTGAGTCTGACATGGCGCCAGCAACTCTGACCCTGTGGGTTCTGTCAGTTTGCAACCCATCTTGTGATGTATGGGTTAACATTTAAGCTGATGAGTTTTTCAATGATACCCGAGTGGGGTATTGTATCAAGGCCTTAGCCAGATCGAGGTAGGCTGTATGGACTGCCTTTCCTCATCAATGGCTTTGGTGACTGTTTCAAAAAGTCAACCAAGTTTAAAAGGCATGATCTGCCTTTGACAAAGCCAAACTGGGTTGGATCCAAAGTCTGCAAATTCCCTATGTCTTTATTTATGAGGTCCATTATGATCCTCTCCATGGCTTTGCAGATAAGGCTTGTCAAGCTAATGGGTGTGAAGTGGTACCACAGTTGCAGTTCCAGAGGTAAGACTTTGATTAAACAGCTGTCCTAGCTGGGGTTTTAATCCCCCATTGAGTACAAGGACCACACAGCCGGGACCCCCATCAGGTCCCATGGATGCTGTGTTTTTGCTTTGGAGAGAGCAGTTCTCACTTGGGCTGGAGATGTTTGGGGGCTGCAATCGTTTGGTATAGATATCTCTCCTTTGGGGGAGGAGAGTTTGCACTGAACCTGTCAGCCAGTATGTTGGCAATGTCTGTAGGATCAGTAATCTTCACATCATTTTGAGCTAGCTCTGAGCATATCTGGGAGTTTCCTCCCAGCTTTCTAGGCCTTATGATTGTCTTTTGAGTCTTTAGCTATTTTTCTCGAAATTTGCTTTGGATGATTTTATGAGAGCTCTTAGTTTTTACTTATAGTGATCAAGGGTGTCTTACCTTTTAAGGATTTTGCTCTATCTTGTAGTAGCTTCCTCCTTTTGTTGTAGAGTTTGTTTATGGCTGGGGTCCACCAGACTTGCCTTTGGTACAAAGAGTCTTTGTTTTGCTTGGGATTGCCTTATCCATGCAGTCCTGCAGGTGCTGGTAGAAGGCATTTGTAAGTGATTCAGCCGGCAGTACTCTTTAAGGAGACCACACTAGTCTTTAGAAGTGTGAAGTCGGCTTTGAGAAGTTCTTTACTGTGGTCTTTTTATTTCAGGTGGGGTGGGATGAGGACCTCCAGCGAGATTAGTTTGTGGTCTGATCTCACCAGTGAGGGGTACACCTCCGTGTTGAACATTGTGCTGATGATGAGATCAAGTATGTTATCTCCTCTTGTGGGGATGGTGACTAGTTGTTCCATGGCATTTGAGTTTATGAATTCCAGGAACTTTTGAGCTAGGGTGTTTGGGCTTGAGTAGTGTTCCCAGGCTATATTAGGGTAATTGAAGTCACCTAGTATGATGGTGTTTGGTGATACATTTATCCCCTCTAGTGTTTTCAGGAAGGCCATGTGAGGTTCCTGAGTTTGTGAGGGTGGCCTGTAACATGCTACAATTTGCAGAGCAGTCTTGCCTATGGTTAATTGCACCTGGATGGTCTCGGATGCATCTTGCGTTGCCACCAGTCTTGAGGTGTGGGTGTCCTTGATGAATATGGATACCCCCCCTCCTTTCTTGCTATTGTCCGGATTTTGGGGGCGACGGGCATGATATGAGGTAAAACCTGATAGCGCTGGGGTGCTCTCAGGAGCCTTGAACCAGGTTTCTGTCACAGCACAGACATCGATGTTCTCCATACTGAGAAGGGCCTCGAAAAGTGCATTTTGAGATTTAGACTTCTGGCATTGAGCAGCATTACCCTTAGTTTTTTCCTTTTTGTGTTCTAGGGTGGTAGGTTTAGAATTTGAGCCTTGCCTAAAAAGGCACTATGGGGTGGCAAGAGCCTTTGCCAATATCCGAATCCCAGGGTGACAGGTGCAAGCCGCCCCTCATGCGGCGCGCGGCTTGTCCAGCATGACACCCCAGGCAGACAGACACTGGATCCCCTTTGAATGACACCAGTGTTTAAGCCAATTGTTAAAGCTGAACATCTTATCTCTGTATTGTGGCATCATTCTTGGTGAAGGTAGGATACTGCTCAAGGTCAGGGTCATACCTGCCTGGGCTACATAATCAGAGAGCTCCTCAGTGTCTCTTTTCATGTAGTCTCAGGTCGTTTACACCAGCGTGGACAATGACTGAGTCATATTTGTACCTGCTGTTGAGAGACCTGAGTGCTTGCGTTGTGGCGATTCTTAGCTACCGACAGGCAGCTTACTGTGACCTTCTCCTTACTCAGTCTGGTGAGCGGACGCCAGTGTGTCTGACTATGGAGTCACCAATGACTAGTGTGTCTGGCATTGTGTTTGGCCTTAAGGGCTGTGACTGTTTGACACTCTGACTGTGAGGTCTATGTGTTGCAGGTGTTGTGTTCTGAGGTGGTGGTTGTTTGGGTGTCTGCTTTGGTGGCCTCTGCTGTTTTGGTAGAGTATGTCTTTGTGTGTTTATGTGTATGATTTGAGGTTGTAATGGTACTATGTGAGACTGGGTCTATAGTGTGTGTGGTAACCTTCTCCTCCTGACTGGTCTTGCCAGTCCTATGTTTAGTTGCATCTCGCATGTATTTCTGTTTTGTGGGAGGAGGAGAGGGTTGTTCAGTACATGAGGCAATTGTAACATTGCCTCAATATTCCCAGGTTCACCAGCTGAGCAGGAGAGGACACTAGCAACTGATACATGCTAGAAGGAATAGACAAAAACTTTAAAAAGATTCGAGGGACATGGGTGACCCCTGAGATGGGGGTTTTGGGGTACTATCTATGACAAGAGTGCAAGGTAATAAGTACTGTAGGAGCAAGTGCTACGTTTAACAGATAGAGAATAGTCTACTTGGAGTCAAGTAGAGATGATCTTTTAATTATAGGATACGCTGATTAGATCAGTAGTATAGTTCGAGGAAGGTAGTTTTAAGGGAAAATTTGAAGAGTGGACTTTAGTTTAAACCTGCTTAACCGAGCTGCCCAGTGTGCAACAGTGGCAACTCCAGCTAAAGTGCGCTTTATAGCAGGGGCTGGAAAAGACAGGAAATGACCCAAAATGGCCAATAAACTACAAGTTACTGCCTTAAACCACTCCTCTGAGGACAAATGAAGGAGTTATGAAAATGACCCTAGTGGCCAATAAAACTACAGTTTCAAGTCAGTAACCACCTCTCGGGGGCAGGGGAAGCTGCTCAATGTTAGTCACTGTCACTGATGAACACAGAGACCCTCCTTCAGCCCAAGCAAAATGGCCTCACAGAAACTTTCAAACAGTTCAGGAACAGCAAGCCTGTAACTGAACTTTTTAACTCTCAGAAAAGTGGGAAAAAGCAAGATTTTTTTTTTGTTTTGTTTTTACAGAGATAGCAGAGGTTCACAAGTAATATCAAGTTATAACAGTGCAGTAAATGACCCCACACAAGAGTGCTAGGTCAAGGACAGAAAATATGCAAGTTTTAAGAAAAACGATTTAAAATTAAGTGCAAACAGGAAATTCAGCAAACAGCTTTTGGTTGTGCTCTAAATACAGCTACTAATACAGAAATCAAGTTTAACAAGCCAGAAAATGCTCAAGCTAGGCAGCTATGCAGAAAAACTTAGCAAATAAACAGAGAAAAATACTTAAAATCTCAAAAGTGGCTCCCTTCTTCTCTCAGCGTTTTCCTCTTGGAGGATGCTTCACCAACAGCCAACAAGCCTGAAAAGACGCCAAACCACACGAGCAACTAGGTTTTAAGAGAGGAAGATGAAGGAGTTATGGAAATGACCCCTAGTGGCCAATAAAACTACAGTTTCAAGTCAGTAACCACCTCTACGGGGGCAGGAAGCCGCTCAATGTTGGTCACTGCCACGGATGAACACAGAGACGCTGCTACAGCCCAAGCAAAATGGCCTCACAGAAACTTTCAAACAGTTCAGGAACAGCAAGCCTGTAACTGAACTTTTTAACTCTCAGAAAAGTGGGAAAAAGCAAGATTTTTTTTTGTTTTGTTTTTACAGAGATAGCAGAGGTTCACAAGTAATATCAAGTTATAACAGTGCAGTAAATGACCCCACACAAGAGTGCTAGGTCAAGGACAGAAAATATGCAAGTTTTAAGAAAAAAACGATTTAAAATTAAGTGCAAACAGGAAATTCAGCAAACAGCTTTGGTTTGAGGCATAATTATGTTTTTAATGATGCTACCCTGTCTAGTTGCGTTAGTATTTTATGAGCGAATACAAGTTGGTTGTAATGGAGGACGTGGAGAAATTCCAGCCAGTTGAGCTTTTTGAGAGAAAGACAGTGAAAATCTTACAATCTGATTATAGCATATAGAAGGTTTGTTTAGGTCAGAATTGGATAGGTTACATAGGATGGGGGATGCATATAATAGACTTGAAAGGAGATGAGAGTGAACAATGGTAGCTTTGGCATTATGGGATAGGAAGGATGGATTCCTGTAAAGGCAGCCCAGTTTGTTATGTGTATTTTTAATTATCTGATTTACATGCAGGTCAAATTTTAGGTTGTTATCAATTTCCACTCCCAGCAGTTTAGTATGGGAGTCAGGGGCAATTAATGTCCCATTGTTGTAAATGATACTAAAGGTTAGAAGTGGTTTGATGTTACAGGTGGGGGTAAACAATAACAACTTAGTTTTTTTAGGATTTAATATTACTCCAAACAGGAAAATAGATAGATTCCAAACTGAAACGAGAGAATCAGATATGGAAGCAGACTCCACAACTTTATTGCAAAATACTATCCAGATAAGCGCTTTTGTCCCAAATATGTTTACATAGGAACTTCATCAGATTTAATATTAGGCAGCTGTTAATGAGCCAGTTTTCTATTGAAGTAAAAGAGGTCTGGGTAATTGTAGTTCAGAGAATGAGGATGCAGAGCAGATAAGTGTAGAATCATCTGCATAATGAATGATGATGGCATCAGGACTGGCAGTATTCAGGTCATTGATGAAGATGGAGAATAGCAAGAGGCCTAGAACAGAACCTTGTAGGACCCCTATGGATACTGGTAGTACAGATGATAAGCTTTTCTGCCACTGAACTGCATGTTGTCTTCCCTGTAGGTAGTTTTGAAACCAGGCAATAGAGTGATTGTCTAAGGCCAGGTTTTGTAAAGAGTGTAACAATTTTGAGTGGTTAACCATGTCAAAGGCCTTTGACAGGTCTAGTAAGAGTGCAGATGATAATTTACCATTATTTCTGTGAAGATTGATGGTATTTGTAAATGTTAGTAATGCAGTAGTTGTGCTGTGGGCTGGTCTGAAACCATGTTGAAATTGGGATAGGAGTCTGTTGTTAGTGAGGTGTTGCATAAGTTGCTTGTGAATGCAACGTTCCATGATTTTGGCTAAAGGAGAGAGCATTGCTATAGGACTATAACTGGATATATCAGTGGAACTACCACCTTTGTGCAGGCAGATTACATGGGCAATTTTCCAAATAGGGAGAATAGTTGATTCAGTTATTGATCTATTAATAAGGATTGCAAATGGCACAGTTATGGCATCTGATGCAATTTGAAGGAGTTCAGCTGAGAGCTGATCAGCCGCTAGGGTTGTAGGTTTTAGTTTGGCTAGTAGTTTTCTGATATAATCTGTTGGTGCTGGTTGGAGGTTAAAAGAGAGGTCAGATAGAAGGGAGGTTGGGAGAAGATTGGTTGTGTGGTTTGGTAGATGGTTGGCAAGGGTTGGTATGGTTTCTGTGAATTGTGTATTAAAAATTTCAGCTATGTCACTTGGTTGTTTGTTTATTGGTAACTGTTGGGAGTGGGGTAGTAGTTTTGCCTGGTTGCAGTACTTTATTTATCCCTGTCCAGAATATTTTTTTGAGTTTCTTTGATATATTGTTTGTAGATTAAGAAAGTAGTTTTTCTTATCTAGGTACACTATTTTTTGTGCTATTCCTAAGTTCATGTTGGAGCTGCTGATCTGTAGGGAATTTGGTCTTTCTCCAGTAGTCCCAGAGTTTGTTCCTTTCTGTTATTTTTATTTTGGTTTCATTTGTTAGCCAAGGTGCAATTTTTGGCTTGGATCTAATGGTCCGAGCTGGGGCATGTCTATCCAGGATAGACAAGAAGATAGCATTGAAGTGCTGAACTGTCTCTTCCAGTGTTAGGTGGTAAAGTATAGCCCAGTTATAGTTTATAAGTTCTACATTGAACTTTATGGGGTTGAATTTTTTCTTGTTTCTAATGGTTTGCAGGACTGGCATATGTTTGTGGTGAGACTTGAGTCTTAGAATAAAGGTGGGTTGGTGGTCACTTATAATATCGGGGAGGGTCCCTGATATATAGGGGTGAGGGGTGTTATTAATGAGGATCCAATCTAAGATACTCTGTTTTTTACTTCGTATGTCTATTCTGGTAATGGTATTAATTACTTGTTTAAAGTTATATAGGTTTAGGTGTTTGATTGGGTTCATAGTGGAACAGGTGTTCCAGTCAGTGTTAAAGTCTCCAATCAAATAGGTTTCCTAGGGGCTGGTTTCAGATAACCATTGCAGAATGTTTTCAAGTGTGGTTATATTATTGCTAGGGGGGAGTGCATCCACATATAATATTTATATGTTTCCTACTTTTGATTCTGTATATATTTTTGTTAATGGTGATTTGGAATTACCTGAGATTTGTGTGAAGTATGTAAGTTTTAGGTAGAGATGCTTGTATATGGTGTGGGCCCCGATGATGTTAAAGAGGGTGGCGTTAGTAGGGATGGTCCTTGGGGTTTGAAATGGTATATAGTGGTGAATTTCATAAGATGTATGGTAATAAGCCCCAATGAGAGCTAAGATGAGAATAGCTGTAAGAAATGTTAAAGGGAGGTTTTACCTTTTCAGGGGAGGGACTTGTTGCTCATTTGGTGGTACATGAGAAGTTATGAATTCCCTGGTGAAGACTGGGGAAACCACCACCAAGTGCTTCAGGGGAGGGGTGGGCTGGCTGAGTGGAACACCACTTAGGAGTGTGTGCAATGGATAGTGTCCCAGGCAGCTCATTGCATGTCACTTCTGGGTGCTTCACAGGGTGCATGTAGAGAGTATAACTTAAAGTAAGAAATCTCAAACCACCCTTAAGGCTGTCCAAATGATGGCCCCTACCAGTCAATCCTCACCCCTGTGATGTGGGGCAAATGACAGGAAGGCAAAGAGAGCACATATACTTTTATCTCAAGAATTAGAGAGAAAGCAAAAAATAATTAGGGAAAACACCCTCATACTAGAGACACTTTTGAAATATTGATACTTTTAACTTAGAACTTCTCAAAGCAGTGTTCAGTTTTTTGTTTTTTTTTTTTGGAACAGAGCAAAATTCAGAATCAAAATTAGAGACATCCCTAAATTCAGGGAAAATTGAAAGGTATGTTAGCATGTTTCTGGGAGTATACACAAATCAGGGGGAGGCATACCTTTCAACCTCTTAGCACAAGAAATCAGGACAACGCCTAAATTAATGGAGGACAAAGGCCCAAAACTAGGGACAGATTTTAAATATTGCTCCTACAAACTTAGAAAGTTGCTAGAATAACAGGATTTATGGAAGCATGCATTTTTAAAGGTTATGACGTCTGAAAGTCCAACGTATGTCACGCTTTAGTGACTTTAGTCCTCTGTGATTTACCAGAAATCCACAAATTTTATGAGGAACAGACCAAAAATATGAGGCAAAAATCTGGACAATTGAAAGGTATGGGTGGATGGCATAGAACTCTTCCCTGAGGTGATGCAGCCACTCATATCACCCCCAGTAGGTAAGAATACATCTAACCACATCTTAACTCACCTCAGTATTCACCATCTCACAGATTGTTTTCTGGAGCTTTCTTCCTTCACTTGTGTCTACTCGCTCCATTCGCCCTGCGGGCTCACTCCGCTCCCCTACCTTAATGCCAATTCCCACTCACCTCCCCGTAGTTCTAAACTTATACTCACCTAACCACTCTTACTTCCTCTCTCTACCCCTTTCACCACCACCCACTTCCTACTCCCTCCCCTACATACCATCTATCACCCCACACTTCCCTTCCATTTTAATAAGGCAATATCTACTCCTATACCTTTCTCAACACCATATATCCACCTTAGCAAAGCCTCAACATGCCTACAAAACATACATCCTTCTCAATTCAAGTATTACTTCTTCTGACCCTTACTTACATCCAATATCTTACCCAGCCCAGCACCATAGCCCACACACCATTCCTTCATACAACCAACTCCCTCCCCACAACACACTTACACTCATTTATTTCAATATCCCCTGGCCTGTATCCCATTAACCATCTATTCTTTCATTACAAACTAATCACTGCTTATAAAATCCCTGTCTCCACTCTAACCTCCAAATTCCTCACAAATCTAACTGCACAACGTAGAAACAAAGCAATCCAAATACCTCTTCAGCATAATCCAACATCTAACAACCATACTTCTATCTGGAGATATACACCCCAACGCCGGCCCAAACACCCCTTGCTCTACATCCAAATCCATTCTACTAGCTTCTCTAAATGCCCAAAGCATAGCTAACAAAATTCCCAACCTACATGCCTGGCTTCTCCACAACAAACCTGACATCTTAGCTATCTCAGAAACCTGGTTAAAACCTCATGTAAAAGATTCTGAAATAGTACCACCTAACTACTCCATCATCAGAAAAGACAGGGCACACAAAAAGGGTGGCGGAGTAGCTCTACTCTACTCATCCTCCCTATCCATTACTCCCTATAATAAACCCATTCCCCACTTCGCCAATGCAAAATTAATACTAGCTCTAATTCAATTAAATAAACACAAACACATATGCATAGCCTCCCTTTACATTCCCCCTGGAGACAATATCTCAGTACTTGTGGATATCATCTCCTGGCTTTCTAGCAATATCAGTAATGAAAATATCATCCTGGGAGACACAAACATTAACTGGTCCTCCAGTCAGTCCCCTACACACCCCCTAAATATCAACCTATATAATTACACTCAGCTCATCAACTCCATTACCAGGCCCTCTAAAGACTTCTCCAGTGGTAGCACCCTAGACTGGATCTTAGTCTCTCACCCCCACTACCACCCTGATAGTGGATCTCTTCCTGATTCCCTCAGTGACCACCTTCCCATCTTTACAAGATGTCTTCCTTCTCCCTTACAAGTAACTCATAATTACATCACCACTCACTACCTAAAAAACATCAACCCCAAAGCCTTATCTGACTCACTAAAATCACTTAATTGGAACCCTCTAAAAACTCTACCACTGGAAAATGCTGTTGCACACTTTAATGCAACTTTCCTAAAAATGCTAGATAGTTATGCCCCCATAATAACCAAAAGAATAAGAAACAAAACTGCCCCCTTGCTAACCAAAAACACACTAACTGCCATGCCTTAGGGACAAAGCCTGGGCACTTTACCAAAGAAACAAAACTCCCATCACCCTTATTGACTTCAAAACACTCCGCAATAGAGTTAAAAAGCTTATCACAGCAGACTGACAGAATTACTTCTCCTTACTTCAAAACAACCATAAAACCAATCCACAAAAATTCTGGAAATGTATCACTACCCTCCTAAAACCCAGCACAACTGAAAACCCAAGCCCTGACTCAAATGCACTAGATATAGATCTGGCCACCCAATTCAACTCTTTCTTCATAGACTCGATTTCCAAACTAACCTCATCCTTCTCTAACAACACTTCACCCCCTACTTCTGCATCTCCTCTCTTGTCACCCCCCTCACCTCCACTCTCCTATACCCTATCTTCTCAACCCCCACCATTCTCCATAAAACCCACTCCTACATCTACCATAAAAAAATTACTGCAAAAGCTAAAACCATGCACCAATGCCCCCAATAACATTCGCTCAACCTTCCTTAGCATAGCTGCCGAAGCCATTGCCTTTCCCATCAGCATCCTAATCAATAACTCTATCCAAGAAGGTTTTGTACCCCAACTTTGGAAAAAGGCTTTCATCATTCCCCTGCACAAAGGAGGCAATATTAACAATATTTCTAACTTCCGTTCCATCGCCATCCTCTCTCCCATCTTGAAACTTCTAGAAAAATGTATCCATCTTCAACTCCTTCCCTATCTCTTACATAACAACTTAACAACTCCCACCCAACACGGTTTCAGACCCAGTCACAGCACTAGACTGCCCTCCTATCCTTCCTGGAAACTGTGAATAAAGCCAGAGATTCTGGTTTTATTGTATCTACCCTTTTACTTGACCTCTCTAAGGCCTTTGATACTATCTCTCACAACCTTCTCCTTACTAAACTATCTAACCTAAACCTATCCCTTTCCTCTGTCAATTGGTTCACCGACTACCTCTCTAACAGGCAACAAGCTGTCAAGTGGAAAAAAGCCATCTCCTCTTTTGGTATCACCCCCACTGGTGTCCCCCAGGGTTCCATACTGGGTCCGCTCCTCTTCAATATATTCATAAATGATTTCTTCTGCTCAATCCCTAATGCTAACCGTATTCAATATGCTGACAGTTCAATGATAATCTGTGCCACCACATCCATCCTCACTCTCTTAAAGCTGACTCAAGACGTCTTCTCTACCACAGAACAGTGGATGAAAGACAATCATCTAGCACTCAATGCATCAAAAAACCAAACTCATGGTATTTACCCCCTCTAAAACCAACACCATTGATAGAAACCTATTCTCCATCACCAGCCAGAATAACACACCTCTTGAACTGGTATCTGAAACCAAACTATTAGGGGTCCACATCGATGACCAGCTTAAATTCAGTTCCCATCCACAACTAAACATAAAAAAAACACCAAAAACTTGGCATGCTCTACCGACATTACTGATTCCTCACTACATCTACTAAGCTCACTCTCTCTACTACATTCCTCATCCCTTCCCTCCTTTATGGTGCCTCTCTCCTAACAAACCTACAATCATCTCTCAAGACAAAACTCTGCACTTGTTACAACAAAATTGCCAAATTTGCCACTAGCCACAAATCATCAACCCATCACTGTGCATCTCTCCACAAACTAAACTGGCTAGAACTTCCCAACTATCTCACCTATACTCAGCTTACTTATGCACACAAACTCATTTTTCACCCCTCCTTCTGTCCCTTCCTTTCCTCTACCTTTAAAACGCACCAGCCAAAAAGACTCCTAAGATCTAACAACCAAAACCTAATAGAACTATACAAACCCCTTCGTCCCCCAGGACAAAACCTCCTGTCCTTTGCCCTGGCACGCCTATGGAATTCCCTCCCTTCCTCCATCCGTACTACTGCCAACCTCCCTTCCTTTAAAAAATCACTTCACTCACATCTAACATTCAAGTGGGAATGCTCCTGCTCCCACCCCACATAGCCTATTCTCCACTTCTTATAGGCAACTATCTCATATATCCCAGACACTAACTTCATATTTGCATTTAGCAAATACTAAGCCAATTGTAAATAACTTCTCAAATTCACATATTGTACTATTCCATTTCAAGAAACTGTATATTTACTAATGCAATGTTTTGTCTACAGGCAACTATCTCATATATCCCAGACACTAACTTCATATTTGCATTTAGCAAATACTAAACCAATTGCAAATGACTTCTCAAATTCTCATATTGTACTATTCCATTCAAGAAACTGTATATTTACTAATGCAATGTTTTGTCTTCTACTAAATATAACCTAACAATTTAATTGTAACTGCTGTAAACTTTGTTTTGTCTTGTAACCAAAAAATTAATTTGTAAACTGCTGTAATCTTTTTGTCTTGGAGCTTTTCTCCCCAGGACTCCATTGAAAATGGGTTCTCATTGGCCCAATGGACTATCCTGGTTAACCAACTGCAAATAAATAAAAAAATTAAAAAATAAAAGAATAAGGATCCCCCCACAAAATCCCCTGATGGCTCCCTGTATGACAGCTCCCAAGGAAGGGAAGGTGGGAGTACTGATGGTCAGCAAGCAAGAGGGGAGAATTATAATTAAAATAATGAAGGTCAAATAAAATGATGCAGCATTCTTCCTGAATGAAATTTTTAATGTTACTTTTAGTACATTTTTAAGATGAATGTCAGTGTAACATTATTGCAACCCAGCAAGTTTAAATTCAGTGTTTGCAGATGGCACTGCTCTCCTTGCCTGAACTGCACCTAGACAAGCATACCTGAGGACATCAACTTGGTTTTGACCTCAAACTAGATCCCACTGCACCCATGCATTAACTATTTTCAGTTTTTTACTTTTAAATTAGAGTATGATAGAACTAATTTTAAGGTACTGTACCAAGTTTTATACTGTGGTGTATTGTGGTGCATTTAGAATTGGTTTAGCAAGTAATCTCCTGGTGAGAGAAAGGGTGCTGCAATTGTTTAGGTGAAATATGGAGTTGGCTACAGGACTGCAGTTTATAAGTTAAAATCAAGAGTGTTTGCATATATTAATGCTCTACTTGCCTTGGGCTGTGCACACGTCCCTGAAGACATCTACTTGGTTTTGACTTCAAACCAGATTCTACTACACCACGAAACAAACCTTTTTCTGGGGGGTGCCTTAAATTAGAGTGCGCTATAGATAATTTTAAAGTACAGTACTATGTTTTGTGCTGTGGTGATTTTTAGAACTGGTTTAGCAAGTAATCTCCACATAAGAAAAGGGTGCTGCAATTGTTCTGTGTGAAATTTGCTGTTGTCTACAGGAGCAGTATGTTTTGCTACTGGCCTGTGTACTCTATAGTTTCTTTGATTAAACTCGTGTGTTTGCAGATGTTGAGACCTTATTTGCTGGGTTGCGATTTCATGACTACACCTGTGGAGGTCTAGTGTTTAGCTTCACACAGTTGTATATGGTCGTGTGAGTCTGAGCACATTTGCACGTGCATATACTGTAGAGCTGTGCTGTTGATATACTCAAACTGTAAACCGTCGTACTTCCCTTTATATTTTATAAGGCTGTTGTTTCACCCAATTAAATTCTGTATATTCTGAATTGCTGCTACTACCTTCAGCAAATTTGTATTTTACCATTCCACTGTTTTCACTACATTTGTCCTGCTTTCCTGTGTCAGTGATTCTCTGAAAGTGTATCTTGCCAGTCTCTGGTTTCGCTGTATTTGTATTTGCTGATCTTTGCTCCTAATTCACGGTATTTGATATCACCAGGTGTTTCAGCACCTTACTCAAATTACTAGTCACTGCTCACAGTATCCATAAGTTGCTGTTACTGTGTTTACTGATATTGTTTCATTATTTGCTGCTGCTTCTGTTGACTGCATTGTAATTGCAATTCTGTGTTGCGGTGCCAACTGAACTTGATTGCTAGTCATTATATTGTATTCACAGACTGTGCTACCACTGTTATTATACTGTGTTTGAAACCTGCAACTACTGCTTTACTGTGATTACAACCTTCTGCCATATTCTCATTCTGGTGCTATTGACTTACTCTGATAAAACTCCCTGTTGCTGCAGTCACAGTGCCTGGCTGCTTCGCCTTCAGACTGCATTCAACCAGTCGGTGCTGTTGATCTCACTGTAATTGTGTTATAAATGATTAGGTTCTGTCTTTACATTCTGCTATGAATTTCTGAGCAACCTCTAGTCCACATTTCTACCTGATGAAACAAGCTAGTTGAAGCTTTGACTCACTGAAAAAAAAGAAAAAGTTGGTTTATTTTATTTATTTCTCTTTGTTTACTGGATATTTCAACTGGGGTTTATTCCATTCTCAGTGAAGGCCCTGGGAGAATAGCTTCACATATTAGGCAAGTAGATTTAAAGACAAAAAATGACATTTTGTAAGCTACATTGAGTTTATATGAAAACACAATTATATGAGTACATCTAGAACACATTATAAATGCCAACAAGGGACCTAGCAGGACGTAGAACTTAAGAGGGGAAGTAGTTATATGAAGCATTAGGTAGATTGAGGCAGAGAGCTTGTATAGACCTGCATTAAAGAAAATAGAGGTAGTGGTATTTACTTGGAAAATGGAAGTTTTGTAGGAGAGAAAGTAGGTAGAGGGTGGAGTGCAGTCTGTAAAAGGGTGTAAATAACAGTTCTGGGAAAGCATTCAGTGAGATTTCATAGTGATAGATGTATAAAGTTATATACGTAAGACTATGGTACAGAGCTGTTAAGTAAAGGCAGTGTAACTCTGAAGGAGGAGTTTATGTTGAGTATGGGGGGGGTTAGCTTGGAGTAGTGCATGAGTACAACCAATTATTTAGCAGGTATTTCTTTAGCAATGTTTTAAAGATAATCAGTGTCATACCCCCCAACCGTACCGAATTACTCGGTAAAAACCGAGTTTTGGGGTTAAATAATGGGGTGCCACGATTCACGAGTGACACCCCTTCATTTCTGATTTATTTTTAAAGATTTATTTAAAAATCCGTGGTGTCGCTGACGTCATCACGTACGCAATGACATCAGCAACGTCAGCTCAAACAACCAGTCGGAATTCAGCTCGAGCCCACACAGGGCACGTATTTCCGGCAAACGCGAGCGGGAACTTTTTGGATTTATTTTTTCTGCTGCTGTTGGCTTCTCTTTAGCGTGGAGACTAGAGCTGTTCTGCTTGGATTTAAAGTAAACGCGAGCGGGAATTGTTTGGACGGCTTATGTTTAGCATGCCATGGAGAACTACTGCTTGGATGTATTTATTCTGCTGCTTAGCGTGGACGTGGAGATTTATTCTGTCATGATCATGAGCAGACTATGCTGGCTGGAACTGGAGGTAAGGTGTGTGTGTGTGTGTGTGTGTGTGTGTGTGTGCAGAGTCTAGGGCAAAAAAAAGACTGTAAGGGTTATTTATTGTCTTATGCGTGTGCGAGAGCTCAGAGAAACTTTTAAGATGAAAAGAGAAATGGCACGGCAGTCTGCAGACATGTATGTAATGTACTGCTCTTCTGTTAAGCTTCTAATTCTGCAGTTTCAGAAAGTGTACTGGGTATTTGTGTTTTTTCTGTTTAAGGCAAGCTGAAATGAGAAATGGGCCAACGTGGCAGTTATGTGCGAGAATGGCAGAGTGCAGAAGTGTTTATTTTATTTTGGGTCAGTACAATGTATTATGAGAAAAAGACCTTCGGTTGCTTAACTTGCTTTATTGTTTTGTACTTACTAAGTGATTTTTTTTTTTTTTTTTAAAGTCATGCAATTATAGAACGACTGGAAATGGGGCTAGCTGAAAGCTGGGTCACTGTTCTATTAAGATTCAGTTCTAATTGAGAAACTGCAGTCTGCAGAAGTGTATTGCTTTTTCTGTTAAGCTTCTGATTTTTTGTGTGGTATTGCTTAATGCAGGAGTCACTTGCTTGTGTGTGGTATTGCTTACTGCAAAAGTCAATTGCTTTGTGGTATTATTGCTTACTGCAATTAAGATAGCTCCTACTTGTGGTCTGTTCCTCTTAAAATTTGTAGTTTCTGGCAAATCAGTGAGAACTGAATTCATTAAATAATGATGGGCATTTAAGTTTCAGTCATCCTATCTTTCAGGAAGTGCATGGTAACACAAAACATTTTATTCTAGCAACTTTTCTAGGATCGTACAAGCAATGTTTAAAGTGTCCCTGATTTGGGGCCTTTGTCCCCCCCCCCCATACATTTTGGCTTTTTCCAGATGTCCTGTGCTGCATAGTTTTCAGGGGGATCGAACTTTAGTGCTGCTTATGTGATGTCTGTTTGTGTTAGTAGCACAACATGTAAAATGCTTGCTTTTAATGCAGAAGGCTGTGGCTTCTACTCCCACATTATGTAGCTAGATTGCTGATACTGCACTGTGTACCTTTGGGGTGCGGATACTGTAGTACTAAGAATGTCTTTGGTGGAGAATGGAGATACCTAGTAACTATGAACCTGTTATCAGTTTGCCATCCATTCCCTATTGCAATATTAATAGCTTACCATTTTTTAATGCAATATAGGCAATTTATTCCTCAAGGGCAACAGGCACTTTATTTTTTAAATGAAGCAATGAAATATAAAGTTGTTTGCTAGCAACAAGCTCTTTGTTACTTACAGATCTCTTTAACGTGAATTATTTAGATGACTTTTCCTTTTGCAGAGAATGTGCATATTTATGGATATTGGTGGATTGTAGAAGTTTGACTAAGGCTGTTATGATGGAAATGTTCTGAATTGGGGTACTGGGCAGTTTTGTCATTATTGGTTTCTGCATTTTGTTTCACTGCTTAGTGGGAAAATGTTCAAAACAAATTTAAAAAGCGCTCTAACAAGTGTGCTGTATTCAAGAAATATAGTTTATAAGAATACAAGGAATACAATTTAATACAATCAGGAAGGTGCATCAAAAATCACATGTATGACAGCCCAAAGGTAATCTTTATCCACCACTGGCCAGATGCATTTTGTTTGGATGTGGTGTGGGTTTCAATGCTGTTTCAATGAATGTGACTTTCAAGGGCAGAGAAGCTTTAATGCCAAATCTATTTTCATAGTGAGACAGTATTGTTTTGTTTAGCATATGTTTGTTAGTGTTTGTGTATTACTGTGCTGCAAAATGTAAAAATAAAATCCAAATAATCATTGTAGAAGTAAAGCAGTATACACATATTAGTGTTTATGGTAAATGGGGTGAAATAGCCAGGTAATGGAACATTGGAATGGCTGCAGGGGAACTCTGGTGTGGTGCCATATTTTGGTTGTCTGTTCTTTAGTTTGCGTTTGAAAGTTGGTATCCCACAATTCCATTGGAGTGGGTGGGGTTACATAAGTATGTATGCAAATTAGATGTTAATCAGCGTACAGATTTGTACCTATTTTTCATGGGCCTTGTCCAGATTTTTGATGTTTCCAGGTTGAGAGGTATGATCAGTGTGTTTACCGATCTTATTTCCTGGGGGATTTGGTTCCACATTTTACAGGATACCTGCCCCCCCCCCCAACCTTCATGTGGGGAACTTCACTTCCCCAACTCCTTAATTAAATACACTTAACTCCATGATCACACAGCCATAGAAATCAATGAAAAAAGCCAGAAATACTCTGAATCCCTACCACCACAAAAATCTGACACTATGTACCAGCAGTGATTCCCTGGGGAGAGCAGCGGCTGGGAAGAAAACCCAGTAAAGGTTCTGGAAGCATTTTTATTTATAAAAGTCTTGGGCATAGGGCTATTTATAACTGTTGATTGAAAAATTGCTTATGATGTCTGATTGTCTGCCATTACCTGGAAAATATGCTAGTCTCAAGTGTGCAGACTATTCTGTATTAAAGGAATCTTAGAAGCTGCTGTTTATCCCCATTCATTCCTTCTGTAATTCCCTTTTCTTTTGTGAAAGACTATTGTGAATTACATATTATTTTTTCTGTGCTACCAGTATAATTCTATTTTCTGAAACAAAAGGTTGTCATTTCTGCATTTTTAACCATTTTGTTTCATGGCTGCAGAATTGACTTGAAAATAAATACATTTTTCTCAGAAGAGAGATAACATATTTTAACTTCTAATTACTGCTAATGCTAATATCCAAAGTTCAGTGATGCTTTTCCCACTGTGGTCAGACATTACTGGAAGCCCTTTGCTTGCTGGTTCAGTGGGATAGAATAAAAATAAGGTACTAGATAACTAAAAGAATAATGCAAGAGGTTGTTGGAAGAATTGTATGTGTGTGTGCATATGTGAGTGTGTGTGTGCGTATGTGAGTGTGTGTGCACGTGTGTGTGTGCGTATGTGAGTGTGTGTGTGTGTGTGCGCGCGCGCGTATGCGTGCGTATGTGAGTGTGTGTGTGTGCGCGCGTATGTGTGTGTGTGAGTGTGTGTTTGTGTGTGAGTGTGTGTGTGTGTGTGTTTGTGTGTGTGTGCGCGCGTATGTGTGTGTCTGAGTGTGTGTGTGTGTGTGTGTGTGTGTGTGTGTGTGTGTGTGTGTGTGTGTGTGTGTGTGTGTGTGTGTGTGTGTGTGTGTGTGTATGTGTGCATGTGAGCATGTGAGTGTGTGAGCGTGGGTGTGTTTGTGTGTGTGTGTGTATGTCTATATCTGCATGAGACCTACTTCATGAATTATGCTTAATCTGAATATTGTGTGATTAATTTGGTTATATTTTGCATAATTTTGCCAGTTCTGTTTTCTAAAAGTTTCAGACTTTTCTTACTAGTCAATGGTATCCCACAATCTTATTATGAGTGGGAGGAGATATGTTTTTAGATACACAAATTTCATACTAATTAGCTGTCAAGATTTTTGGCTAGATGAATCTACCTTTTAAGAACCTTTGTCCAGATTTGCAGTATTTACAAGTTAAGCAGAGTGATGAGGTTGCATTGTTGTAAATATAGAAATGGAGCATTTTATTCCTTTAAAACCACTTATCAGACCAATTATAAAATGCAATGCTGCCGTTTGGTTGTACCTCACCAGACAAATCAAATAGAAAGACCCCAGAGGTTCCCAACAAAGCAGGTAATACGCTTAAAATCCATATGCTACCAGAAAAAACTGCAAGCACTGTTCCTTTTTTTGTGTCTTATAAGTCTCCAGATTAGACCTATGCTTTACCTCATACCTTTTAACTTCCTAGCACAAGAAATATGGACAAAGCTGGACATAATGGGGGAAAAAGGCACATAAATTGGGATAGATTTTAAATATTGCTCTTATAAATTTAGAAAGTTGCTAGAATAACAGGATTTGTGTTAGCCTGCATTTTCTGAAGGATATGAAGTCTGAAACAGAAATGTATGTCTTTATTTAGTGATTGCAGTCCTCAGTGATTTGCCAGAAAACCACAAATTTTATGAGGAACAGACAAAAGATATGAGGCTAAAATCTGAACAGTTGAGAGTTATGTATTACCTTCTATGTAATAAGGGATCTAGTAGTCCAGAATCGCTTGTACATTCATTACTTAGCATCTCTCTCACCTTCAGTGATATGTGCACTACCTGATGTTTTTTGTACTGAAAACATGTAGATCTTTAGTCACCCACCCCTGTTGCCTCCTTCTTCAGTGTCACTTACATTTATAGGTTCATAAGTGGTGATGACTGTAGCCAAGGGTGAGAGAGTGGTGATTGGAGCAGATTTCAATGGGCATGTTGGTGAAGGGAACAGAGGGGATGAGGAAGTGAAGGGTAGGTATGGTGTTAAGCAAAGGAATGCAGAAGGTCAGATGGTAGTGGATTTTGTGAAAAGGATGGACATGGCTGTAGTGAATATGTATTATAACAAGAGGGAGGAGCATAGGGTGACATACAAGAGTGGAGGAAGATGCACACAGGTGGATTATATCTTATGTAGGAGGGCCAGTTTGAAGGAGATTGGAGACTGTAAAGTGGCGACCGGAGAAAGTGTCGTTAGGCAGCATAGGATAGTGGTTTGTAGGATGACGTTGGTTATCAAGAAGAGGAGGAGGAGTGTGAGGGCAGCACCAAGGATCAAGTGGTGGAAATTGAAAAAGGGTAATTGTGAGGTGGAGTTCAGGGATGAGTTAAGGCAAGCACTGGGTGGTAGTGAAGAGTTACCAAATAGCTGGCGATTAGCCAGGCGCATGTGGAGATAACACATGCACGTGGAAGTTGGCGTGTTACAAAAACATTAATTTGTGAACTGCAGAACATTTAAACTAAGACGGAATACAGTTCAAAAGCATCTTAGGACAGTCGGACTTTCAAAATAGGCATTTACCGTATAAGCAGCAGTCATTTAATGAATACAAAAAAGAAAATATTAACAGTCTAGTTTACACTTAGGCACAGCAAGAATATGCAGGGCAATGTCGCACTAGGATGTACCTTTAGTAGCGACTACCTAAGCACATGAGAAGCTAGCAAAAATGCATATGTAGTTGGCGATAATCCAAAAACATTTAATTAGTAAGCTTCACCAATACGTATAGGTTATTGTAAGCAGTACACTCATTTGAACGAACAGTCAAGCTGTATTGTATAGTACACTCTTTAAACAGCAGAATTGTATAATACACTCCATAAACAGCAGTCAACAGCTTTTACATAAAGGATGCTGGCATAGCACATCTATCGTAGTCTTTTCAGCGCAATTGAAGTGATATTCCCGATAACAACGCTACAAAGTACACGTAGAGTTTACTTACTATAGGAGCGCACTCCTAGCCAGGAACATACAGCAGCCGAGGACAAGCGAGGTGTAAAAATGGCGCCCTGAGGTTAGGGGGGGTTATATCACTTCCAGGCGGATGTAGAGGAAGCGGGGGTGGAGCAGGGATGCGTGTTGGCAGGAATAGACCGGAAGGACTGTATTTCTGCAATATGAGAGGAGTAGACGCGCAAAAGGATGGAGCGGTCCAGAGAGTGGGGAGAGAAAATCTAGAGTAGGGCTAGGTGGTAAGAGATAGAGATAGCGTGAACAGGATATAAAGTTAGATAAGAGGAGGGGAAAGCAAAGGAGGGAGGGAAGAGAGGAGTGAGCAATGCAGCTTAGTGAGAAGCAGAAAAGCAGACTCACAGGCAAGATTCTAAGAATGGATAAGAGGAGGGGAGAGAGGGAGAAGAACAAAGCAGTGCAATAAGATAACAGGGAATTTAGAACGTAGGAGAGCAGGAGAAGATCGAGAGCCAATCAGTGGAGCATAGTTTGCAGGAGAGTAAGTTGTAGCAGGGTAAGTAGAGGGGATCTGGATATAATAGGTAGAGTGGGCTATAAGTTGTAGGAGAGAAAGTGAGAAATGAATGTAAACGCTGAGAAAATACAAGAAGTGAATGAAGTTAAATCAATAACAGTGGGGAGGGGGTGCCATCTAGTGGACAAATGCTGAAGTGCAGTAAGCCCACTAGGGCAGTCTATGGACTAAATTGGACTGAAATGAGAAGGGAGCTAGTGTAACACAGGGAGTTAGATGAGAGTGAGATCAGAGAGGCAGAAATAAGAGGGGTTTAGGCTGCTGGCTTTCCTGGCAGGGAGATAGCGTACTGAGATACTAAGCAGGGGTTAAAAAATACAGAAGTTTAAGTAGCAGCAGATGCACATACGTCCTTAATTTCTTCTGGGAGACTCCTGGTTCAATTTTCCAGAAAGGGGTTGAGGCGGCAAAGTAGTTATATTTGCTTGAGCAAAAAATAGATGAGTTTGATTTACTGATATTGTTTCATTATTTGCTGCTGCTTCTGTTGACTGCATTGTAATTGCAATTCTGTGTTGCGGTGCCTACTGAACTTGATTGCTAGTCATTATATTGTATTCACAGACTGTGCTACCACTGTTATTATACTGTGTTTGAAACCTGCAACTACTGCTTTACTGTGATTACAACCTTCTGCCATATTCTCATTCTGGTGCTATTGACTTACTCTGATAAAACTCCCTGCTGCTGCAGTCACCGTGCCTGGCTGCTTCGCCTTCAGACTGCATTCAACCAGTTGGTGCTGCTGATCTCACTGTAATTGTATGTTATAAATGATTAGGTTCTGTCTTTACATTCTGCTATGAATTTCTGAGTAACCTCTATTCCACATTTCTACCTGATGAAACAAGCTAGTTGAAGCTTTGACTCACTGAAAAAAAAAGAAAAAGTTTGTTTATTTATTTATTTCTCTTTGTTTACTGGATGTTTCAACTGGGGTTTATTCCATTTTCAGCAGAGGCCCTGGGAGAAAAGCTCCACATATTAGGCAAATACATTTAAAGACAAAAAAAAAAGACATTTTGTAAGCTACATTGAATTTACATGAAAACACAATTATATGAGTACATCTAGAACATATTATAAATGCCAACAAGGGACTTAGCAGGACGTAGAACTTAAGAGGGGAAGTAGTTATATGAAGCATTAGGTAGATGGAGGCAGAGAGCTTGTATAGACCTGCATTAAAGAAAATAGAGGTAGTGGTATTTACTTGGGAAATGGAAGTTTTGTAGGAGAGAAAGTAGGTAGAGGGTGGAGTGCAGTCTGTAAAAGGGTGTAAGTAACAGTTCTGGGAAAACATTCAGTGAGATTTCTTAGTGATAGATGTGTAAAGTTACATACGTAAGACTATGGTACAGAAATGTTAAGTAAAGGCAGTGTAACTCTGAAGGAGGAGTTTATGTTGAGTATGGGGGGGTTAGCTTGGAGTAGTGCATGAGTACAACCAGTTATTTAGCAATGTTTTAAAGATAATCAGTGCGTTTACCGATCTTATTTCCTGGGGGATTTGGTTCCACATTTTACAGGATGCCTGCCCCCCAACCTTCATGTGGGGAACTTCACTTCCCCACCTCCTTAATTAAATACACTTAACTCCATGATCACACAGCCATAGAAATCAATGAAAAAAGCCAAAAATACTCTGAATCCCTACCACCACAAAAATCTGACACTATGTACCAGCAGTGATTCCCTGGGGGGAGCAGCGGCTGGGAAGAAAACCCAGTAAAGGTTCTGGAAGCATTTTTATTTATAAAAGTCTTGGGCATAGGGCTATTTATAACTGTTGATTGAAAAATTGCTTATGATGTCTGATTGTCTGCCATTATCTGGAAAATATGCTAGTGTGCAGACTATTCTGTATTAAAGGAATCTTAGAAGCTGCTGTTTATCCCCATTCATTCCTTCTGTAACTCCCTTTTCTTTTGTGAAAGACTATTGTGAATTACATATTAGTTTTTCTGTGCTACCAATATAATTCTATTTTCTGAAACAAAAGGTTGTCATTTCTGCATTTTTAACCATTTTGTTTCATGGCTGCAGAAGTGACTTGAAAATAAATACGTTTTTCTCAGAAGGGAGATAACATATTTTAACTTCTAATTACTGCTAATACTAATATCCAAAGTTCAGTAATGCTTTTCCCACTGTGGTCAGACATTACTAGAAGCCCTTTGCTTGCTGGTTCAGTGGGATAGAATAAAAATAAGGTACTAGATAACTAAAAGAATAATGCAGTAGGTTGTTGGAAGAATTGTATGTGTGTGTTTGTGCGCGCGTATGTGTGTGTGTGTGTGCATATGTGAGTGTGTGTGTGTGTGTGTGTGTGTGTGTGTGTGTGTGTGTGTGTGTGTATGTATGTATGAGTGTGTGCCTTTGTATGTGTATGTGTGTGTGTGTGTGTGTGTGTGTGTGTGTGTGTGTGTGTGTGCTGGTATGTATTTGTGTGTGTGTGTGTGTATGTGCGTGTGTGTGTGTGTGTGTGTGTGTGTGTGTGTGTGTGTGTGTGTGTGTGTGTGTGTGTGTGTGTGTATGTGTGTGTGTGTGTGTGTGTGTGTGTGTGTGTGTGTGTGTGTGTGTGTGTATGTCTATATCTGCATGAGACCTACTTCATGAATTCTGCTTAATCTGAATATTGTGTGATTAATTTGGTTATAGTTTGCATAATTTTGCCAGTTCTGTTTTCTAAAAGTTTCAGACTTTTCTTACTAGTCAGTGGTATCCCACAATCTTATTATGAGTGGGAGGAGATGTGTTTTTAGATACACAAATTTCATACTAATTAGCTGTCAAGATTTTTGGCCAGATGAATCTACCTTTTAAGAACCTTTGTCCAGATCCAGACTGATGAGGTTGCATTGTTGTAAATATAGAAATGGAGTATTTTATTCCTTTAAAACCACTTATCAGACCAATTATAAAATGCAGTGCTGCCCTTTGGTTGTACCTCACCAGACAAATCAAATAGAAAGACCCCAGAGGTTCCCAACAAAGCAGGTAATATGCTTAAAATCCATATGCTACCAGAAAAAACTGCAAGCACTGTTCCTTTTTTCTGTGTCTTATAAGTCTCCAGATTAGACCTATGCTTTACCTCATACCTTTCAACTTCCTAGCACAAGAAATATGGACAAAGCCAGACATAATGGGGGAAAAAGGCGCATAAATTGGGACAGATTTTAAATATTGCTCTTATAAATTTAGAAAGTTGCTAGAATAACAGGATTTGTGTTATCCTGCATTTTCTGAAGGATATGAAGTCTGAAACAGAAATGTATGTCTTTATTTAGTGATTGCAGTCCTCAATGACTTGCCAGAAAACCACAAATTTTATGAGGAACAGACAAAAGATATGAGGCTAAAATCTGAACAGTTGAGAGTTATGTATTACCTTCTATGTAATAAGGGAACTAGTAGTCCAGAATCACTTGTACTTTCATTACTTAGCATCTCTCTCACCTTCAGTGATATGTGCACTACCTGATGTTTTTTGTACTGAAAACATGTAGATCTTTAGTCACCCACCCCTGTTCCCTCCTTCTTCAGTGTCACTTACATTTATATGTTCATAGGTTGGTACTAGGCTATCGGCCGTAGGGCCTATACAAGCCTATCCATAACAATTCCTTGGCTATTTTTTCCCCACAGTATTTACTTCCCTGGACCCCTGTCTAGCAGGGTGACTGACGTGATCACTGGGGTAAATTTCTTATCTCCCATCCAATCGTCAAGGTTCCTTTTGAAGAGGGCCAAAGAGGTGCTCTGCTTGACATGTATGGGCAGTCTGTTCCAGAGTCTGGGGAGTCTCTCGATCAGGAACCTATCCCTCCATCATGTTTTGTTTATTGTGATGACAAGGTTTAGATCCCTGGAGTGTGTGGCTCTGAGGGATTGGGATTTTTTTTAAGTGTAGCATGTCCAACAGCTCTTGGTTTGACATGGCCTTGTATGTTAAGCATAAATCACCTCTGAGTAGACGATATGCGACAGATTATAGCTGGAGTTTTTATAGACAGTCAGCATAGAGCTTCTGCTTTAGGCTTGTGATTCATTTAGTGAGGTATTTCTGCGGCAGTTGTTGCAGATGTCTTGAAAGGTACATACTAAATGGGGCGTTGTATTCTATAGTGGGTCTATGAAGGATGAGTACAGTGGGACAATGACCTCCTTTTTTCCAGATGAAAACCCCTTAGTGATGAGGTGTGCCACATAGAAGGATTTTCTGACTGTTGTGGCAATGTGGTTGTCGAAGGTGAGACCACTGTCCACCTGTGTCCCTAAGTCTCTTATCACACTTTCGGTGTTTAGTGTACTGCCACCCATGTGGTAATTCACGGGTACATGTTTTTTCCCAAAGGGGATAACTATACATTTCTTGGCATTGAGCTTGAGCCAACAACTAGAAGACATCATGTAATTCATAATATTAGCCTTAATCTTCCCCTCCCACAACTGCATCAGATTACTGTATAATCCCTACTTTAAATTCATACAGATTTATACCAGCTATTCACAGAATGCTGTCTTCAAATGTATTTATTATACTGGAAATTTTCTGCAACAGTTTATTCATCACACATTCCAATTATTTAACAGAAGAACACAGTATCAGCAAACAGTGTATTGTAAGCAGCACTGGGGTAGATGTGTAGCATAAGATGATTGAGAACTTGTACCATGAGGGCTTCATCCAATTAATGAAGGACTGTACCAGGAAGGGCAGCATTCTAGATGTGGTCTTTACCCTGGCATTTGGGATCAGGGATGTTCAAGTAACGGCACCTTTAGCCAACATTGATCGTACTAGTGTGTGATTTAGACTGGGAGGAAAGGGAATGAATACAAAGACAAGGACAATTGTATGGAATTTTAAGAGACTGGATTATGGTTTGCACTCCTGCATGTGTATAGATAGTATCTACTTCACAAGTTAAAGCCGCTGGAATTTTATTTTATTTTATTTATGTTAACAACAGTGTGCCACAAAATTTGCTGAGACACTCAGAGAAAAACTGCCCCTCAACAATATCAGCCAGGCCAAGAAAAAAACACAGCTACCTACTAGACATGCTACAGTCCAAACTGGAAACTAATGGATACCAAAATATACATTAAGGGCACTTAATCAGAATAAAATATATATAATAACATGGGTAGGTTAAGTATAGAGCTGAGGTAGGATTAAATATTCCAGTGAAAATAATGCAGATATTGGACAAAATATATACTTCTTTGTCTTACAGTTAACCTGGTTATGGAAAACTAACAAAAGAAAATTATACCATTGTATGATTTGACTTAGAATAATTGAATCATTTCAGACTTTACTGTTACTGACTGTGTGACACTGCCATCCCAGCTATCTGGAATTTTGTAAATAATCATAATTCATTTGTGAACCGTAATATGATTCATATGCTTGTCCTACAAATGTAAGAGAACTGTATGTTGTGTACTGAACTTCAGGAACGTAACCACAGTGCACCCTATATACCTGTGCAAATGTATGTTTTAACAGAAGAAGCTGGAACATACAGATTTAACTTGCAAAATGTCAAAAAACATAAGTTGAAAAGTAAAGTTTTTTATGATTGTGCTATCTCAGTTTTAGTGCAGCAAGCAGGCACAATGTCTAGAGCTAGATGTTTTCCTATTGTCTTGAAACTGAAATAATTACTAGGTTTCAAATGTAAAAATGTTTTTATTGCTCTATGACTTCCTTGCAGCTGCACAGTTCTCAGAGATATGTATTTTTGACAAAAAGGTATTACATGCTAAGTATCTGTTTGGCTTGGGAACTGAAGTCAGGTGACAAAGAGTGATGTCATCTGAGCTAACCAGCAGTAATGTTAATTATTGATTTAAGAATGGTCTCCGAGAAAGGCTGGGCATTTTGTATCTTGTCTTGGCACTAGAAACATCCATTCAGCACTTCTTATCTGCATTTGCGTTGCTCTGTAAGTAACTCTAGGGGACAGTAATTTCTCTTAGATATAGATAGGAATATGGTAAAGATTAGTTTAGATGTTTTCTATTTTTTTTTAAACTTTCTGCAATGTTGTTTTAAAATATGATTCTGAACTTAGTAGTTACTGTGTTGTTTGAGTATTGCCTTGTTATTTTATTATTTTTTATATTATTAAGTTTATTTAAGAGGCCGCAATGGTGCAGCAGTTAGGGTTGTTGCATCACAGCAAGAGGTTCTCCGGTTCGATTCTCAGCTGGAGCGCCTTCTGAGTTGAGTCTGCATGTCCTCCCCACGGTGGAATGAATTTAAAGACATGCATGTAGGTGTGTGCATGTGTGTGCCTTCCTTGAAGGTTGGGTACCGGGCTGGCAAGTCGACACTGTAAAAATTCACTGCCAATCATTAGTGAACCAGAGTTCCCCTGTAGCGACCCCTAACTGGGAAAAGACAAAAGACAGTTTATTAAATATATTTAAACATTTTAATTGTGGCTGGTTTGTTTAGAGATATTTAAGCTCTTAGAATACTTGCATATGTATTTGGTGACACCGTATATGCCACTCCATTAGCCTTGCTCTTGGTCACACTTACCATTTGGATAATAGTAACATTACACAATAGGATTGAGCACCCTTTGTATAGGCCTTAGAGTAGCTGATAAGTAGTGGTTGGTGGCAGAGATAACTACCTTATAGTCTGGGCAGAAGGGGGCATAGCTATTAAACCTGTGCCAGCCTTCCTCAGGAGTGTCTGTGTGTTTGTATATAAATCAAATCTCATAGTGTGTGTATGTGTCTCAGCTACTTGGGTAGGGACACAAATCACTGGTTGGACAGAGAGGGTTCTGGAGGTTTTGGCTTGACCACTCAGCTGAAATCTTAACCCTATAGCTGTGCCAGTGGGGAGTCTTAAGGGATCTGGAGAAAGAGGCAGAAACCAGCCCCAGACTGACTGTGATCTATGTGTGCTCTTAAGGGAAATTGTACTTTACTGTGTGTGTACTTGTCATCCTCCCATTGTGTACGTCCCTCACTATTGCCAGTGGTGAATATTGAGGCTCCTTGATTACTGGGCCAATGCAGGGGCATCACATATTAATTGTCTGGCAGTGGTGGGATATCCACATCACATATTAATTGGCTTGTTGTGGTGTGGATATTGAATTCCTGTAACCTGTGTACAGTGGTCACTTAAGGTGTTTGTACTCTCAATCAGCCATGCAGTGAACATTCAGAGTTCATATCACAATTGATTTATTTTTTTGTTAGCTTAGTTAGTCAGGGAGAACAGGCAAGCATATCAGCAGAGGAGTATGGAAAGCTGACAAGGACCCAGGTGGCTCAGATGTGCCAGGCTAAAGGACTGGTGCATGCCAACCTGACTAAAGCAGACATGATTGCAGTTTTAGTCACAGCTGCATCTCAGAATAGCAACCAGGAGGACAATCAGACTGGCCATGCAGATGTACAACTCTCAGAAAATGGACAGCTCAGCCTTTCCACAGAAGACTTAAAAATCCATCTGGAGTTAAAGAGACTTGAGTTGGAGGCCAAGCATTTGGAAATAGAAGCAGCAGAGAGACTGAGACATCTGGAGGTTGAGGAGAATGAGAGACAGAGGCAAAATGAAAAGGATATGCTGACTCTTTACAAGAGTCATAGAGGTAATGGGGAAAGGAGTAACTGAACCCCAGAAGCAACACAGGTCAGTAAATTTCTTCCACAATTTACAGAGGGGGGGATAATTTTAATAGTTTCATTCATATGAGAGGGTATGTAAACAGTATAATGTTGGCCAAGGGCTTTGGGTATGGTAAGGACCCCCTTACTCCATCGTAAAGCTGTAACTGCAATTTGTAAACTGTCTGGTACTGATTGTTTAAATTATAATACATTCAGAATGTGTTTTATAGAATGTTTTAAGTTAACATCTGAAGTTTATAGGAAAATGTTTCATGAGCATAGACACAAGGCAGATGAAAGTGTGTGTGAATATGTTGCTGAACTAAGCACTTATTTTCATAGGTGGGTGAGTGGATGTCATGTCACATCTTTTGAAGGGCTGCCAGACCTTTTGGTGAGGGAACAATCCTTTAGCACTTTGCCTAAGGACATGAGAATCTGGTTAGCTGATAGACAATTAAATACTTTAGATGAGTTGGGGAAGAAGGGAGACCTGTACCTAACAAGCAGGGCATCACTGCACAGGAAAGGGACACCCAGTGCTGCTCATGGGTCTAAGGGAACCCATGGTGGGCAGCCCAGACTGCCCCAACAGAGTCTGCCAGTAGCAGGGGGAGCCACTAGTCCAGGTATCCAGGACCAGGGTTAAATGCTTTAGATGCAACTAGTGGGGTCATGTAGCATATAGATGTCCACTGAGGCAAGGAGGGGAACAAAAGATGGGAGAGCCAGTAAGTGGGAATGACAAAATGCCAGCAGTAAGTTGTCTCGAGACAACAAGGGTACCAAACTACCACACAAGATTATATCCTATCTTAGTGAATGGGAAAGAGGCCATGGCTAAGAGAGACACGGCTTCTGACCTAACCATTGTGAAGCCTGCAATGGTTACAGAGGAGCACTACTTGCTTGGGCAGTCTACTCCAGTCATAGCTTTAGGATGGACCCCATTCCAAATACCTTTGGCTAGAGATTACCTTGACTGGGAGGGTGGAAAAGGAAGCAAGCAAGTAGGTGTGTTTGATGATATCCCTGCAGATGCCCTGATAGGGAATAATTTTGATAATGCAGTACCCTGTGTGCATGCAGTTACACTCAGTCAGACTTGGAAACAAGCATGTGGGTCTGGTAGCCTGGGGGAGACCCAGACAGACCACACACTTGCAGCCAGGACTGGTAAGGTGGTTACTTCAGGGAGGGAGCTACCATGTAGCAGTGACACTAAAGGTGATCCACAGCTGCTTGTGGGTAATGATGTTCCCTTGGACAGAGTGACTGCAAGGGGAGAGGTGAGTAGTAGTGCCCAGGCTGACAGTGAGGCACCGCAGTCAGAGGATACCAGACTTCCTGTGGAAGGGGAGTTGGGAAGGGTAACAAAAAAAGAGTTGAGACCGGCTTAGTTCTCAGACCCTACATTACAAGGCTTGAGGGAGGTAGCTAGTGAGGCACCTGATTCTCAAGGGAAGGGGGAATCTGTACACTGGGACAAAGGGTTACTGTGTAGAGTGTGGACCGCTGAGGGAGGGCTAAAGGGTGATAAAATACAGCAGTTAGTAGTGCCCAGAGCCTACCATCTGGCACTTCTAGCTATAGCCCATGGTATTCCCATTGTAGGTCATATAGGCATAAAATGTACAAAGAGACGTATTATGCAGAACTTTTATTGGCTTGGGATTTCTAGAGTTGTAACAGGGTACTGCAGGACCTGTGAGCAGTGCCAAAAGGTAGGCAAGACAGGAGACAAGGTGAAAGCTCCTTTGATGCCTTTGCCTGTGATTGAGGAGCCATTTCAGAGGGTAGCTATGGATATTGTGGGGCCTCTGAGTACCCCAAGTTCCACAGGGAAAAATATATCCTAGTGGTAGTAGATTATGCTACCAGATACCCTGAGGCAGTGGCTCTGTCCTCCATTGAGGCAGAAAAGGTGGCAAATGCTTTGTTAGAGATTTTCAGCAGGGTAGGTTTCCCAGAAGAAATGCTGACTGACAGAGGAGCCAGTTTCATGTCAGACCTGCTAGCTTGTCTTTGGAAGTACTGTGGGGTGAATCACCTAAAGACCACCCCTACCACCCCCAGACTAATGGTCTTGTTGAGAGGTGAACCTCTACACTCAAGGCGAGTGCTTGGGCAGGGACACAAAGTAGTGGTTGGACAGAGATGGTGCTGGAGGTTATGGCTTGACCACTCGGCTGAGATCTTAACCCTATAGCTGTGCCAGTGGGACGTCTTATTGGGGATCTGGAGAAAGAGGCAGAAACCAGCCCCAGACTGACTGTGATCTCTGTATGCTCTTAAGGGAAATTGTATTTTATTGTGTGTGTACTTGTCATCCTCCCATTGTGTACGTCCCTCACTGTTGCCAGTGGTGAGGATTGAGGCTCCTTGATTACTGGGCCAGTGCAGGGGCATCACAGTCTGTATAAAGCTGAATTAGTTTAACATGTTTAATAGACTAAAATGCTGCTTTCCCTTGGACATGCTCAACCAAACTTTTTGGTTCATATCTATGATAAAGTCCTTACAAATCTGTTGACAACTGTAATTCATTTCTGGCAAGTTTCTTGTTGGTTTACTAGGACCAAATGTCATCCATTTACTTTCAGTTTTCTTTCATAAATACCAGTATCTAATTCTAGTGGCTTGGCATTCTGATTTTGCTTTCACCCCTCCTGTTTACAATACCCCTACCTCACTACTTGCATCTTCAGTGTAACATTCCTGTTGTCAGGTAATGTTATTTGTTTTATTTCTGTTTGCTCTGCCAGTTACTTTAGTAATTTAATGATTAATATTACGTATTTTCTGACTCACCTTTCTTGTTCCATTTTACAAAAGCAGCCACAAAAAAAGGCACTTGACAACATAAACACACACACATCTAGACACTCAGTTCACTACTTATCCCCATCATCGAAAACACCCAGGGAGACATTCATGTTCACACACACACATACACACACACACACACACACACACACACACACACACACACACAATCACACACATATAATCACACACATACTTAAACTCCTCTGGTTTCATTTGATATCCAACAGACAGGCACACATGTCCACACACATAGCTACATTAACTCACCCACGCTAACCGTACCTGCACTGTGACTGCTTCCACAGGAGTGAATGGGTGACTACGATCTTTTGACATAATTTGCCTTTTCCTGTAAAAGTAGAAAATTACACATCAGCATAAACTGGGAGCCACAGGCTTTTCTGGGAGGCAGCACATTGTTAATTAACATTAGCCACACCCCTGAATTGCCACATAAATATGCTGCGTGACTAGTGGGACTGCCACCCATGCTGAGGCCTTTGCCAGAGGGAATCTTCAGAGGTAGTGTGATCTAAGAATCACAAAAGTATACTGTGAGTTGGAAAATGGCCATGTTAAGGCTTCCCACTCATCGCAGAGCCATGGCTAGGTTTTTGGCACCCTATGCAGCTATCTGATCTGGTGCTGTTACCCCAAAAAAAAGATCCTTTCCTCTGAGATGAAACTTTGAGCCCAAAGTGGCTGCCCCTTCACCCAATCCTAGCTACGCTTCTGACTCATGATAATCCTTTCTGAAACAGAGCCCCTTGCAGTATTTGTTGATTATATGCTTAAGACTGTTGTGGATAAATTGCATAGTACTTTAAAAAAAATCCTTGGAATTTATAGATAAAATCAGGGAAGTACTGTTCTGTGAAAGTGTCATTCTGGTCATGGCTGATATTAAGGATCTCTGTACTTTTACTCACCTAGACCTGGGTAGTCAATGGTTGCAGGACGTACTAGTTCAAAAAACTGATTTTGATGAATGTAATATTGATTTGCTGTGTTAATTTATGGATTTAATTTTAAAGAACAATTTTTTTCAACAAAATAACACTGGAGCCAGAGTAAAGTTAACCAACAAAACAATTTTTTTTTCACTTTTGAGGGTGAATATTTTACATAAATATTGGGCATAGATCTGGGCTTTGAATGTGCCCCTAAATTTGGCAATCTGGTGTTGTGCCAGTGGGAATGGCTCTTTATTTATGATTGCCAACTCAAATCATGTCTTAAGTTATACCTTTAGGGTTTCAGTGTTATTTTCTTTATCTGGTCTGGAGATTTGGCCACATTGAAACAATTTTGTATTGATTTTCAAATCACAACTGATTGTTAATGCTTGTGTTTTTGCAGTGACTTTTATGAGATCAGTTTTTTGGATGTCATAATTTATAAGAACATTATGTCAACAGTATGAGTCTGGTATTTACAGGAAAAATACATTTTTGTACTATTATGACCTTAATAGTGGACATAGTTGTATACAGAAAAATAATATTGTTAAGAGCCTTTTGGTAAAGATATTTCTCATAGTTTTGAGTGAAGATGCATTCAGAGTGTTTAAAGCTTAAGGCCATGATATTTCAATAGAAACTACCCAGAGGAGCAGTTGAATAATGTAATAAAGGAGGCTACCAAAGCTAGAATTGACATATTTGCTCCTATTTTAAGGAAATCTTTTGAGATGTTGTGATAAATCTGGACCTAACCCCCACAGTATGAATTGTACTTTTTATAAAGCTATGGCTTCACATTATTCTGTGGCTACTAGGTCCATCAGGAGATCTGTTAATGACAAGTGAAAGCTGGCATGTAATAATGAAGTACTGGTCAGTAAGCTGAGTGCTGCTCCAAACTATACATACAAGTCTATTCATATCCTTTGCATTTTGTTTGAGAAGTATGAGTGAATGGGTGAGTGTGTCCATGACTGCAAGCTGGTGGGAGGGCTGTGGGATGGGGGGGACTGTCACATCTCCATACTCCCCTTGACTAATGTGTAAATCCTGCAATAAAGGAGGGGAGTGGTGGGAAACACTGGACACTATGGATACTGCCTTTATGCCATGTCTTAAAGACACTACAAAAGATAAAAAAAAACATTTTGCAGCACTAAAGATGTGGGGAATGGAAACTCTAGATACCAGGGGTACTCTTTATATTGTCCCTTAAAAGCCTTACAAAATATAAAAGAACATTTTGTAGCAATAAAGATGTGGGGTAGGAAGACACTAGCCACCAATGACATCTTTATATTGAGGCTTAAAGGCATTTACAAAAATCCAAATCCATGTACCATGGCACTCTTGCACATCTCTTTTGCAGAGATTTAGCTCTCTGCACCACTACTAGATAGCAGGACAGTTCTTATGCATTGACATACTTTTTTGAAAATAAAAAAATAAGTTAAAGTAATGGGGGGAGCTTCAAACTCTACACCCCTGACACAGAAAACAGGAGCCTTAACCCCCACATTAACTGAGAAGCTAGTTTAAGTTTTTTTTTTACATAATAATAATAATAAGCATAAATAAATAATATCTAGCATTATTTGCCAGTTGCAACAGTCTGTGAGTTACGAGGGACAGGGCACAAATAAGAGGCAACAGCAGGAGCGGTCTGTAAGATGAGGGACAATTGAGAGCGAAGGAGGTGTGTCCAAAAGGCATCTGGAATACTAGAATTCACCAGGGAGAATTTTAATCCATTATTTGGATTCACTGAAAATTTTAATAGAGCAACAGGTCTAGCTTCCTGATGCAATTTGCAACATTAAGAAGAGTGAAACTAACATCTGGCATTACTGACTGACTGACTGTAAATATCCGTGATTAACAAAGGCAGGGACAAAAATAAGAAGATACATCAGGGACATTCTGTACAGTAAGAGACAGGTAAGAAGGGTGTCTGTATACGTGTGTGCATGTGTTTGAATGTTTCATGTATGTGGAAGAGTGAATGAGGTGGGGTGCCTGTGCTGATGAAATGCATTAGCTGCCAATGATTACTACCTTTACACTCGCTCTAGTTACAGGCTATTTGGAGACCTGCAAATTAACTGGTAATGAAATTTTCCTCATTGCAGTTAACATGTCTCTGAATCACATTCTCCCACATCGTGAAAATAGTCCCTTTTAGCCTCACCTTCTACTGCCAGTGTAGGATGGAATGTTCATGCGGTCACATCCATATTTTGTGGAGACTTCTACTCAGAATGTAGTACTTCAATTACCATTCCAATTAATGTCCTAACTTGACTTTTTAGGACAAATGATGAAACATCTTTCAGGAATAACTTCATTACATCTGAGTGACCCGCGGTGGTGGTGCTGCGGTAGCGTTGTCGCCTCACAGTAAGACGCTGTCCGATTCGATTCAAAGCTAGAGCATCTTCTGCGTGGAGACATGTGTGAATGGGCGTACCTTCATTGAAGGTTGTGCGTCAGGGCTGGTAACTCGGCACGTAAAAATCAACTACCAGTCATTAGTGGACCGGAGTTCTGCTGTAGCGACCCTTAACTGGGAAAAGCCGAAAGACACAACATCTGAGTGACGCCTCCAGGTGCATCTGCACTTAACTCCTACTGACAACTCTAGGCGTCAAATATTGCTTGTTCATATTTACATCAGTAATTCTAAAACCATGCTATATACAAGGTTTTAAAAGATTTCATCTTAAAAGCTTGCACAATGGCAAACTCAACTGCGGTAATATTTGACCTAATGCAGGTAAATTGATATTAACTGTTGTTTTTATTATCTCAATTTATATAGATGTAATTTTCATATTTTTGTAAATATCTCAACAACCAAGTAACACAGGCAGAACTCCTTAACTTCATATGAAAGCTCTCAGCTAGATGAATAAAATGCTGATGACAGTATGTGTGTAACTTGAGTGGTTACTGAGATATTGTACGTTGTTTACAAAATATTACAAATGTAATAGTTACTGTGTTTACTGTGACTTATAAAATTCATTTTAAGACCTAGAAGCTAAAGAAAACTGCCACTATAAAAATAGTTTGCGCCGAAGAGTTTGCCCTTTATATGTCTTTCATAACCCCTATGGTTTCAGAGATACAAACATTTGTTTAAAATGTGAGGACATAATTTGATTCTGTCAAAAGGCTTAGGCTCATTGGAAGTTACAGTGCAAACTTCCTGAGCTCCATTGGAGTGAATGAGTTAAATCCAAAACATAATACATTTTTTTTTGCCATAGATATATAAGTATCTATATTTATATATTTTCTAATCAATTATTTATATATGAATATACTATCTGAGTTGTCTAAGGTGTGAGATTATGTAAAGCCATCAGTGCATTAGCAGTCTTATTATAAACAATCATTATATAATTATATGCTCATAACCAGTTGTTATTGTACACATGAATTGTTTTGATTTGCAGGGTCATTTCAGCTCATTTGTATATCGGTTCATACGTCCATAGGTAAGTACTAGGCTAGCAGCTATTGCAGGCTATTTTAGTCCTAGACAATTTTCCTTTTTGAGCTCGAAATAACCTATCCCGTATGGTTATAGATTGGCTTTACCCATCCCATGGTCAATAATTATATATTTACCCTTAATAAGGATAACTGGGATTATATCATAGGTAACTAGGATTATCACTTTCCTCACTTATCTAGAGGAAAATAGTTTTTTATTCAAGCATGTCCAAGGGTCAGCTCCCAGTGTTCTCTCCTGCCTATCTCATGAATCTGGGCATCTTGAGGCAATGTAGAAATTGCCTCATGTACACAGACAACCCTCTCCTCCTACCACCCAACACTACAAACTGTGAGAGATACACTTATCTAGCCAAACTGGAGGTAAAGCTCTCTCCAACCAAGACTGAACTTGACAGTCATGAGGAGAAGGTAAACATTTGCACCACACCATACTCATCACATAGTTTCACTAAGTCTGCACCACCAAAATCCACACATAGTAATACAAAAACATTTGCGGAGGCTCTCAATAATAATCTGTCTAAACAACAGAGACCTCCAAAGCAGAAACGCAAGCAATTTCCATCCCCCAACACAACCCAAATGACACATAGCCCACAGACTCAGTGTGCCACTCAACCACAGCCAATAAGGCAAAACAACGTACCCAACACACTAGTCATAGGTGACTCTATAGTCAGGCACACTGATGTCCCACTCACCAGGCTAAACAAGGAGAAGGTTACTGTCAGCTGCCTGTCGGGTGCCAGGATCTGCCACATAACCCAAACACTCAGGTCACTCCATAACAAGTACAAATATGACTCTGTCATTGTCCATGTTGGTGTGAATGACCTGAGATGTACTTCCCTGGACTACATGAAAAGAGACATGGAAGAGCTCTCTGATCTTGTAGCCCAGGCAGGTATGACCCTAGCCCTGAGTAGCATTCTGCCATCGCCCAGAATGATACCGCAGTACAAGGACAAAATGATTGACTTCCACAATTGGCTAAGCTTCTGGTGTCATTCTAAGGAGATCCAGTATCTTTCTGCTTAGGATGACATGGTTGACAGACCACGATGTTTTGCCAAAGATGGCCTTCACCTGTCGCCCCTGGGATTCCGGATACTGGCTAAGGCTGTTGCTGCCCCTATAGTGCCTTTTTTAGGCAATGTTCAAATAACAAATTCACCACTGTAACAGGAACAGGCAAGCAAAAACTGAGGGTAATGCTATTCAATGCTAGAAGTCTAAATCTCAAAATGCACTCACTCAAGGCACTCCTTAAAATGGAGAACATCGATATCTGTGCAGTGACTGAGACCTGGTTCAAGGCTCCAGAGAGCACCCCTGCACTACCAGGCTATAACTCATACCACACTTTTCGGCCATGTAACCTGGACCAAAACACCAAAGGCGGAGGTGTGTCCATATTCATTAAGGATATCCACACCTCCAGGCTAGTTGCTCAGCATAATGCATCCGAGGTTATCCAAGTGCAACTAACTCTGGGCAAAACTGCAATCCAAATTGTAGCTTGCTACAGATCCCCCACCATGCCCCAGGATTCCCACTCCTCTTTTCTTGATGTACTGGAAAATATTAGGGTTCAACCAGACACCCTAATAATGGGTGACTTCAATTACACCACCATTAACTGGGAAAATTGTGTACCAACTCTTTAGCTCAATGCTTTCTGGAATTCATAAACTCCAATGCCCTGGATCAACTTATCCACACCCCCACCAGGGGCAACAATATCCTAGACCTAGTCATTACCAACATGAGTGACCGGTGTTCCACACCTGAAGTCAACTCCTCGTTGGTCCAATCCAACCATAAGCTAATCACCCTTGATATCCACATCCCACCCTCACCCCCCATTAAGGAAACCACGGTAAAAAATTTCTCCAAAGCCAACTTCATGCTTCTTAAGACAGAAGTGGTGAACTTCATGACACCCATGCAGATGGACAATACAGTTACAACTGCTGAATCCTACTCAAATGCACTCTATAAGCACTTACACGAGTGCATGGATCATGCGATCCCAAACAGAACCAAGACATTATCCTCCAAAAAAAGGAAGCCAATCTGGTGGTCCCCTGCCATAAACAAATTGTACAACAGAAGGAAGAAACTGTTGCAAAAGAGAGTAAAATCGCATGAGTGGAGGAGCTCCCTGGTCAGCCTCAGTAAGAAGCTGAGATCCCTTATAAGATCCTCCAAAGCTAGCTATGAAAACAAAATCACCACTAATTCCAAGGACAACCACAAAACATTCCATAGCTATGTCAAGAATCTCAATGGCAACACCCAGATCTCCTCTGAGTTACAGCACAATGGCACGAAAATTACAGAACCAACTGATATTGCCAACATCCTGGCAGATAGGTTCAGTGCTAACTTTACCCCCCACCCCCTAAAGGGCCCATATCTATACAGGAAGAATGCAGAGTCCATGTATTCACAACTATGCAGGTAAAAACTGCACTCTATAAAGCCAAAAACACAGCATCCATGGGACCGGTCAACATCCCAGGCTGCATTTTACACGAACTTCAGTACAAACTGGCTCCCCACTTAAGCACCATGTTCAATAATAGCCTTGCATCAGGTTTTGTGCCCACTGAATGGCACACAGCAACAGTTATCCCACTTCACAAAGGGGGAGCCACCACTGATCCCTGGAACTATCGACCTGTTAGCCTGACGAGCCTGGTCTGTAAGGCCATGGAACTCATAAACAAAGACATTGGTAACCTCCAAGCTCTGGATCCCACCCAGTTCGGGTTTGTGAAAGACAGATCATTCCTCCTGAACCTGATTGACTTCTTTGAGGCAGTCACCAAAGCCATAGATGAAGGTAAGGTGGTTCACACAGCCTATCTTGACCTCGCCAAGGCTTTCGACACCATCCCCCATTCTGGAATTATAGCTAAACTCACTAAACTAGGTATAAATCCCTATGTCACAAGATGGGTTTCCAACTGGCTCACTGACAGAACCCACACTGTAAAAGTTGCAGACTCCAAATTTGACCTCAAAGCAGTGACACGTGGAATACCACAGGGTTTCGTCCTGGGACCTCTCCTGTTTGGTATCTACTTCTCTGAAGTACAGGCTAACACAGAAGGCCTCTGGTTAACGAAGTTCACAGATGACTGCAAACTAGGAGCCATAGTCAAGTCCCCAAATGATGTGGACATCCTACAGAAGGGCCTTGCTGAGACAGATGCCTGGTGTCAGAGCCATGGCCACAAGCTCAATGCCAAAAAGTGCATTGTCATCCCCTTTGGTAAAAACTCTGTACCCATGAACTACCACATAGGCAGCAATCTACTTAACACCGAATGTGTGATGAGACCTTGGGACCCAGGTGGACAGTAGTCTCTCCTTTGATAGTCACATCGCCACAGTAGTCAGGAAGTCCTTCTACATGGCACACCTCATCATAAAAGGGTTCTCATCCAGGAAAAAAGAGGTCATTGTTACCCTCTACTCGACACTCATTAGACCCATTATAGAGTACAACACCCTTTTGGAATGTACCTCACAAGACATCTGCAGCAGCTGGAAAGGCCACAGAAGTACCTCACAAAGAGGATTACTGGCCTCAAACAAATGCCCTAAACTGACCGCCTCAAAAAACTCCAGCTTTACTCCGTAGCATATTGCCTACTCTGAGGT
Organism: Protopterus annectens; assembly: GCF_019279795.1. Classification (NCBI taxonomy): domain Eukaryota; kingdom Metazoa; phylum Chordata; order Ceratodontiformes; family Protopteridae; genus Protopterus; species Protopterus annectens. The sequence goes on along the minus strand of NC_056728.1, from coordinate 1,335,449,948 downwards.
GATCTCTTCCTAACATATAAAGCTATGTCAAACCCAGAGCTGTTGGACATGCTACACCTAAAGAAATCCCAATCCCTCCGAGCTATGCGCTCTAGGGACCTAAACTTTGTCACCACAATAAACAGGACATGCTGGAGGGATAGATTCCTGTCCCAGAGACTTTCCATACTCTGGAACAGGCTACCCATCTATGTCAAGCAAAGTTCTTCATTAGCACTCTTCAAGAAAAATCTTGATGAGTGGAAGGGAAATAAGAAATACACCCCGGGGATCACTTCTGTGTCTCTGCTTGACAGTGGCACAGGAAAATAACTTTCTTGGGTGGAGTAAGCCCTTGGGCTGATAGCCTAGTACCTACCTATGAACCTATATGAGGGGACCCATGCATTGGATATAACATTTAGGAACTGCCTCTGTCTAGTAGCAGTACAGTGGAAGGTCCTGGGGTAAATTTTCATTTTCCCATCAATCGATCTAAGTTGTGCTTAAGTATGGACAGGGATCAACTTTGTTTCATGTGGATGGGGAGTCTGTTCCAGAGCAGTGGTATCCTGTGCTATTTATACCTGTCCCTCCAAACTGTTCTGTTTATGTTGCAGAAGAGGTTTAGCTCCTTAGACAGAGTATTTCTGATGCCATTTGACTTGCTGATGTGCAGTAAATCTATCAGTAAGGGGTCAGAGAATGCCTTGTATGCAAGACACAGGTCACCTCTTAGCAGTCTGCCGGATACCAAGTATAGTGACAGGGCTTTGAGTCAGTCCCTGAAGGACTTATATTTTAGAACATGTCATCAAGATGATCTCAGTTAGGTGTCTCGCATGGCTGTGCTTTCTTTGTGTATTATATCACAGAAATGTAACATATATTTGGACTTTATAATTCTTGATTTTGTGTTTCATACCTTTATAATGCAGTGCAACTTACAAGAAAAGACATTCTCCTCACAAGACTTCTAAAAAGAATGTTTATGTTGTCAAGTGCATTTTCTGTGGAGATTATATTTCCCCTCAGAATACCCTTGAGGATTTTGACGTAACTCTAGAAGGCCTTGTAGTTATCTCTCACCTGGGAGGCTATCTTAACCTCAAAGGTGGATTATTTGACCTAATTATCCCTCTTAATTGAGTATTCACTTTGATGAGAGAGTTTCTGTTTTTATGGAAATTACCCTTCCTGATTTGTGCCATATTTTTTACCTTTTGTTGTATATACTGTTTAATTTGGGATGCCACCAGGTTGATTTGTTTCTAGGGCTAGTCCTTGGCTTACTTCTGGTAGGTGCAGCTGCCTGTATGCAGCCATTAACATGGTTGTACAGAGTTTCTGAGAGAAATTCAGCATAGGCTGCTGTGTTCTCTGCATTTGGAGGGGCACTGAATTTTGACAATCTATCACCTAATAAAAGGCAGTTTGCCATGGAATAGTTCCTAACTGTTACTCATTTTAATGGGATTACAGAGTTGATTTTGATTTCAAAGGCAATAGCTTTATGGTCAGACCTTAGCAGGGAGGATGAAACTTTGAGGGGGGGTGCAGCATTGTCCCATATTTGTAAGCATGATGTTCAGTAGTTGGAGCCTCTAGCAGAGGTATTCACTGTTTTGTCAAGGGTGTTTGTATTTGCAAAGTCCAGGGATCTCTGTGCTTGTAGGCTTAAGACTGTGTAGGATTCTCAGTCTATAGAGGGGTAATTAAGGTATTCTATGAGTTGGGTGTTAGATTGGATGGTAAGTGTCCCAGTAGGTCCATGTATGCATTGTGAGCTTCTTGGGACATGGAGGGTGACCTATAGCTGGCTATGGTATGGTACGGGATTTTGTCTATGGTGATCTGCACATGGAGGGACTCAAGCTCGTCATCCTGTTTGACCACCATAGAGGTATGCTTGTTACTGATGTATATTGAGACACCTCCTCCTTTTGCTTTTTTCTGTGCAGCTACTGGTCTAAAACTGCAGAAGACACTGAAATGTTGCACTACTGGGGTGCTGTTTGCCACGTTAAATCTTGTCTCACTAACTTCACAAATGTCTATATTCTCAAATGTGAAGAGGGCTTAGAGGAGTGTATTTTTTTTTGTTTAGGCTGCTGGCATTGAGCAGTAAACACCTTGAGGTTCATTTGAGTTGACTTTGCTGTGTTGGTAGGTTTGTCAATTTTGCATTACCTAAAAAGGCACTTTGGGGGCTGGATAAAGTTTTAGCCAATATTCAAAGCAAACTGGTATGTTAACCATGGCGTTCCAAGCTGACAAATATTGGATCCCCTTAAAACAACATCAGAAAGACAGGCAGTTGTTGAAATCAATCATTTTTTGTACATATTGTGGCATCATCCTCGGTGATGGTAATGTGTTGGTCAGTGCCAGGCTGACACTAGCCTGAGACACATAGTCTGAAAGCTCCATAATGCCTCTCTTCATATAGGTCAGGAAGGTACATCTCTGGTCATTTACACCTACATGGACTATGATGGAATAATACTGGCAGCTGTGGTGTAATGACGTAAATGCATGCATGATTTGGTGCATCATGGCTCCAGACAAGAAACTAACAGTGATCTTCTCTTTGTTCAGCTTGGTTAGAGGGGCATCAATATATCTTAAATGGAGTCCCCTTTGACAAGAGTCTTGGGAAGTGTGTTTGCTTGCCTTAGCAGCTTAATGTTTGAATCCCTATGGAGAGTGACAATACGTGTGGTGTTAGATGTTGTTTTTTCTGAGTGCTTTTGGATTTCTTGAGACACTGCTTTCACAATGGGTGATCTAGGCAATCTTTGTTGTTTAGGAAGATTGCTTTTAAGTGCATATGTTAGTCTATGTGTTTGTTGTGTACTGTGTGAGGTGGGTGCTGTGTGCTTGGTTTCAACAACCTAATGCACACTTGTATGCAAGAGTTTAGCCTCCAGTGTCATTGTGTAAGTACATCTCTCTCATACTGTGTCTGCTTCTTTAAGGATTAAGTGGTTGATGGTAAACATGAGACAATTGTTATATTGTCTCAAGATGCCCATCTAAAAACATTATGCTGTTAAATGCTAGGAGTCTTAACATGAAACTGCACTCACTGGAAGAATTGATCATTGAAATCGGCACACCTAGTGATTACAGTGTCTTGCAAACAGGGAGATGCAAAGTCATAAAATACCTTGATCTGCAGGCAGAAATGAGAGCCATGTGGAAGAAAGATACCCAGACAGTTCCAGTAGTAGTAGGAGCAACTGGTCCTATAAAAAATAATTTAAAATCAAATTTAGATATGTTACCAGTTCATGTAACACCATACGAATTGCAGAAGGAGTCATTACTGGGCACGTTGCTAACATCAAAGATTGAAACAATACTAATTTCATGAACTTTAATCATACTTTGACTTAAGAATGGGGTCCATTCTTAAGTCAAAGTATTAGAAACCCAGAAGATTTGGAGAATTGGAAGAAGCAGACATTTGTGTAGTCATGGAGACCTGGTTCAAGGCTGGAGATTACCCCAGCAATACTGGGTTACACCTCCTTCCACACATTCAGACCACAAACTGAAGGCATGAAAACTAAAGGAGGCGGTGTATCAATATGCATTAAAGGTAAATCCACCTCCAGATTGTTTAAACAGTATGATTCCCTGGAGATACGTCAGGTGTAATTAACTGTTGGTAGGACACCTATTCAAGTCATTACCAGCTACAGAACCCCCTCCATGAATCAGGATACCCACTATGCCAGATCTAGAGTCTGTCAAGATACATCCAAACACCATGGTTTTGATCGACTTTAACTACCCATCCATTGACTTGGTAAATTACTTGTGCTCAAAATCACTTGCCCAAAGGTTCGTCAACTTTGTTAACTCCAGTGCCGTGCACCAGCTGGTTGACACCCCCAGCTGGTAGTTACCAATATGAGGGACCACTGTAGCACCCCCACTGTGAGCTCTTCCCTGGTGAGATCTGACCACAAATCAGTCTCATTTAAAGTAACTATCCCACCTGAACCTCCTCAGCAGCAGCTAAACTAAACAACTTCTCCAAAGCAGATTAGAATCCCTTACGGGATGGTATAAATAGCTTCATTGCACCTCCCCCCTCAGATGGAACTGGCAACTATGCCAAGTTCTACACTAATGCTTTTATACAGACACTGGTATAACTGCATTGACTTGGCCATACCTGATAGGACCAAAACAAGCTCATCAAGAAAGAGCAAACCTGCCTGGTGGGTAGCTGCCATTAACAGACTTTACAACAAGATGAAGAAATTGCTGTCTAAGAGTAAGAGGGAGTGCACCCTGAACTGGAAACACTCCCTTCTCAGCTTAAACAAGCAAATAAGACTTCTTGTGAAGTCCTTCAAAGCAAACTACAAATCCAAATTAACTTATTCAACTAAGGACAACCATACATCGGTAACCTAAAAGGAAAGGCCCAGATTTATGCCGAACTGGTAGTTAATGATACGCCTTATACTGAGCCTATGGACATAGCTAATCTGCTGGCCAACAGATTCTGTGAAAACTTCTCTCCCCTGTCACTGCCACACTTACCCCATGACATCCCTACCACCTGTCCCCTACCTTGTATCTCTAAGGAACAGGTCATAAGCACCCTCTCTAAGGCCAAAAATACAGCATTAGTGGGACCTGATAACATCCCAGGCTGCGTCCTACATGGGCTCCAACAAGAATAAGCAACACCATTGGATACTCTTTTCAATCATAGTCTAAGCACTGGCTGCATCCCAGCTGAATGGAAAACGGCCACCGTTATTCCATTGAACAAAGGTGGTGCTTCCACTGACCCCAGGAACGATAGACCTATTAGCCTGACTTGTCTTATCTGCAAGGCCATGGAGCAAATCATCATGGACTTTATCAACAAAAATATAGGTAATCTCTAAACACTTGACCCTACCCAGTTTTAATTTGTCAAAGGGAGATCATGCCTGATAAATCTGGAGGGCTTTTTTGAGACAGTCACCAAGGCCCTGGATGAGGGGAAATCTGTACATACAGCCTAAATAGACTTAGCCAAAGCTTTTGACACTATCCCCCACTCAGGCATCATTGACAAAGTCACCCAGCTAGGTATCAACCCTTATGTCATTAGATGGGTGACTGACTGACTCACTGATAGAACACATGTAGTCAAAATAGGAGACTCCACCTCCAACAGCTGACCTGTAACCAATGGTGTTCCACAGAGATCAGTCCTGGGACCTCTACTGTTTGGAAGTATAAACAAAAACTAAAGGTCTGTGGCTGACAAAGTTTGCTGATGACTGTAAACTGGGAGCTGTCATAGAATATCCCAATTATATCAATGTCCTACAAGAGGGTCTTATATAAATGACTGGTGCCAAAGTCATGGCTTTAAACTCAGTGCAAAAAAAATGTATTGTCATCCCTTTCGGTAAGAATGATGTTCCTGCTAACTACTACATCAATAGCAACATCCTAAGTATGCACTTAGTAGTGAGAGACCTGGTCAGGCAGGTTGACAGCAATCTTACCTTTGATCACCATGTCTCCACAGAGGTAAGAAGGGCATTCTATGTTGCTCATCTCATAAGTCAGAGCATTGCTGCCAGAAAAAAAGAAGGCATAACCTCCCTGTACTCTTCCCTCATCAGGCCAATAATTGAGTACAACACCCCTTTTGGTATGTACCTTTCCACATACCTGCAGCATTTCAAGAGGTCACAGGGGTTCCTCACAAGGAAAATTCAAGATCTTCAGGATCTGTCCTATGTGGATCATCTGAAATCACTGTCACTTTATTCTGTTTCATACAGACTACTCAGAGGTGATTTCTGCCTTATATATAAGGCATTCTCTGACCCTGCATTATTGGAAATGTTGCATCCACAAGTCAAATGGTACACAAGTTACTTGCTCTAAAAATCTTAACCTGGGATGCGACATTAATAGAACCTGCTGGAGGTACAAATTTGTCTCCCAGAGGTTACCACACCTTTGGAACAGACTCTCACTTCATCCCAAACAGAGCACCTCATTGGCCCTCTTCAAATACAGTTTGGATGATGGGATGGATAACCGTAATTTTACCGTGGGAGTTCCACCTGTGTCCCTCTTGGACAGGGACAATAGGTACTGATTGTGGAAATAAGGGTAGAACTTGGCTAGGCTTGTAAGGGGCCTAGGGCCATTAGCCTAGTAACTTCCTATAGTCTGTAATCCTATAAATAGCATATACAACAGCAATGAAATAGGGGAAAGAGGGACTTTGGAAGTCAAATTAACATAAGGGGTGAAGGCCACAGACACAGTCTTATTGTAAAACAGTACCAGCAGTAAGGATGGCAGGTTTGGGAAAACTAACCAGGCTAACTGCAGAGGCATACAATCAAATAAAGGGACATATTGGACCTCTTTCAAAAACTTTAGCTTAATGTGTTAGTGGGCAGACACAGACTGCAACTTTAAGCAGGTAAATGATGAGCAGAGTATAAAAGCACTGAAGCACAAATTGGAGCAGAGACAATCCTCTTACTATTGACCTTCTACTACAGTTTAAGGCACCAGACTATGCAGAAATTTACCAGTAACAATGTTTATGGAAAAAATGGAATAATAAATGACTCAGGCTGAAAATCTTGCAGGATTACACATTTCTAACACCACTGTGAATTAAACTACAAGACTATGGGCAAATGGATAGCTTTTACAACTCTACTTGTGGAAATAGAAGTGCGGAATAACACAGGAAAAGCAGTCTTCCCACAATTGTTAATAAACAAGGTCCTAGAACAAATTTATAAATACAAACAGATGGAACAGAGCAGAAGTTACATAGGTCACTAAGTGCACTCAAATATTTAAGCAGAATAAAAATAATAAAAATTTAATTATTTCTCTTTCTTTAATTTTTTTTTTTTGAAAAGCTAGTTACTCACAGTTCCACACCTCTCCAAGTCTTGGATAAAATATTTGAGCAGGTGGTCTGTGTCCCCCTTGCACCCCATAATGTGCAGATGTGACCCTACACAACCTTTGAGGTCACAAAAATGAAGAAAAAAGAAAGTAAATGTTTAAATGGTTACACTTTTATAGTCCCTGGATTGATAACTGTAATAGTTAAATTGGATGGCTGGACAGAGAGATGAAGGAAATGGATTATCACTAAGATAATGTCAATAAGTCAGAGTAGTTCCTTTTATATGGATGCGTGTGTGTGTGTGTGTGTGTGTGTGTGTGTGTGTGTGTGTGTGTGTGTGTGTGTGTGTGTGTATGTGTGTATGTGTGTGTGTGTGTGTGTGTGTGTGTGTGTGTGTGTGTGTGTGTGTGTGTGTGCGCCTCTCTCTGTATATATATATATATATATATATATATATATATATATATATATATATATATATATACTTGCTGCTCTGCTCTCTCTATATCTGCATCTATCTCTATATATGTGTATATATATATATATATATATATATATATATATATATATATATATATATATATATATATATATATATATATATATATATGATTATGTCCATTAATTTTGATGTGTATAAATATCTGTACACACATTAGAAATAAATGTAGCAATTAGCAAATACTGAAAACAAAAAAAAAAAATCATGAACCTGTAATGATTAAAAAGATAAATGTTTTCCTTTTCCAATCATTAAAAAAAACCCAGACCTACTAGTACCGTCAGAAATACCTTGTCTGTTTGTCTGAGTAGTGATACTGCTAGGCAAAGAATTTTTCACAATGTCATGTGTTGTGTTAGTGTTGGGGAAGAGGCTGGCTGAGGATGAGCACACAGGAGTGAGGAGGACTGGGGGACTTTGCTGCCTTATGCCATCGTACCCAAGTGTGCTAAGCCTAACCCTGTCATTTCCCCTGCCCCTATTACCAATCCTACAGAATACTTTATGAAAAACAGTACCACTGTAGTTGATATTCTCACACACACACACACACACACACACACACACACACACACACACACACACACACACACACACACACACACACACACATCACCTGACTGCATATGTACACCAATAAATCTATCCCCATAGCTAACCCTTGCTGTAACAGTAACCCACAAACACTAATGTATACCAACATTTGGTCCATATTCAAACAACATGAGACAGCATGGCTTAAGGATCTGAAAAAGAAAGCATGGCTCAGGAGCCAATGTAAATATTTCTGAAACAAGGCCAGTGTTGCAAAACAGAAATAACTCAAAAATTATCTTAATGCATCCTTTTAAAACGCCACTATCATTAATATCCAGGAGAGTAGCAGTGCTACCACTGCCCAGCTGTGACTGCAGACCGATATTCATATCCTGTCCATCCTGTGCCAATTCCCAGGCCAAAAGAAAAAGAAACTGATAGACTCATGCCATTTACAGCAAATTATTCAGTCTTGTCCAGTCTTTCTCCCCCAAACCAAAACCCATTCAAATTCAGAGCATAAGACTCCTCAGGCTTACTCTTTCTTTTCGATGATGTGATGCTGATAGCTATTTTCTAAACTGCTTTAAGACATGTAGGATTTTCTCTACCCTAAAACCTGTAAACTATATTTTCAACTTTTCACTTTCCTGTGGTATTTCCCTATTGTGTGGGACCTTGCTATTATCATTTATACTCTTAAAACTAGCGTTTCTTTCTCTTTGTTAACCTTCTTGCACATGTACCTGCCCTATTTTTTTAACTCAATGCATCTGACAATCAGCTGACACTAGTTCCTGTCCCCTCCTCATTCACCGTGTATGCTGGATTGGCCTAGGCCTCTTTTTGGCTCTACCTGACCTACATGTAGGACTGCTGAGGATATTGAAGATACTAGTCCAGCATTATACTGCTACTAGGGAGGGACATGTCTTAAATCACCCCATCGCAACAGCCCTACAACTCCAATATGGCTGCCTGTGCCTTTACCCAAGCATAACATCACTTTTAGTGCACAGCTCACCAGCACCAAATTTTACCTAATGCTGTTGTGACAAGCTAGGCTGCTTCCTTCCCATCAGGACAGATAGGCCAACAATGACCATCCTCCCCCACACAGTACCGTCAGTGTCGAAGCTACTAATCAAGCACAATTTTTCTGGGGCACTGTCATGATTTCTTCCCTCTGCACCACAGGGTTAGCTTTGCACAGCAAGACTTTTCAGAAGACTGTAGTTACCCAGCTTGTGAATTACCTAAATTATCACCATACTCTTGTTTTTAGACATAATTTTCCTAAAGGGCATAGCATTCTCCCTCCCCTTATTTTGCTGTCAGTATGTTAGTATATTACGTCACTTTTAGTATATAAAAGAATGTCCTCACTGCTCTTATCTCACTTTCATTATATAGTAGTAGTATTTGCTCACTACCCTTAGTGCACTTTCAGTACATAATACTATGTTATTTCACTTTCAGTGTATAATATCGCCACACTGTCCTTATCTCATTTAAAGTATATAATAGTATGTTATCTCACTTTCATTATATAGTAGTAGTATTTGCTCACTACCCTTAGTGCACTTTCAGTACACAATAATATGTTATCTCAATTTCAGTGTATAATATCCCCACACTGTCCTTATCTCATTTATAGTATATAATATGTTATTCCACTTTCAGTGTATAAATATAGCCACACTGTTCTTATCTCATTTATAGTATATAATAGCATGTTATCTCACTTTTAGATACAAAAATGTGACCTAATTACAATTATTTCACTTTCAGCGTATAATAGTATATCTCACTTTCAGAATGTAAAAACATGGACTCATTACCTGTATCAAAATTTCAGTACGTAATGTTGTGACTTCACAGCCTTTATTTCACTTATCTCATTGCCCTTATCTCACTTTCAGTATATGACAATATGGCCTCATTATTCGTATCTCACTTATAGTGTGTAATGGTATGTTATCTAAGTTTCAGTGCATAAAAGTGTGGCCTAACTGCACTCATTTCACTTTCAACATATAACAGTACATTGCATAATTTTCAGTAAATAATAGTATGGCTTTACTATCCTTATGTTACTTTCAGTATATAATAGAATCAATAGATAACAGTATGGTGGAAGGTGTGCTTACAGGAGTGGGATTTGTTAACATAAGTGAGGCATTTGATTCTGTGCCTCAGGCACTACTAGTATCAGAACTTTAAGCCCACGGTCTTAATGGTTGGACCTTATGCTGGTTCTCCTCCTACACAGACCACCTAACAGGCAGATTTCTTATTAATGAATACTGCTCCAAACCTTGTCATGCCCCTTAGACATGTCCTTCATGGATTCATTCCTCCTGTCAGCTGTTCAACAAAATATTAGCCCTGCCTTTTCTTAAGCACTTAGAAAAATATTCTATGCTTTACAGATGTGGTGGTTCTGAGTAGGCCGAGAACTTGTGAAACCTACATCATCACCAACATTTACCAGGACCTTATTCGGTTATTTTCCTGGCTAAATGATATGCAGGCTCTTTTAAATCTTGGTAAAAAAGTCATGCTTTTTGGGGATTACTAGAAGAAGAAGCTAAGTTTCCCATTGGACTTCACCTTGAGATATTCAAAATTTTGAAATATTTGAGGGTCACTGTGGTCTCACCTGATCATTGTCAAACATACTGACAGGAAAATATTACCACCCTTAAAGCTTTCTTCTGCAGTGCAATGTAGTTCCTCGATTGTGAGCACATTTTCCTTAAAGAGAACATCCTCACCTCCATAATGGAATATAGCCTCTCCTTTCTCACTGTTCTCAGATACCTCTACTAGCCTCATCCAACTCTCCCGCAGTAAAATCCGCTTCTTCATTCTTGACTTTCTTGTAAGGAAAAAAAAAGCATTGCACTGCCAAAGCTGACTGTGTTTCTGTCCTACTGTATCACATATCTGCATATCTTCACACTGGTTTTCAAATTGTGCACCTTAGCCACTATGTATATGTTAGTGTAACAGTGTTATTAAGATCTTTCAAACATACTTTTTGCTTCTCGTTTTCAGACTTAGGTAGTGTGGACAGTCATAGCTACAGTATCTCCTCTAACTGCAACACTTCCTTTTAGCGTACATTTAGAACTAAGAATAGCATCTGTCATTCTGTGACCTTCCCGTCTTCTCCTTCTGGATGGCACTGAAGATCCACCTCAGCTCTTTTCCCTATTTTAGATGGTAGTGTAGTATTACCCGGTCTTCCCAATTTTATCCTCCCCTAATAACATCCCTAATGTTTCTGATATCTAGTTGTTATTCTCCACTAATCTATGCTTTCTCTTCTGCTCCTTTAAAGTTGTACAAAATCTGTTCAGTCCTTTATGATGTTCAGTTAATTCATATACTGTTGCCAGTTGGACTTTCATTGCACTTTTAATATGGATACTGCCCTGGCTGTGGAATGGTGGATCATTGTTTTGCCTTACAGAGATACTGGAGAGGTCATGGAGGTTTGCCAAAATCTTTTAGGACCTGATGACTTGAAGACATATGACAGCATCTGTACTGAGATGTGCTGCAGCAGTATAGGACACCAGGACTATTACTGCACATTGTTTGGTACCTGGATTTGCTGAGTGAGAGGTGTATCTGTATTTGTGATGTTAAACTGAATGTTTTTAGCATAGGGGTACAGCTTTTTCAAGGGTGTTTCTTGTCTACCTTCCTGTATGTGATTTTCATAGGCAGGATGTCAAGATGCAGCTATAGTTGGGAGGATATCCTTGAAATACAGTTTGGGGACATAAGGGTGGCATCATTTTTGTTTGCAGATGATGTTGTCCTGTTAGTTTTATGTGAAAGTGATCACCAAGCAAACACTGGTGTGATTCACTGCTAAAGATGAAGAGGTTTGGCTGGTAATCAACACCTCCAAATCAGAGGTCGTGGTTCTCACCTAGGGAGGAGTCTGTCTATCTTTGGTGGAAGAGTTTTAAGTTACTTTGGATTCTTTTTTGTGATTTAAAATTGAGAGGAACTGGAATTTCTGGAAACTGTCCAATGAACTGATGCAGTGTACTTGATGATGGTAACAAAGCAAGACTTAAGTCTTTGGATAAAGCACACAGATTCAGTAACCCTTTACCTTTATTTATTTATTTAATATTTGTTAACTGGATGACTGGGTTGGTCTGCAGACCTTTTCAGCCACAATATGGGCCACAAGGATGAAAATAAATACAACATATTAATCCATGCACAGTCTAGTGTAACCAACCAACCAGCCAGCATGTTTTGGAAGAAAACTTGGGGACTCAGAGGAAAAAAAAAGGATGCAGGTATGCAGAGAAATGTTGCTTCCAAGCAGACAGTGATGAAAAGCCTGAATCAAGCGAAGAACCTTTGAGTTGTGAGGGAGAGATCTTTCTGCTACACCTCTGAAGAAGTCTCCTGCTTTGGAAACCTACCCATTGTCATGTACAGTCATGAGCTTTGGGTACTAACCAAGACAGACAGGGATGAGGTTCCATTACACAGTAGATGTGGTCACACTCCATGAAAGGGTGAGGACTTTTGTAATTTGGAAGTAGGTTGGAATACAGCAACTGTTACTCCATTAGTATGGCTTAGGCACCTCCCGCAAGACATGTATCAAGCATAAATGACTGCTAGTGAATTCTTGGCAAGACCTAGTACATATTGGAGAGCATACATCTTTCTTCAAGCTGACAATCCCTGGTGACCCCACAGGATGAACTGAAAACTGTTCCTGGAGATAAGAAAGCCTTGTCTACCCTGCTTAGCTTACTGCCACCATGCCCTTCCTCAAGATGAGTGGTTTAGAAGGTACATGAATGGATTCATAGGTTCATAGGTAGGTACTAGGCTATCGGCCCAAGAGCCTAAGTAAGCCTAGCCAGCATGGTTCTGGAGGGATGGATGGTTGTATGGATGGGTGGGTGCATGGATGTCAGTGTCAGGTTGTTTTATTGCTTTCTGCATACCTTAATGAAATCACTGCATCATACCTTCTGCATTATTTTCATTATTTTATTGTGTTATCTTTTATTGTTATTCTACTGATTGTGCTCACTTAATTTAGTTTTCACTTGAAACTGGTTCATGCCCAAAAAAGGGGTTCACAGGTTTAAGTTCATTTACCTTCTCCGAAATAAACATAAATAAATAAATAAATAAATGAAGGAATAAATGAATGAATTAAGGTCTGTGCTGTGGAACCTGAGTCTGTGTTTATGCAGTCAGCAGATAGCTAAGTACTACTAAAGTTCATGGAGCAAGCTTGCTTGACCACTGTAGTTTGAATCTAGAGAAATACTGTTTGTCTGTATTGCAGGGCTGACATATTGTACCAGGGGGCATAATCAGAATGCAGATAGCCCCCTTCCTGTCCAGAAAAAAAAAGAAAAATCGCAAAAATTTGAGAACAGCTGATACAACAAATTATATATACATCTAAATCTCATTATCCACTATGACAGTCCGCAGCAAGCCTGGGAGAACATATCCCATCAGGTTGCATCCTTTCCTGTAGATGATAGAATATGTGAGAGCTTCTGTCTTGAACAATGTGTCTTCCTTAGACAGGGCTCCATGGTGGTGCCCCCCTGTTGCCCACTGCCCCCACAAAAGCATCATCTGGTGCACCTGCCACCTCGCCCGTCCTAGCCTATGCACATTAACCTGATTACTTTTTTCTCCTCATACTTTATCTTGCCCTTCATTTTTTTTCATGCATTCATTCATTCATTCATTCATTCATCCATCACATTTTAAATAGACAAGATAACTATGGAGGAAACAACTGCATTAATGTCTGGGGTCTATAGATGCTTCTTATGAACAGTCTTTACTACAGTGACAGCCTGTACATAAATCATGGCTATGTGAATAGATTTAGCTTTGCTTCTCAACTTTGTTTTTTTCCTGAATACTCTCAACACATCCTAACTGACCAAGACTACCCTGTAATAACTGCAGTTGAAGTAACTGTATTAAACCATGGGGGTTCTAGGTTCTAAATGCTCTGAGATACATTTTATATTTTTTAAACAATGTTTTCATCCACTAATGGAATGAACATATATCATGGTTAAGGGAAGAAATGTAGTCTTTCTCTTCAGCTTTATTGTTTCCTGCATCCTTTCAACACACCTTAACTGACCACAACTGCATTATAATAGCTACCTTAATCTGGAGTCTAGGTCTTCTAGGCTTCTAGAAAACATGGGCTTATAGATGCTCTGATGTGCATCTTAGAGCTTTTTTCCAACCCTTTTATCCAAAAATGTCCTGACCAAAAATCATGTATAAAAAGGAAATGTAATCTTGTTTTTATTTCAAGCAAGAAATTAATTGTATCCAATGCTTAATGCTCAAATTTAACCAAATAGCAGTGCATAATAAATGGAGGAGACAAATGCTTGTGATGATATGTAAATCATATTTGGAAATAGTACCTGCCCCCCACCTGAAGAAAGGCAATCACTTTCTGTGTATCCCCCTCGTGTGTCACATTGGGATGAAAATTAATGCACAAATAGCAGCAATCATATATTCCAAGTTGCTGCTGTCGTGTATGTGTATATATATATATATATATATATATATATATATATATATATATATATATATATATATATATATATATGTATACCTATAGATATAGATACAGATATATACAGCATGCCACCTCACCACTACCCGCAAAAGACATTCACCTTCCATGTACTCCTCTGATGTCACACTTGTACAAAATTGAAAAAACAAATAGAACATATTGTTTGCCAAACATACATTAACAGAATGCTACTTTAACATCCTCCAAAAGATAGCTATCAGCATATATGCATCTGATGTTTGATTATGAGGAAAGTAAAAACAAAAAGTAATAATTAGCGTAATCTTTCCAACTTGTTGCTTTTAGTGACCCTCTGTGCATGCTCTGAAGATTGTGAGGAAAGCTAAAGAAATAATGACCACATTGTTTGCAGCCCAACTCATGATAGTAATCTCTGAGGTTTGGAAGGAAAGTTAAAGAAATATTGACAGCATTCATAGCTCCCAGTACAAGCTACAGTGACCTTCTGTGCACACCTCTTTGCAGGGCTGTTTTTAAGATAGGTGGTGATGAGGGCAGAGGCCCCTATTAAGCCCATGTCAAGATTCATTTATACACCCTCAGTGTATAGGAGCCACAGCCCCTCAGAGGCTCCAAACATCTGCATGTTCTGAAATGCATTTTATCCCATCTCTTTTTGACAGATCACTGTTTTAAACTGAGTAAGTGACAAGAAGCTGAGTTACTTTAATCCAGACACCCCCACCAAGTTATAGCCACTTTGGTGTACAATTCAGATGCTGAATTGTGATAAAAGGGAATAGCCATGTAATGCATTTCTCCTTTGTTCCAAATAAACAGCTGCCAGACATTAAAATATTCCAAATTGCTTCACAGAAATTATATTAGTCCTGTAAAGCCAGAATAATAAGGAAACAACAATAAGTTGCTAGTTATTTTCCTTCACAGACAACCCCAGCAATTATACCTACTCTGTCCGTGCATGTCAGGTATCCATTTAAGTAGTCCATCTTACTTCTCACAAATGCACAATAGTCCTGCAAATCCAGATAGTGACTTCTTAAATTAAGCAAATGACAACTGGATCAGCTGCTTTCATCCAGCCAATCCCAAACCAGCAGTTATAGCTATGATGCCTGATTTATTTCAGCTTTGCGCCACACAAACAAGGTTTCACACATGAAAGTATTCCAAGTTGTTCCAAACAAATCGCAAAGCCGGAATAATGAGCAAAAAATAGCAGCTTGTAATTTTTTTCCATAGCCCCGGCAAATTTAGCTTCTTTGTATCTGTAGATGACCAGGTTTTTATATGCAAAAAAAAAAACACAGATCTTAATCTATCCCTGATCCTGCAAAAGCCACCCAGCCAATAAAGCTTCATACTTCTTTTTGTTGCATGCATGCATGCTTATACACAAAACCTGTTCTTTTAATGTTACTTTCTAGTAAATTAGAGTAATATTTAAAATGTATCCCCTGTTGGGACCTTTGCTCTCCCTGCCCTGCTTCTAATTGTTTTCAGCTTTGTCCTTTGTCATGAAACAAATACTGAGGAAAATATTGAGTCGATCATTGCCAGCATCATTGTAAAACATAATAATACCTCAGCACTTCTGTCTTCACATTGAGCCATTCCACTCAGATGTCCAGAATTCTGTAGGATGTCCCCGATTTTGTGTCATATTTTAACTAGTCCTTTGTAAAATTTTTGTTCTTATGGTATATTGCTGAAGATTACAGTCAAACAGTAAAGCCAAGCACTTGAGATTCATACTTCTAAGTGATTAAAAAAACACATCATATTGATGAAAACCTCCTGATTGAGTGCCACTGCTTTGTATCTACATTTGAACATTGCATGTGGTCTCTTCTCCATGATCTTGCAATTTTCAAGTCTAACATGACATGACTTGACTTGAATGACAGCTGAAGTACCGCCTATCACACCACAGACATGCTTTCTTTTAAGAGGGGAATATTATTTATTTACTTTTAAAGCAATTAAACAATGTATTTTATTGCTCAAATAAAAAAAATAAATATGGAAATAGTGCCCTTAGAAGTATGGCTGCCTTTGGTGTTTATTGTCCCTGTGATCACTTGCTTACCTTATTACAGACTCTGAAATTCAACCTCATTTCAGCATGGTTAGCAACACTTTAGAAAAGAGCTGTGACTTTTTAAGTGTTACAATCTCAAAACAATATTTTCAAGGTCAATAAAAGGTGTAGAATTTGCACTACCCTCACATTAGCTATTAGTGACAGTGCATTCTGGGTCTCAGTCTGCATTATCTATGACACTGAAGCAGAAGAGATGATGCAATACATAAGAGATTATGCGATACATATTAACTGAGTCGAGGAGTTTTTTACAAAAGCAGCAGTGCTGTCCGTGTCCATCCAATTGTTGGGCTCTGAAGCATCTTCAATACTTTGCTGTAGGATTACAGTTTTCATCACATTTGAAAAACAATATTATTTGTCTGTCTTCACAGGTGGCCTGCTGTTAAAAGCTTTCCCTTGTTTTCATGTGAAATTACATATAATCTCTGCTGAAATTTCATGCATCTTCTGTTCAGAGACCAAACAATTGTTAAAATGTTTGTAATGTTGCTATTAATACAGCTGCAAGCATACCTGACCTTTTAAGCTTTTGTTAGAGCAGTCTTACTGAGGTTTGAAAAAGAAATATTCGTAGTATACAACAATCAATAATCATTAAGCCCTGCAAATGTTTGAAAGTAGAATGCCGACTTCCACTGACAATATAGGAAATGTTTGCTTTTGCTGCCATCTATTGATAAAATATATTAATAGGGATTAAATAAATAGTTAAAAAATGCATTTTCTGTTCATAATTATTTTATGTCCTTTATGTGCATACTGTTAGAAGTATACAGTTCTAGGAGATGATTCTTAGAATGTAAATGATTATAGCACTGCAGAAATATATTATGTGCCACTGTATAGGTATCTGTATTGTATTATTTTCGCTTACTTAAAACCTGAACTTGCTAAAACCTGTTCCTGCCTCCTTTGTTTGTATAAAATTTCTTTTTATTAGCTGTTTCATTGAGTAATAATAAGTAAAAACAAGCAGCTGGTCCACCAGTTAACTGAAATGTGTAAGGAGCATTATTACTAAAAGCAGCAAATTAAATTTTCTGGTGTAAGATGGCAGCATTTTAGTGCTTTTCTTTCCTTAATCTACAGGATCATGCTTAGAATTTGCTTTTGTGATGTACTGTTTTTGCCTCTTGTATGATAAGCAAATATTTTAGATTTTATTTAAATCAAACACCCTATTAAGATTTGCACTGGGTGTGACGAGGATGGACAGAATTAGGAATAAGTATATTAGAGGGTCAGCCCAGGTTGGAACGTTTGGAGACAAAGCCAGAGAGGCAAGATTACGTTGGTTTGGACATGTGCTGAGGAGGGATGCTGAGTACATTGGGAAAAAGATGCTAAGGATGAAGCTGCCAGGTAACAGGAAAAGAGGAAGGCCTAAGATAAGGTTTATGGATGTGGTGAGAGAGGACAATGCAGGTGGATGGTGTGACAGAGCAAGATGCAGAGGACAGGAAGAAATGGAAACAGATGATCCGCTGTGGCGACCCCTAATGGGAACAGCCGAAAGAAGAAGAGATTTAAATCAAACACCATCTGCCTATGGTTTTCTTTTTATTCTTCTAGCCTGATGTTATTAATCTTTATTTTACTATTTAAGTTTATAATTCTAACAAGTCTAAACATCCAGCAGTCATCATGGTCACTAAGTTTTATACCTCAGTTTCCTTGTATGATATTATATACAAGGTTTTATTTTTAAAACTAGACAAGTATAGTAATTATCACTGAGTGATATTGCCTGGATGATATGGCCTTCTGATGATCCGGTTTAATGTTATTTTAAGTATTATTTACAATATTTTCTCTGGAATTCAGAGAGAAAAATAGCACAACTGCAGTGTGATAAGTAATGCAACTGGAATTGCACAGTGTAACTAGGCAATGATTAATTATGCAGAATATGGACATAAGAGAACAAAGCAATATAAATAAGCTATTAACTTATGAAACTGGCAGTTACCAAACAAAGATGTGGATTGTGTTATAGAATGTCACATGACCTGGGCCCACTAGCAAGCATCTGTTATGGTCAACATGATGTGCATTCAGCCATTCACACATGCATCAGAGTGCTGCTACTGTGCAAAGAAGCACAACTGAAAACTAAGGAAGGGTTACACCATAAATTGCCAGCTGCATTTGTCTTATAAATGGTAATGTAATGAGGTGATTCGACAGTCAGAAAGTGAGAAGAGCCATCAGAGGAATACACAGAAGGACAACAAGAAGGGAAAAGTGGCATGGGTGGGCCAAGAAAAGAAGGCTATGCTATTTGGACAGGTGGCATGCATCAACAAGCAGCACAGTGGTACAAAACAGTTGAATGTCAGTGTGCAGCAGTGCAATGAGAACAGAGACGTGGACTGAGGGATGGCAATCACATAGCCTTTGCACATGGTAGTGTGATCCTATGACCAAATGCAAAGCACACTACCATGACAGCACGTCACCACTCACAGTCTGTAAGTGGCATTGCGCCTGTATGATGTTCTTATGCATGTTTTTATTTTTAAGTAAAATTGGTGTAGGCCTGTAATAGCCCTCCCTGCACATGTGGACTACCAGTCATGTGCACAGGCAGGTTTGGGCCCCATTACACAAGGAAGAACTGATATTATGCAGTGTTATGCACTTAATTTGATAACATTTGAAGTAAGTGACATCAGTAGCATAATTGTGGCACTGCAAATATATTGTTAGTGAAATAAAAGTCACAATCAACATTGCATCGTTAAGTGTAGTATAGGTAGTGCAACAGCATACAGACCACAGATTTCGATGGAAAGTTCAGAGTGTTATACACACAAAACATGACTACAGCAACTGTGGTACGGAGAGACAAGCTGAAGGATGCAGAATGTGCATCTTTACTGCATGGGGGGTGTTCAAAAGTAACCTCACATAGGTTGGGCCTGACAGAATGGGTGGGGGAGAAGGGGAATGAGAGCAGACGGTGAACAGCCTGTTGGGCTCCATCAAGACAGGAGTCGGTGGACTAGCCATGTTGTTTAGCAACATGCACAGGAAGGGAGTGTTGGAAGTAAGATACCCTCTGCAAAAGGAATGGTGGATGCCTGTTACATAGTTCAGGCTATGGAGGTGTGCAGGTGAGACACACTTTGTGTGTTGTCAGGGGGACACAGATATGTACAGACACATCTCATGACACATTTGACATCAGTTTGTTTCCATATTGTTCCCACCAGCTGGCTGTGGGCACATGACCTGTAAGTGCACTGTATGGCAGGCATGCCACATGTTGCAGTTACACTTGCAGCATAGATGCTGAACAGTTGCATATAATGGATGACAAGTCAATGTCCAGATGTACACTCCTGAGTGCAAGTATTGTGATGGTGTCAAAACAATGACTAAACTGGAGAACTTTACCTCAGTAGAGACAGAGGCTCTCTCATTCGTTTCATGGCAGGTGCATTTTGAACCCAGGCAAGGCTGATAATTCCTTCAGGGAGTGTGGGTGGCAGGACCTTATGACATATGTGAATGTTGCTGATGACCACAACAGAACAACACAACAGGTTAGCAGCAGACTGACACAAAACATTATGCCTGCATGAAACCACAGGATATCCAAGAGGGGGGGGGGGCATAGATGGAGTACTGCCATCACAAATGACTCTCATGGACAGAAAATATTTTTTGGCACCACTGTCTGGGAACAGTGGGAGGAACACACTAATACCTGGTGGATGTGATATCTGGACTGCTGGTGACAATGGATATCTCTGTCAGGGATGCACTAGGTTGGCATGACCATATGCCATTACTGATGTATGGTGCAGCACCACTGTCATGAGCTTGCATATGGTAGATATTGTAGTAACTATCCTGCAGGTGTGTTAGTGTTACCATCACAATGTATGTTCTGCAAAGTATATATGTGTTCATTCTGTTTATAATGTGGTACATGTAATGGTGTCATAGCAGTAAGGTAAAGGATTGCAACTTATTTTTATTGATACACACAGATGTTTCTCTGTCTGCATTCACCTGTATTATAAGCATGGGGTCAGGCACAGTAGAGTAATACATGCCTGATGTCAGTGCAGCACTAATGCCTGGCAATAATGATTGCCAGAGACAGCACAATGCCACTGTCAGAAATGGAAGTAATCCTACCACACACACATATCCCCAGACACACCCTTGGTGGCTGTGCACACTGCCCATGCCTCCACATTGTCTATGGAGAGGCAAGCTACCCATTGCAGCCCAATACAGTATACACAGTCATCACTTATTCACATTATGGGGGAAAAGCATGCTGGTAGATGTCTACACTATAACTCCTGGTCAGTACCTAACCAAGGTATCATACTGGGCATAAATCAATGGATTTGTGTGTAAATGATCCAAGCACAGACACATGCCATCCATGCCATGTTGGAGATGACTAAGCTGTGGTCTGGCATATGTGATGACATACATGACTGTGCTCAATGCCTGCATATTGCTGTGGGATGTAGGGACACAGAATATACCACTTTATATTTACTGCAGCTACCAATGATGGCAGTGATACTGTCCATCATGGTTGTCACCATACAAGTGGCCACTGTTTCTCTGTTTTCTCCATAGGTACACTCCACAGGACAGGTTCTTGAGGTCATGGAGTGCTACTTCATCACTGCTAGCTACTTATGGTAAGTCTGGAATGGCACAACAGGATCTGTTTCATGCATGTAGCTGCTATGGTGGTCCTTTGCATCACTTGCTGAGGCAGTCACAGTCACACAGTCCCACATCATCTTGGCCAAGAGATGTTAATGACAGTCCCACTCCATGACAGGGATACTAATTTGGCCATGACCGTCCACAGTATATGTCCCATATACCTGTGGACCTAGACCTATGACACCTATTACATCCAAGCACACATTAGTTGTGCATCTTGGTGGGGGGGGGGGGGGAATAAGTGCATTTATCAATTAAATGTCCATTTGGAAAATCACAGGACATGTTTACCAGACGTGAGAATTGTGGAAACTGCTTATAAGTAATACTGTGTGCATTGCACACCACCTGGCAGTTGGTGGAGTGGAAGCCCTTCAATTTGACATGCCAGAAGCCATGTGGACTAAGCAGGACCTTGATGACAATGTGAGTGTAGTCAGTGGTTCCTAGAACCTCAGAGAAATGTGTTGTTTTGTAGAAGGCCCACAAAATGTTTCTGCCCTCTACAGTTCATAAGAATCCTATATGCTGCCCCATATCTGCAGCATGACATCAAGGAACTGGTATAGAATTCAAGAAGTAGATGCCTGAAAAACTCTGACAATGTTCCCTGATGACTGTTGGAAGGTTCCTGTAATAAGGACAGTGAGTGTTACACATACATTAGTGTCCACATGGATAGGTATTGTACACATGGCATCAATTACATGTAAGAATGGTACATGTCTACAACCTCCTGGTTGATGTCTGTGTCCATATGATAGCATTTGATTATGTGGGTGGCTGCAGACGGGCACACCTGTGATGCAGAGAGAGACATTGATCTTCACCATTATGGGCACTGGCTGTGAGAGTGCCTCTTAACATAAGCAGTTCAGGTAATATAGATGCTACACCTACCTTCTTAGCATATTTAGCAAGTCTGTTCACCACAAAATAATAGTGTACAGATTCAATATTCACTGTGGTTTGTTGCACAGTTTTTATGTTTCTTAATCAGCCCGTCATGTTACTTAACCTCATTTGCATTCACAGTTAGCCTCATTTCAGTAATGCTGTTCATTTGTGTATAATTCAGTGGATATTTGCATATAATATTAATGCTCTTATTTTCCACAGTAGAGTAATATTGCAAAATATGTATCTGAACTGGCCCAACATTGTGCACTGCTGTTCAACACACCATTTTCTTAATGTAGTGCAGAGCACTAATTGTTTTTGAATCCAGAATATGGTCTTTGGGGTATTGCAGTTACTTCAAACCTTCTGCATTTTTGGGACCTTACACTACCTTTCTAAACTTGTCTGCCCCCACACTGTGAATGAATTCCAGTCATGCCAAAGACTATTTCTACTCTGGCCACATTTGAATGAATCACTCAAAAAACAATCAACAGCACCTGAAACAACAGTGAGTATATTTGTTGTGTTTTAAGTTTAGCCATAACACAAGAGAACATACTTAGCACCAACAACGTTACTGTGGTATATTGAGCACTTGAGTTGTGCTTGTGACAGCTTGGAATTTCCTTAAAGGTAGTTCTTGAATTCCTTCGTGCTATGTGACCATAGAATATGGTGTTTGAAAAGAGTAAAGCACCTCTCAGAAAGCAAATATTCTCCTTGTATGTTCTAAATGAGTAAATCAAACTGAAAAGCAGAAGTAGTGATGAGGGGCAAAATGGATTTACACTGTGCAACGATTACTTGGTTAGATAGAATGGATACATTATTGTCAGCTATTGTATCATCATCTTCTGTTTTAAAAGAACTGAGCAGATTTTAGTCCTAATGATATGCTTGCTGAAAAGCACCTGGTGATGAT
This sequence comes from Protopterus annectens, assembly GCF_019279795.1. Lineage (NCBI taxonomy): Eukaryota > Metazoa > Chordata > Ceratodontiformes > Protopteridae > Protopterus > Protopterus annectens. The sequence goes on along the minus strand of NC_056728.1, from coordinate 1,335,426,774 downwards.
TTTCATATATAATGAATATTTCTATATATGGGGTACTATGGAATTTAGTTCAGCCACTGAAGCCAAAAATAGAATATTTCCTTTCAATCATTATAATAGTGTTCTGCAGATTTTTTTTTTTTACTTTCAACTGCCTCTTACTGATAATCAGCTCTTCTCCACCCCACCCCTAGGTCACTTACTCATCCAATTTATTTCCCTTTAGCTGCTAGGCTGTTAGTGTCAGACTGACAGGGGAGAAAGTGTAATGCTCTGGGCAGACAGAGTTTAGCCCTACCACCTTCTGCCAGTTTCAGGGTCAATCTCAAGTTTCCAGTATATAAAACAAATATCCCCACATCTGTAGTAAGTTATGCGTCTTTCTTGGGACCCCAACCTCAAGTCATGTAGCAGGGCACTATGAAGTCACACTCTGTGTCAGTGGTAGCAGTTCACAACCTCCATGGCCCTGCCTTCTCCAAGCCTGGCATGTCCTCAGCTTTGCTGTCCAGAAAAATGGCAACACAGAGGTTACACTCCTCTTTGACACAGTCCTCATACCTCCCCTTCAGAGAGAGGCAAGTGGGCACCACCTTTTTTTTTTCTTTCCTCTCCCCATCAGCTCCACCAGTGCTGGGGCCACGTGTAATAATGTGAGGCATTGCCAGCAATGCCAAGAGAAGTAGGGCAGTGGATGTATAACATATGACAGCACAGCTAGCTGGAGTTTTGTAAAGAATTATATGTCATTTGTACATCAAACTGATTTGTACAGGTGCTTGTGTTGAAAATGTATTTGTAAAGCTGCTTGTGTTAAAAATCTACCAACAGTGGGTCCTGTTGGACAGAAAAGACATATATCTGTATGTCAGACTGTATTTTAACTCTTGAAATTAATATAACAGAGGATACTGGAAGAGAAGAGGTTAATCTCAGCCCAGCTAGCTTTGAAAAATAGTCTGAAATTAATTACCTGGTTTAGGCCATAAAAATTGTATCTTACAGTTCTGATAGCAGCCAGACACAAAATGTCTGTGAAAACCAGGACTAGGAATCCTACTGTATTATCCTTAGGGATGAACTAATTGCTACCTTGGAAGGGTGAAAGTTTTTGAAATGGTTTTATAGCTTCCAGATACTATAACACGTCGTAGCAAAGCCCTGTGTATGTGTATTGTGACTCATATGTGCTAGATTCTGGTTCAGTTTCTAGTAAAGGTGGTAGTGTGGGAACCAGATGTATGTGATATCGTTTTGTAATCTATCACTGAAATGATGTTTTAGTACTAAATGAGACAGAAGTATCAGGGCAGTCTGTTTTTGAAACCTGACAAAGAAGGAAGACCACTCACCTACTTCATCTTGCTTTGCTCTAGTAAGTGAACTAGGAGAAAGTAATTATTTAGATCAGTCAGGAAAATATAGTGAGATTAATAAAATATTGTTTTTCTGTATCTGAGTGTCTATCCATCTGTGTTATGTTTAATATTTCTTGTGAATGAAACTATGGTGTTTATTGTAAAGAGATATTTAGTATTTTCATGTTCTTTTATTATTTATTATTAACTATATTTAAACTTTTAATTTTGGCTGGTCTTTTAGAGAATATGTTAACCTTTGAGAGTACTTATTTTTATTTGGTGAAACTGTGGCCAGTCCTGAAAGCCTTCCTGCATTGGTGAAACACTACCATTTGTATTAGTATTGGTTTTACTCAGTAAAACTGGGTACACTTGTGAGAGCCTTAGAGAAGCTAGCTTTGGAATATTCTGGTGGCAGTATCTACAGTGGATATAAAAAGTGTACACACCCCTGTTAAAATGACAAGTTTTTGTGATATAAAAAATGAGACCACAATAAATAATTTCAAAACTTTTCCTACCCTTAATGTATCCTGTAACCTGTACAATTCAATTGAAAAACAAACAATTCTGTTAGGGAAAAAATATAAAAAATAAAAAACGTACAATAAGCTGGTTGCATAAGTGTGCACACCCTTAAACTAATACTTTGTTGAAGCACCTTTATTACAGCATTCAGTCTTCTTGGGTACACACCAGCCATCAATTAAAGAGACTCTGATTAACCCCAAATAAAGTTCAGCTGTCCTAGTAGGATTTTCCTGATATTTACTCAGTTGCCTGCTACAGCAAAAGCCATGGTTTGCAGAGAGCTTGCAAACCATCAAAGGGATCTCATTGTTGAAGGGTATCAGTCAAGATAAGGGTACAAAAAAATTTCCACAGCATTGGATATACAATAGAACACAGTGAAGATGGTCATCAAAAAATGGAGAAAATATGGGACAACAGTGATGTTCCAAAGAACTGGAAGTCCGTCCAAAATTGATGAAAAGACAAGACAAAAACTGGTCAGGGAGGCTGCCGAGAGACCTACAGCAACACTGAAGGAGCTGTAGGATTTTCTGGCAAGTACTGGTTGTGTACTACATGTGACAACAATCTCCCGTATTCTCCATATGTCTGGACTGTGGGGTAGGGTTGCAAGATGGAAGTCTTTTCTTACACAGAAAAGCATCCAGCCCCGGCTAAAATTTGCAAAACAATACATAAAGTATCCCAAAAGTATGTGGGAAAATGTGTTAGGATCTGATGAGACCAAGGCTAAACTATTTGGCCACAATTCCAAAAGGTACATTTGGTGCAAAACAACAATTCGCATCACCAAAAGAACACCACCCCCACAGTGAAGCATGGTGGTGGCAGTATCATGCTTTTGGGTTGTTTTTCTTCAGCTGGAACTGGGGCTTTAGTCAAGGTGGTGGGAATTATGAACAGTTCCAAATACCAGTCACTTTTAGCCCAAACCCTTCAGGCATCTACTAGAAAGATGAAGAGGAATTTCACCTTTCAACATGACAATGACCCCAAGCATACACCCAAATCAACAAAAGAATGGCTTCACCAGAAGAAAATTAAAGTTTTGGAATGGCCCAGCCAGAGCCCAGACCTAAATCCAATAGAAAATCTGTGGGGTGACCTGAAGAGGGCTGTGCACAAGAGATGCCCTCGCAATGTGACAGATTTGGAGCACTTTTGCAAGGAAGAGTAGGCAAATATTGCCAAGTCAAGATGTACCATGCTGATAGACTCTAACCCTAGAAGACTGAATGCTGTAATTACATCAAAAGGTGCTTCAACAAAGTATTAGTTTAAGGCTGTGCACACTTATGCAACCAGCTTATTGTATGTTTTTTTATTTTTTTATATTTTTCCCCTAATAGATTTGTTTGTTTTTCAATTGAATTGTACAAGTTATAGGTCACATTAAAGGTTGGAAAAGTTTTGAAAGGATTTATTGTGGTCTCATTATTTATATCACAAAAACCTGACATTTTAACAGGGGTGTGTATACTTGTTATATCCACTGTACCTTATAGTCTGGGCAGAGGGGGTATAGCTGGTGAATCTGTGCCAGCCTTTCCCGGGGGGATGTGTGCGTATATATTTGTGTGTGTGTGTGTGTGTGTGTGTGTGTGTGTGTGTGTGTGTGTGTGTGTGTGTGTGTGGAAATCAAATGTCAAAGTGTGTGTGTGTGTGTGTGTGTGTGTGTGTGTGTGTGTGTGTGTGTGTGTGTGTCACTTACGTGGAGGAGAGACACAGAGCACTGGTTTCATAAAGAGGGTGGTGGAGGACTTGGCTTGTAACTCTTGGCTGAGGACCCAACTCTACAGCTGTGATCAGTGTGGAGTCTTATTTAGGGCCTGGAGAGAGAGAGGGAATCCAACCCCAGGACGGGAGTGTGTTCCCTGCGTGCTCTTAAGGGAAATTGTGCTTTGTGCAGAGAGCTGCATCTGGAAATACTGTTTGTATCTATTTTTGTTCCAAGCGAACGTACTTCACCCATGTCAGTGGTGAGGATTGAGGCCTATTGATTAGTGGCCCAGAAGAGGGACATCACACCAGCAACTGAATTCAAATTGCCTGGGCCATAGGCAGGGCTCCCTTGCTGTGCACCCTGGACTAATGTGCTGCAGATTTGAAGCAATGTGTAATGAATTTTAAGTTTAAAGGTAACTTGTATGATGCTTTATAAAGTTAATTTGTGAGTGGTTTTCACGGTGAAATTTGCCAAAGAAAGTTTTTATTTGAAACCAGTTTTACTTTTCCAATAAATTTTGAGATTGCCCTTAGCAACGAAGCAGTGGACAGTAACATACAGCAAATGGAAAAGCATGAGGTGTCAAAGCAGTTCATAAAGGTAAAATGCAGACTCTACAGTAAGAAAAACATAGTCCTCAAAAGTGTAAGTTTAAGGCAGTAAAGCACTGCAGTTTTGATAAAGGAAGGCAGAAAAAGATAGCATGCCAAAGCAAATTACAGTTGAATGTTAAAAGTGAGAGTTTTTGTGATAAACAGTAGTCAGGAAATCCTTCTACGTGACACACCTCATCACAAAATGTTTCTCATCCAGAAAAAAAGAGGTCATTGTTCCCCTCTACTCATCACTCATTAGACCCATTATAGAGTACAGCGCCCCTTTTGGTATGTACCTCACAAGACATCTACAACAACTGGAAAGGCTACAGAAATACCTCACAAAGAGGATTACCGGCCTCAAACAGATGCCCTAAGCAGACCGTCTCAAAAAACTCCAGCTTTACTCCGTCGCATATCGCCTACTCAGAGGTGATCTCTGCCTAACATACAAAGCTATATCAAACCCAGAGCTGTTGGACATGCTCCACTTAAAGAAATCCCAATCCCTCCGAGGTACACGCTCTAGGGACCTAAACCTTGTCACCACAATAAACAGAACATGCCGGAGGGATAGATTCCTGTCCCAGAGACTTCCCATACACTGGAATAAACTACCTATCTATATCAAACAAAGCTCCTCATTAGCACTCTTCAAGAAAAATCTTGATGATTGGATGGGAAATAGGAAATTCACCCTGGGGATCACCTCTGTGGCTCTGCTCGACAGTGGCACAGGAAAATAATTTTCTTGGGTGGCAAAAGCCAGGGTACCTTTTTGGCTGGGCTTGTATAGGCCCCAGGGCCGATAGCCTCGTACCTACCTATGAACCTATAAGGATACAAAATGTATTGCAGTAGAAGATAGTGAACTCTTTACTGTTTCAACTGATAAATGATAAAGAAAAAGAAGTCTTTACAGAAAAATATACACTTTATAATAAGGAGCTAAATATGGAAACAGACTCGGGTGCTACACTCAGTATTACTTTTGTAGTAAACTGGCACACACTTTTGCAGTTGTGTGTTATTGAGAACAGAGAGAGCAGTTGCTGTTACCTTGGGTTAAGAGGGAATGCAGAGCTTTGTGTAGAAGAACTGGCTGAGGAGGCTTACGATGAATTAGAAGCAGACTATATTAGTGACACAGAGTGTATCAGATGATGCCTCCTGAGCCATCAGTGAAGCAGATGAAACACGTTCTGGAATTTTCGTAGAGGAGCTTGACGATGTAATGTTAAAGGCACTGTACTAGTATTGGGCATGACTTTTGTAAGAGCTGATGCGTGGCATGATAGAAGGAACTGGAAAACATACAGCAGATCAACATAATTATCACTGCGAAACTTAGTGAGTGGGCCACACTTCTAGTTCCAATAGTGAAAAGAAACAAGTCTATTAGTTTTTCTTGAGAGTACAAGTTAAAAATGAAACACACCACAGGCACTGAGACATAGCTGCTATCATGAAAAAAGAAGGTATTTATCTATGCTCAGTTGAGGAACATTGTTTAAAAAAATGATCTGACCTTAGCATGTCAGCATGTGTTATTGGAAGATGATGAATCTAAGAAGTATGTACCTAGTATTTCTCATCACAATTTATTTCTTTATAACACATAATCATTTAGCATAGGTCTGCACCTTATGTTTTTTTTTTTTTTTTTTTTTTTGAAATTATGGAAAAAATGCAGAAACGCTTTGAAGTGATGTTGTGTCAACATGATTGACTTGCAATTGAAAAAAAAAAAAACAGGACACAGATATTTGTGTGCTCTGCAAACAGTGTTATAAAGACCCCAAAATAATGGACTGAATGTTAAAAAGTCTATGAGTGGGGAAGATCTTGCATTGTTTCAAGAGGAAAGTAAGTTCTCTTCTTCAATTTTCTGATTGTGCTCATGTTAAATCGTTTATTTTATATCGTTAAATTTATTTAACTGAGATGACAGATGTAGTACTGTGATGATCATGAAATTGGGAAAAGATGAAAAAAGAGGTGACAATTGAGGAAGATGTGGGAACAAGAGTCATGGATACGTGGATGATAAGAAAATGTTATAAAGTTTTGGTAAATGTATGTTGTAATACCTTTAGATGTAGTCATGTATGAATTGTGTCACCTCTCCAGTATTTTATAGAGGTACATCTGACAGCTTCAGGGTTCAGAAAATGATAGCTGTGAGTACCTGCAAGAACAATATAATGCTACCTTGCCCTCAAATCAGCAGTTTTCTGAGACTGGGAGTAAAGCAGCTGAGATTAGTAGATAGATGATATATTCTGAGCAACAGCTGGTTGCTTTTTAATAAGGGGAATGTTGAAGTGTAGGAAGGCAGAGATTGACTGGAATTTGTTAAAGCTAAATTGCCTGTCTGGAGTGGATTTGCTAAGAATCTCTAGGAACTAAAATCCTTATTGATTGCCATTAACTGCTGCTGATTTGATTCTTGGGAAATCCAGATTCATTTTAGTGCAGTTTGTTACATGAATGAAAGAGAAGTCTTATGATAGATTTGACAACCTGTAGAAAAGTGTATAACCAGGAGCATCCCGTTTATGTGCAGCATGATTTTTTAACTAAAGAAGGATTTGTTATTATCCTTGGATTCAGATCTAGTTTAAGTTCACAATTTGCTGCACTAGTATTGGTAGTAAGTTTTAGTTCCTTACTGATATTCTTGATGCAACTTGCAATAATAATCTGTTGTCTGATTTGGCATGATGTCCTTCAAGAATGCAACTGCAGTCCTGACATATGGGTTGTCCTGCCTCAGGCAGCCCTTCGGTCGGCCGGATTCCAAAGTCTGGGTCCGGCGTCAGCTGATGTCGCCTCTTCCCCGACGTCAGAGCGGCTGGGGTATAAAAGCATCAGCCGACACCATCTTCTTCAGTCTTTCTTGCCGCGCGGTGCCTGAAGCAGAAGCAGTTCGCAAGTGCCGGTCGGCCAGCTCCTGTGTTTTCAGATACCGAAGTCATCAAAAAGCTAAGTACCCCGTTGGGGAACCTTTTCTTGCCTCAGCCGATGTCAGACAAAACTGAAAAAGTTAATAATTGTTTGTCTTGTGGTAAACAAATACCTCATAAGGACTTCCATTCTTACTGCCTTCCCTGCCTTGGCCCAGACCACGACGTCTTGGCCTGTGCTGCCTGTGCTTGCTTCAATAAGCGCACACTTAGGCGCCGGGCAGAATTTGCTGAAGACTTTTTTGGGGAAAATTACTCCTATATCATGCCGTCGGAACTTCTGACAGCACACGTTTCCAAAAAACGGAAGGACCGGGACCGACCTTTGCAGCTCGCGACTTCCACCGACACCACGCCTAAGCCTCCCGCGAGTGCATCGGTCTCTTCAGAGACGGTAATTCAACTGCTCCAGGATGACGACACCGCTTTACCGCACACTTCGGACCCGGAGGCTTCCCCGGTGCCGGTTGTTGTTTTTCCTCCTGAAACCGAAGCCCAAGATTTGCCTGACACCATACCAGTGGACAAAGTTACTCCAGCACGTGGGGCAGCTAGGCCTCCTGTGTCTATGTCTATCAAGGCCTACACACGTGCTAAGGCTGCCAGCCAGGCTAAGTCTCACCCTCCTAAATCTTTTTCACAGACTCCCACTTCGGATAAACAGATCATGACTTTAGCTGCGGATCTAATTTCTTTAATCAGGGGCTCTCAGGCTCATCCAGACAGAGGTTCTCAGCCACCTTCAGGCAAAAGGCCTAGGGTTGAGCAGAAAGATACCCTTTCCTCAGACGAAGCCTCTGGTGAGTCAGGCCTTTCAGATTCCCAGGAAGAACCCTTCCCGGCCTACGAGGATTCTGATGCAGATGAATCCATTCCCTCTGCCTCTCCTCCTGAGGATATTTCTTTCGGGGAAATTCTCCACTCCATGAGAGCATTTTCAGTGGCAGGGCCAGGATTTCTCCGACTCCAGGCTTCGGACCTTCCTTAAGTTACCCCAGCACAGGCCTTTAGCTATTCCCCCAGTGTTAGATGTATTGGATGATGTGTTCTCAGACTCCAGTACTTCTCCTGATTCTCTTCCTCCTGCTCCTGTCAAGCCAGACAGATGTTACAGGGTTCCTGAAACTCATAAGCATCTCTTTAAGGCCCACTCTGTTGATCTAGAAACTATTTCTCAGGGGCCCAAAGGAGTGGCCACTTCCACGACCAAGAATCCTTTGCCCGCAGACAGGGAATCTAGGTCCCTGGAGAGGTGGGGTAAGAAAGTTTATACCTCTACCACCCTTGCCATGAGGGCTCTTAACTGTCTTTTTCATATGTTTCAGTATCAGGATTTTCTGATGGATGATTTGCAGAAAAAGTTAGCCTCTCCTGAGCCTTTAGATAGAAAGGCTTTGCAGGATTTGGTTCATAATACTCAGCAGGTTAGCAATCATTTTCTTCATTGTGGTTATGATGCATTGGAAGCTTCATGTAGGGCAGCTATGACAGGGGCCGTCATACGTAGACATGCTTGGTTGAAAGAACAGTCATTGCCAGATCATGTTAAAGTAAAGCTTCTAGATGCACCTCTGGAAAAAGACAAGCTGTTTGGTGCTAATGCACAGGGTGTGTTGAAATCAATTGAGGAAAAGGCTAAATCAGTACAAACAGTCAAAGATTTCCTCCAGGTTCAGCCACCAAGGTTCAGCAGGAATTGGCCTTCGAAGAATTGGTCCTTTCCAGACACTGACAAGTTTCAAAGGGGAAAAAGCAGGCGTGCTCGAGGTAGAGGGCAATACCGAGGCTCCTACAGGGGCCACCAATGGCAACCGTCTAATCAGAGAAGTGGCGCAGGGACTCCCACTGCTCCACAGGTACAATCACAATGACTTGACTTTGACACCGCCGACCAAGGCTCAAAGAGAAGCTCCCTTAGGCAGAAAGTTATCCTTATTTTCAAAAAATTGGCACGTTTTTACAAAGGACGGATGGATTTTGAACATAATAGACAAAGGTTACAGGTTCCACTTCCATACCTTACCAACAAGACAAGGCATGCCAAACCTGCCACACAATCAAAGGGCAGAGGCACTCATACAAGTTTCAAAACTGCTACAAATCAAAGCAATAGAAAAGGTTCCTCCTCAGGAACAAGGTCAGGGATTCTACTCAAGACTGTTCCTTGTTCCAAGAAAAGAAAAGCAATGGAGACCTATACTGGACTTGTCCGCTCTAAACACTTTTCTCATTGTGCCAAAATTCAAAATGCTGACGTTACAGCAACTCCTTCCCATGCTGGGCAAGGGGTCTTGGCTGGTTACTCTGGACCTCAAGGAGGCATACCTGCATGTCCCAATCAGACACAGCTGCAGAAGATACCTCAGATTTCTTGCAGGGTAAGAGCATTATCAATTCTCAGCATTGCCTTTTGGCTTATCTACTGCACCGAGAGTATTCACAAAATGCCTGGCATCAGTAATTGCACATTGCAGACTTCAGGGGATACAAATATACCCTTATCTGGACGACTGCCTTATACAAGCGGACAGCCAGCAAGCCTTGATAAGAAATTTGGACTATGTCATTCACTTACTACAGGCTTTGGGATACACAGTCAACATTCAAAAATCAAGACTACTGCCATCCCAACAAATAATTTTTCTAGGAGCCAAACTGGACACAAATTCACAAATGGCTTTCCTCACAGAAGAAAAACAAGAACAATTACCAGATTACTTCAAAAGCCTAGCAGAGCACACCCAGATGACTGCAAGGAAAATCCTGCAGGCCCTGGGTTTCATGGCATCTTGCATTCTCCTGATTCCACTGGCAAGACTACACATGAGAAAACTACAATGGTACCTAAAAAGTCTATGGTCTCAACACAGCCACAACTTAGAAGCAATTATTCCACTCATTCCATGTTTACAAAAGGAATTTTTGTGGTGGGCACAAGCAAGCCAGCTAAACAAAGGCATGTCTTTCAACAAACCTCAAGCAAGCCAAACCATTACAACAGACGCCTCAGATCATGGATGGGGGGCACACATGGAGGGCAGATGCATTCAAGGGCAATGGGCTCCCCGGGAATTGCATCTGCACATCAATCAAAAAGAGATGCTGGCAGTGATTCATGCAATCGAGGCCTTCAGAAAATTTCTTCAACAAGGACATCTGCTAATAAGGACAGACAACACCACTGTTATGTGGTACATAAACAAACAGGGAGGCACCCATTCTTACCCCCTTTACAGACTGACAATGACTCTTTGGGAAAAGTCCCTGAAACTGAACATACAGTTGCAATCCCAGTTTGTTCCAGGCAAGGACAATATTCTGGCGGACAGTCTAAGCAGAAACATTATGGACCCCCACGAATGGATGTTGCATCCGGACATTTTTTCACAAATAACTCATGCATGGGGGAGGCCGGACATAGACCTCTTTGCCTCACACCACAATCATCACCTGAAAAAGTTCTGCTCAAGGACACACCATCCTCAAGCCTGGAGAATAGATGCTCTCTCCTTCAGCTGGAATTCTCTAACAATCTATGCATTCCCGCCTCTACCATTAATGACCAAGGTGTTACTGAAGATCAAAGCAGAACAACCGAAAGGCATTTTGATAGCTCCAGACTGGCCAAGACAGCACTGGTACCCATTACTAAGGAGCATAATTCGCACCAAACCGTGGCCCCTGCCTCTATGGCCTCTGCTTATAACTCAGCACAATTACAGGACTGTTCATCCAAACCTGCAAACATTGCAACTGACAGCTTGGAGAATTGCATGATTTCTTCCCATATATCTCTCTCCAAAAAAGTTCAAGAGATCCTACTGGAAGCACGCAGGCCTTCCACCAGCAAAACTTATTTAGCCAAATGGAAGAGGTTCAACGTCTGGAATGCCAACAAGGGTCAGGATGCATCAGTAATGAACATACCACAGATTCTAGAATACTTGGCAGAAATGCTTCACAATGGCCTTTCATATTCTTCCATAAGAATACACGCTTCGGCAATTTCAGCAAATTACAACTGTGATCCACCTGTGTTTTCACATCCTTTGCTAAGACAGTTTCTAAGGGGGATAAAGAATATCAAACCTCCAAGAAAACCACCAGTGCCTGCATGGGACCTCAATTTCGTCTTGGAAAAATTAACTCTTTCTCCTTTTGAGCCAGCAGCATCTTCAGAATTGCAATTTCTCTCCTGGAAAACAGTTTTTCTGTTGGCAATTACTTCAGCAAGAAGAGTCTCGGAGATACAGGCCCTCATGGCAGTACCTCCAGTTCTCATTTTCCATCAGGACAGAGTCTCTTTAAGAACCAATCCTTCATTCATGCCAAAAGTGATATCCAGGGTTTCTCTAAATCAAGCAATTCACCTGCCTACTTTCTTTCCCAATCCTCAAAATAAAGGAGAAAAGCTTCTGCACACTTTGGACATACACAGACAACTGTGCTATTACTTGGATAGAACAAAGGTCAACAGAAAGTCTGACCAACTATTTGTAGCTTACGCTCCTGGAGTACAAGGGAAGGCAATTTCCAAACAAACAATTTCAAAATGGATTGGAAACTGCATCAGATTCTGCTACTCTTTCCATGGAAAAGGTGTGCCAGCCAATATCAGGCCACACTCCACCAGAGCTACAGCCACCTCCACAGCCTTTTTAAGAGGGGTGGCTACAAAGGACATTCTAGAAGCTGCTACATGGAGCTCCGTGCATACATTTTCCAAGCATTACAACCTGCCTTTATATTCCAGATCCTGAGCAGGCTTTGCTTCTGCAGTCCTGCAGGGCATTTTAGCTACACCATCCTTATCTTAGATCCTACCACCCCCAGCTTGGCTATGGTATTCAACCCATATGTCAGGACTGCAGTTGCATTCTTGGAGGACATAGTACAGTTTTGTACCTACCATAAATGTAGATGTCCGATAGATATGCAACATTTTCCCTCCCTCCTACCCCTCTGTAATTATCTTTTTTGGGTCCACTCTCCCTTTTTCAAATTAGCTGGGGATAGCATTTATGGTGTATCTGTTTATTACTGTTGTGCATGTATGGAATTTTATCCATTCTCTAAATTTGGCCTTCCTTGGAGGGCACCTGGCATCTGGGGCAAGAAACACTGAAGAAGATGGCATCGGCTGATGCTTTTATACCCCAGCCGCTCTGACGTCGGGGAAGAGGCGACATCAGCCGACGCCGGACCCAGACTTTGGAATCCGGCCGATTGAAGGGCTGCCTGAGGCAGGACAACCCATATGTCAGGACTGCAGTTGCATGTCTATTGGACAGCTACATTTATGGTAGGTACAAAACTGTACTTTTCTCTTGTTATAAAGTTTACTTACTCTGGTGGACCACCAGGATAGTTTGTTCATAAACCTCTGATCATATTTGGTTGTAGTAAGGATAGAGATGTCTTGGCACTTTTCTTTTTGAGAATAGAATGCTTTGTATAAATAGCAACTAGGTCTGTGTCAGGTATGATGTTGCAATTAAATTTGTATAAGTCATGATAGAGTTTGAAGGGATTTTTTTTCCATATGGAATCCCTGAATTCAGAATTATTGACTGTTGTGTTTTAGAGATTTTGAAAGAGAATGGTACAGTTTATCATCAGATTTAACCAAGGCTGGTGAAACTAGAGGGACATTGCATGTAGCAACTGCATTGGTTAGGACCTGATCAAAGTATTCAGTCCTGTAATGGGTTTGTTAGCTGTCTATTCCAAACAATTTTATTTATTAAGTCTAAAAATATCTGGACATACTCACATTTAGAGCTATAGGTACTCAGGTTTATTGAGGTGGTAGTTGGAATCCCTCATTATAAAAGCATTTCTGGTATTAGGTGGATCCTCAAGTACACTTAGGAATCTGACATGGTCATCATGGGACATGCAGCATGCCCTGTATTAAGCTACAAGTTGGTAGTTTGTTTTGTTCAGGGCAGGTTAGAGATCAATGAGTTCTGTTTGTGAGTTTCTGGAAATCTCTTTAGAGGTGATGTGGTCTTTGATAAATATGGAAAGACTAGAGCAATTTCTATCAGACCCGAATGCATGGTTGGCACAAAATCCAGTTTTGAAGGGGGTACTGTCTTTATATTGACCTATGTCTCAGTAACTACACAAATATGTATGTGTTCATGTTGCAGGAAGGCCACAAATCATGCAGTTGTTATGATTTCTAGTGTTGAAAAGAGCCACCTCAATATGGTCCAGTTTATTACGCTTGGAAATGGCTAAATTAATATGTGCTATGTTCATAGGTTCATACTAGGCTATCTGCCCTAGGGCATTTATAAGCCTAGCCAGAGTGTGTTTGGCTTTCACCACCCATTTTAAATGAATTTTGCTATGCCCTTTTTCAAGGTTAGTATACTGTGCCTCTGTCTAACAGTGACACAGAAGTGATACCCGGGGTAAACCTACGATCTCCCATCCACTCATCAAGATTCCTCTTGAAGAGAGTCAGTGAGGGACTGCCTAATGTACATCTGTTTAGATGTACATTAGCAGAACTCTGCCTAAAAAGGGCTCTATGGGGCAGAAAGGGCTTTGTGGAAGCATGGAAAGAGAGGTGGAGGCCAATGGGTGAAGGAAGTTGGACTGTCATTCATTTCGTTGCACCATACCAGTGCATGCTTGACTCCCTAGAATGACAACAATTACTAAGCCAATTGTGGGACTCATTCATCACTTCTCTATATAGGTATCATTCTGGGTGAAGGAAGGATTCCGCTTAGAACCAGTGGAATGTTTTGATTCTTAAAATTAAGTATGGCCTACATTTTATAGCACTTCACTCGAGTTCTACGACACAAACTTTATAAGTATCGGGAAATAAAAATGTGTACGTTTGTGTTACTGGCTGACACGCACACTAACTATTGCAACATTTTGAAAGGTTTCATTTATGTGCACTCATACTTAGCTCTATGGTATTCAAAATCATTAAGCTGCTGCAATATCCATCCTAAAAAAAAAAAAAAAAATGCCTATCAGCCAACATACATACTCTGTCAGAGACAGCTAGGATGATGTTATTTCTGTAGTTAGATGCTGATTTAAATAAACTCTCAGTGAAGAAACATTTACTAAACTGAGGACAGACACGTGACATCATCTACTTGCTGAGGTAAGGAAACATGAGCCATTTGGCTTTAAATCTAATCTACTTAATGAAAAAACGTGTATATGCTTTTGTGGTACTGGATTAAAAAAAAACACACTAATATAAGCTCTTCCCAATATCTGTGCATGTCAATACTTTTTCTTATGTCATTGTTTTAAAATGTACAAACTCTGTTGGAAGTGTGCTTTTCTTTTGTTGTACATGATCTACTCAACACTATATTTGTAAACCTTTACTATAAATTGTAAATATGTTTTCATCTGTCTGCTGCCCATCTGTAGCTTCGGTTATAGCTGAAAAGGGTTAACTGGCGAGTTCATTTACTGTGGTTATCAAATAACAAATATAAATAAAATTATATAATTTAGTAGAAATGTTTTGTTCCACAAAATGATTTTCCTGTAGAAAGGGAGCCTTCTATTGGAAGACATATTCATTTTTTTAACAAAATCAAAAGAAATATAGGACTGTTATTAATGTTTGTAATATTATTTATGAGCTATTCTGTTCATGTGACAAGCCTTGGTTGTTCACTGTGAAAATAGAAAGGTAGTGAAAGTTAAGGTCAAGAACCACTTTTATGACATTATAAAAGTAAAAAAAAGTTGTCAAGAACCACTTCTGTGACATTCAGAATCATGACAATGTCAGTTTTCTGTTCTATTATGACATGTTTCAGATTTCAAATATTATGTAGGTGGTAGACCCACCTGTAACAGAGAAGGTGCAATGAAGCTGGTTGTTGACATGAGTTTCCTTATTTATTTATTTATGGACATGGTAGGTTTCTTATAACTGTTTTATAACTTTCTCTTTCTCTCTGCAGGAGTCCCCAGGCCATGTGCATAGTTTCTACAACGTATTGTGACCTTCTATGTGGTCTATATTATAAGCACGAAAGACCTTTTCAGCGAATACAGAAACAGCAACATATTGTGCGAATCGCGAAAACACCGAGCACCCTAAACCACGAAATTCTAAATCTCAAATCGTCATAGTTGGCCAACCCCACCACCCTCTACATACCATCTATCCAAACAAAATAAATAAGCCACATACATACACTAATCAAAACCCTACTTCTAACCCTAAAGTAAAGCTTGCATATACTACCATGTATGCACTTACCTTAACTCGCACCCTAACCCTAAGGTCCATAACTATCGCACACTTACGTTAAGGAGCTATACCCAAACAAAATGAATAATCCACATACATACACTTAACAAAACCCAACTTCTAACCCTACACTAAACCTTGCATACATTACTATCTATGCACTTACCTTAACCTGCACCCTAACGCTAAGGTCCGTAACTATCGCACACTTACCTTAAGGAGCTATACCGCAGAAGGGCCAACTATGACGATTCGACATTTCCAATTTTGCACTTCAGGACAATCAGTGTTTTCTCGGTTCGCTGAATACATGTCGACGTTTTTGTATTTGCGTAAGTGGACCTTCGCTGTTCTAATAGGGAACCCTTCTATCTTAAAAAAACAGTAAAGTAGAATACTGTAGCCTGGATCATACTGTTCTCCTGAGCAGTTCATCCTGGACATCATTAATGTGCTCCTCTACAAAACACACAGCACCACAAAAAACAATACCAAAGACCTTAACCTTCTCTGAAACATAAATAGAACATGCTGGCATGATGGATTCCTTACCCAATGAATCTCCTGGTTATGAAATATGCACCCACTATGAGTGCAACAGTCCATCACACTGGCCACATTCAAAACCACACTCAGTGATTGGTGGGGCTATTATAAATTCACCACTGGTTATGTAGCACACCACTCTTTTTTCCTGGAACTTAGGTCACTGAGATATTCCTGGGCTTACCTGGTTAGGCTTTTCAGTGGTTTTCAGGACTGTATGCCTGGTGAATACATATGAATGTATTAAATGTGTTCATTCTGTGGAGAGTAATCAGATATGAATTTTCTCTTTGCCATCTAGACCTTTAAATGCCATTCTCTGAGCTTCAGTTTGGAGTCATTCATTTGTACTGACATAGTAGTGTGTGCAGAGAGCATGCATTGGTTGCTCTTCCACTTCCATTCTTTTACCAGTTCTGTGATGTCTTTCCATTCCCAAATCCAAATACCCGGGAGGCCATTTTTTATTATTATTATTAGTCAAAAGGTAAATTCAGGCAGCTCTTAAACAATTCCCTCTATTTTTCCCAGAATAATGGTGTACTTTCCTTGTTATATTTTCCTGATCATCGAGGTTGTTTTTCAGCTTTCCTCTGATTCAAGTAATCTCAGCTTTCCCATGCATTCAACCAGCTGATCCTCAGTGCTTTTTGTGTTTTTTTAGCTGAGTTTTGCTTTTTGTTGTTGATCCTGCTCAGCATTCTTTGAGAGATTTGTCTTTTCTATCATAGTGCAGATTTCTCCTATGTCTTCAGCTATGTTTCCTGATTTTGATTGGTTCATGACATTCCTTTCTTACTTACTCAGGGCTTACCATTTTAGGATTAACCTTGTGTTTGGGGTCAAGCAACTGCCTTGCTGAAGCTCCTTCCAGGAAGTCTGCCATAGAGCTGTTAAATCACTGCCATAAGCATGTACAGAAAAGCACTTTTTGTATAGTACTGACATGTTTTGCTGAGGAATATTCTTGAGGTTGGTGATGGAGCTGTGGTGTTTTCATGTAAATGTTTGCTATACAGAAAACAACTTGATCAAGAGTGCCCCATAATGTCTGAGTAACAGTAGTACAGTCTAGGTGGAGTCCATAATCTCTGAGTAACACTAGTATAGTCTAGGTGGAGTCCATCATCTCTGAGAAACAGTAGTACAGTCTAGGTGGAGTCCCTAATCTCTGAGTAACAGTAGTATAGTCTAAGTGGAGTCCTTATCTTTGAGTAACAGTAGTACATTCTAGGTGGAGTCCATAATCTAGAAGTAACAATAGTACAGTCTAGGTGGAGTCTATCATCTCTGAGTAACAGTAGTACAGTCTAGGTGGAGTCCATCATCTCTGAGTAACAGTAGTACAGTCTAGGTGGAGTCCATCATCCGAGTAACAGTAGTACAGTCTAGGTGGAGTCCATCATCTCTGAGTAACAGTAGTACAGTCTAGGTGGAGTCCATCATCTCTGAGTAACAGTAGTACAGTCTAGGTGGAATAATGCAAATGTTGAATGACACTATGTAACGTAATGTGACATAAGCCTGCATCAGCTTAAACATGGTACAGATTCTACAATGAATAAATCTTGGGAAGTTTCTCTTTTATCTGTGGTAACACATTATAAAAACAGAGACTCTGCTTATTTTGAAGGCAAATGATAGTGTTTGACTCTTCTCATAGCAGTTCATCTAACAAGATTATCTACTGCACTGCATCATTTCACAAGGTAAAAACCAGACCATAGTATTCATACTTGTTATCTCATGAAGACATTAAGGGTAAGTTGTAAATCCTGTGGCATTTTCTGATGATGCGGGAGATACTATAGGACAGTATGCCTGTGAAGTCCTGCATGATACATGAAAAAAGCTATCACATGGCTGTTTTTGTCTTACAATCTTACAATTAAAAAATGTAGGGTAGTTTTGTTTGTGTCTTTTGGCTTTTCCCGGTTAGGGGGCACCACAGCGGAACTCCGGTCCGCTAATGATTGGTAGTTGATTTTTACGTGCTGTGTTACCAGCCCTGACGCACAACCTTCAACAAAGGTACGCCCATTCATGCATGTCTCCATGCAGAAGACGCTCTAGCTGAGATTTGAACCGGACAGCGTCTTACTATGAGGCGACAGCACTACCGCAGTACCACCACCGCGGGGTAGTGATTCAAAAAGTGCTGCTGCTGTTGCTGCTATATAGTACATCACCAAAACAGGACACGCCACTCACATACCCACTACTGGAAAACATTGGATACGTAGCATTGGGTTCTGCAGAGCAGTCTGCTATGATAAGTAACTTAACTCCCAGATCAGATAATCAGTCTGTGATACAGTTGCAAAAGGTCTGTGATCTGACTTAAGAATGACAACTAATCAAGCCAATGATATGAAGACGAGCAACACTGTGTGGAACTTCCATAGTCGAGAAATCAAAAACCTGCAGAACCAGAGCAACCACAGTGAAGGAAAACAAATGGCTTTATTAACAAATATCCACTCTGAGCACTTTCTTCCCCTAAAGTTACAAGGGACTTCCTCAGAACAAAATTCAAAACCCCAACCCAGCCTTTTATAATACTCAATCGTCACTGATTGAATAATTAGTATTAATTAAAAAAATTCATTTCAAAATGAATAATCAAAAAAAAATTTACATCAGAAGAGTACACTTTAAAATCAGATTAAAAACATTCCAGAAATGGATAAACATAACACCTTGAATGTTAGCAACAAAAGTAAAGGGAATTTTAAATGCAAGAGGTGTCATTTTTGTCCACACATTCTTGAGGCAGGTGGCAAGTTTGTTCAGAATGGAACAATTATAACGATTAATGGACATTATAATTGTAACACTCAGAACATCGTATATATTGTGAAATGCCAGGATTGTTCTATATTTTATATATGCAAAACTAGTAGATATTTCAAAAATTGTATAGGGGAGCACCTACTAGATATCAGGCATGGTGGACAGACTAATGCATTAGCCAGACATTTGAATGAATGCAGAGACCATACTTTTAAAGTTTTGGTAATTCAACACCTACAAAAAGATCCACAAGGTAAAAGTCTGGATGTACATTTAGTCGTTAATGAACTAAGATTGCAGTTGAGACTTGATGCCACCAAGTATCTGGGAATTAACAAAGCCATTAGTATAATCAGTATTTTAAAGTTAAAAAATATTTTAGTTTCATAGGTAGGTACTATGCTATTGGCCCTGGGGCCTATACAAGCTCAGCCAAAAAGGTACCCTGGCTTTTGCCACCCAAGAAAATTATTTTCCTGTGCCACTGTCGAGCAGAGCCGCAGAGGTGATCCCTGGGGTGAATTTCCTATTTCCCATCCAATCATCAAGATTTTTCTTGAAGAGTGCTAATGAGCTTTGTTTGATATAGGTTGAATTTATACATGCATTTTTAAGAAGCAACATTTTCTACCAAGTTACATTGTTTATTTATGAAATTTAATGTGGCATTAACTGGTGTGTAGGTCAAATCTAATTTTAAAGTGATTTTAAAGTGTATTCTTTTGATGTAAAATCTTTTTTGATGATTCATTTTGAAATTATTTTTTTTAATTAATACTAATTATTCCTCCTCCCACAAAACACAAATACATGCGAGAGATGCACCTATACGGCCAAACTGGAGGCTGAGCTCTCTCAACATAGGACTGGCAAGACCAGTGAGGAGGAGAAGGTTACCACACACACTATAGACCCAGTCTCACATAGTACCATCACAACCTCAAATCATACACATAAACACACAAAGACATACTCGGCGGCTCTGATCAAAAATCTACCAAAACAGCAGAGGCCACCAAAGCAGACACCCAAACAACCACCACCTCAGAACACAACACCTGCAACACATAGACCTCACAGTCAGAGTGTCAAACAGTCACAGCCCTTAAGGCCAAACACAATGCCAGACACACTAGTCATTGGTGACTCCATAGTCAGACACACTGGCGTCCGCCTCACCAGACTGAGTAAGGAGAAGGTCACAGTAAGCTGCCGGTCGGGCTAGAATCCGCCACATAACGCAAGCACTCAGGTCTCTCAACAGCAGGTACAAATACGACTCAGTCATTGTCCACGCTGGTGTAAGCGACCTGAGGCGTGCCCTTGGACTACATGAAAAGAGACATTGAGGAGCTCTCTGATTATGTAGCCCAGGCAGGTATGACCTTGACCTTGAGCAGTATCCTACCTTCACCAAGAATGATGCCACAATACAGAGATAAGATGATCAGCTTTAACAATTGGCTTAAACTCTGGTGTCATTCAAGGATCCAATGTCTGTCTGCCTGGGATGACATGCTGGACAAGCCACGCTGAGGGATGGCTTGCACCTGTCACCCTGGGATTCGGATATTGGCAAAGGCTCTTGCCACCCCCATAGTGCCTTTTTAGGCAAGGCTCAAATTCTAAACCTACCACCCTAGAACACAAAAAGGAAAAAACTAAGGGTAATGCTGCTCAATGCCAGAAGTCTAAATCTCAAAATGAGGCCCTTCTCAGTATGGAGAACATCGATGTCTGTGCAGTGACAGAAACCTGGTTCAAGGCTCCTGAGAGCACCCCAGCACTATCAGGTTTTACCTCTTATCATCCCAAAATCCGAACAATACCAAGAAAGGAGGGTATCCATATTCATCAAGGACACCCACACCTCAAGACTGGTATGCATCGGAGACCATCCAGGTGCAATTAACCATAGGCAAGACTGCTCTGCAAATTGTAGCATGTTACAGGCCACCCTCACAAACTCAGGAACCTCACATGGCCTTCCTGAAAACACTAGAGGATAAATGTATCACCAAACACCATCATACTAGGTGACTTCAATTACCCTAATATAGACTGGGAACACTACTCAAGCCCAAACACCCTAGCCCAAAAGTTCCTGGAATTCATAAACTCATATGCCATGGAACAACTAGTCACCATCCCACAAGAGGAGAAAACATACTTGATCTCATCATCACGCATGGGAGCACAATGTTCAACACCGGAATATACCCTCACTGGTGAGATCAGATCACAAACTAATCTCGCTGGAGGTCCTCATCCCACCCCACCTGAAATAAAAAGACCACAGTAAAGAACTTCACTTCACACTTCTAAAGACTAGTGTGGTCTCCTTTAAGGCCCCCGAGCGCGGGAAAACAGTACTCAAGCCGCTGAATCACTTACAAATGCCTTCTACCAGCACCTGCAGGACTGCATGGATAAGGCAATCCCAAGCAAAACAAAGACTCTTTGTACCAAAGGCAAGCATCCAGTCTGGTGGACCCCAGCCATAAACAAACTCTACAACAAAAGGAGGAAGCTACTACAAGATAGAGCAAAATCCTTAAAAGGTAAGACACCCTTGATCACTATAAGTAAAAAACTAAGAGCTCTCATAAAATCATCCAAAGCAAATTTTGAGAGAAAAATAGCTAAAGACTCAAAAGACAATCATAAGGCCTTCTTTAGTTATGTTAGAAACCTGTGAGGAAACTCCCAGATATGCTCAGAACTATTTCAAAATGATGTGAAGAGTACTGATCCTACAGACATTGCCAACATACTGGCTGACAGGTTCAGTGCAAACTTCTCCCAAAGGAGAGATATCTATATGCAGCCCCCAAACATCTCCAATGCCCAAGTGAGAACTGCTCTCTCCAAAGCAAAACACAGCATCCATGGGACCTGATGGTGTTGTGCTCCATGAACTCGAATTAAACCCACAGCTAGGACAGCTGTTTAATCATAGTCTTACCTCTGGATACGTACCAGGGGGTGGCGCACTGCAACTGTGGTCCCACTTCACAAAGGTGCCTCCACCGACCCTGGAAATTACCGCCCATTAGCTTGACAAGCCTTATCTGCAAAGCCATGGAGAGGATCATAATGGACCTCATAAATAAAGACATAGGAATTTGCAGACTTTGGATCCATCCCAGTTTGGCTTTGTCAAAGGCAGATCATGCCTTCTAAACTTGGTTGACTTTTTCAAACAGTCACCAAATCCATTGATGAGGAAAGGCAGTCCATACAGCCTACCTCGATCTGAAGGCCTTGATACAATACCCCACTCGGGTATCATTGAAAAACTCATCAGCTTAAATGTTAACCCATACATCACAAGATGGGTTGCAAACTGGCTGAGTGACAGAACCCACAGGGTCAGAGTTGCTGGCGCCATGTCAGACTCAAAGCCTGTCACAAGTGGTGTACCACAGGGCTCAGTCCTGGGCCCACTCTTGTTTGGCATCTACTTTTCCAGTACAAGCAAACACAGGAGGGTTATGGCTGACAAAGTTTGCAGATGACTGCAAACTGGGCGCCATAGTAGAAAACACATCTGACACAGATATCCTTCAGAAGGGTCTCACAGAAACGGATAACTGGTGCCAGAGCCATGGCCTAAAGTTAAATGCCAAAAAATGCATAGTCATACCCTTAAAACAAGGTTACCCCTAGCTACCAAATAGGTGGCAATCCACTGAGCACAGAAGAAGTTATCAGGGACCTGGGGACCCAGGTTGATAGTAGTCTGTCACTCGACACCCATGTAGCTAAAGTAGTTAGGAAGACCTTCTACATTGCCCACCTTATCATGAAGGGATTCTTATCTAGATCAAGGGAGGTCATAGTCTCCCTATACTCATCACTCATCAGACCAATGATTGAGTACAATGCCCCATTCGGAATGTATCTGACCCGACACTTGCAGCAGCTGGAGAGGCCACAAAAGTTCCTCACCAAAAGGATAAAGGGTCTCAAACATCTGTCCTATGCTGCCCGACTGAAAGAACTCCAGCTCTATTCAGTCGCTTACCGCTTGCTCAGAGGTGACCTTTGCCTAACATACAAGGCCATGTCAAACCCAGATGTCCTTCATGGATGCATCTGCAGTCATAACAAGTGGGTTGTCCTGTCGTCAGGCAGCCCTGCAGTCGGATTCCAAAGTCCGGGTCCGGCTGATGTCGCACTCCACCCGGCGTCATCTTTGTTGGTCTTGGTGTAAAGCATCAGCCGGCGCCATTTTCCTCAGTCTTTCTTGCGGCGTGGCGGCAAGCGAAGCTGTTGATCCAGAGATTACTTCTAAAGCTAAGTACCCGTTGGGGACCTTTTCTTGCCTCAGCCGATGTCAGAAAAAGTTAACAATTGTTTAACCTGTGGGAAACAAATACCTCATAAAGATTTCCACTCTTACTGTCTGCCTTGTTTAGGCCCAGCCCGTTCTGATTTTGGATCCTCCGACTGCAATCTACCGGCAAAAAGAAAGAGACCACGGTTGTTGTGTTCGCGAAACCATGGTTAAAAAACTGATCAAAGTACAGCTGAACCTACTCCTACAACTGAGGCCCCTGCTACAACTCTTGAATCGACCTCAGAAATTTTACCCACTACGGTGGTTGACTTATCAGACACCATCCCCTTGGATGTCTCTACCCTAGCCTGGTGCTGCTAGGCCTCCAGCAGCCATGTCCATTAAGGCCTTAGCAGCCAAGACTACTAAAACAGTGCCTGTTAGACCCCCCACATCCAGGCCCTCTTCTAGTTCTCAAATGCTTATTTTGGCAGAAGATTTAATTTCTTTAATTAGAGGATCTCAATCTCACCCAGACAGGGCTTCTCAGCCCCCAGAGAAGAGACCTAGGGCAGAGCCCCCTGAGCCAGTGTCTTCTGATGATTCTGCTGATGAATCAGACATTACTGACCAGCCAGAGGCTCCTTTCTCCAATTTTGAAGATTCTGATGCTGAAGAATCCATTCCAGCTGCTTCCCACCAGAAGAATTCTCCTTTGAACAGTTCCAATGGCAGCAACAGGATTTTCAGACTCCAGAAAAGACTTAGGACCTTTCTCCACCTCCCACAGCACAGTCCCTTAGCTATACCTCCTGTTTTGTCTGTGGTGGATGATGCTTTCAATGATGTTTGCTCAGATTCTTTACCCCAGCCCCTGCCAAACCAGACAGATTTTACAGGGTGCCAGATACTCATCACCACCTTTACAAGGCCCCACTTGCAGACCCAGAAACTATATCCCAGGGTCCCGAGGCAGTAGACCATAGCTAAAATCCTATTCCTTCTGAAAGGGAAGCAAGGTCATTAGACAGATGGGGTAAAAGGTCTACACTTCAGCTACTCTCTCAGCTAGAGCTTTAAACTGTCAGTTTCACATGATACAATACCAAGAGTTTATGCTGGATCAGTTAACTAAAAACTAACCACTGATGAATCTCTTGATAAAAATATGTATTAGAGATGGTAAATAACATACAACAGGTTAGCAACCATTCCTAAAATGTGGCTATGATGCACTGGAGGCTTCATTTAGATCAGCCATGACTGGCACAGTGATAAGAAGGCATGCATGGCTAAAGGAACAAGCCTTACAGGATGATGTTAAAGCTAAGTTGCTGGATGCTCCTATGGACAAGACAAGTTTGTTTGGTACACCTGCCCAGCAGGTTATGAAGAAAATGGAAGAAAAGGCAAAATCTGTTCAAACTGTTAAAGATTTCTTGCAGGTTCAACCCCAAGGTTTAGCAGAAACTGGCCTGCCAAAATTGGTCCTTTCCTGACTCCACAAAATTTCAAAGAGGCAGGAATAGACGTTCCAGAGGCAGAAACCAATCCAGAGGAGGTGCCTATAGAGGACGACAGTGGCAAGGTAACAACAGAGGCACAGACACAGCCACTGCCACTACATCAGCACAACCACAGTGACCCTACATCCGCCTACCAGGGAACAAATAGCAGCTCCTCTAGGCGGAAAGTTAACCTTATTTTCAAAGAACTGGCACTACATAACAAAAGACAAGTGGATTTTACAAACCATAGATCAAGGTTACCGGTTTCACTTCCACACTTTACCAGTCAAAAGAGGAATGCCAAATCTACCTCCAAATCAAAAACAGAGGCTCATAATGGAGTTAGCAAACATGAGAGCTGTGGAAAGAGTGCCAACAGCAGAGCAAGGAAAGGGTTCTATTCCAGGTTATTCCTAGTTCCAAGAAAGGAAAAAGTTGGAGACCAATTCTCGACCTGTCCACCTTAAATACATACATCATTGTCCCAAAATTCAAAATGCTGACCCTACAGCAACTCCTTCCCATGCTGGGCAAGGAGTCTTGGCTGGTAACTCTAGATCTCAAGGAGGCATACCTGCACGTCCCCATTCGACCAATCTGCAGAAGATACCTCAGATTTCTTGCAGGATCAGAGCACTATCAATTCTCAGCATTGCCCTTTGGCTTATCTACTGAGTATTCACAAGATGCCGGGCGTCAGGAATGGCCCATTGCAGGGTAGAGGAATTCAAATTTACCCATACCTGGACGACTGCCTGCTACAAGGGGACAACAAAAGCAAGCTGACAACAGATTTACAAAGGGTCATTTACTTGCTACAAGCACTGGGATACACAGTCAATTTACAAAAGTCAAGGCTGATACCATCCCAAACAAGGACATTCTTGGGCGGAATTGGACACAGTAAAACAAATGGCATTCCTGACTACAGAAAAACAAAAGAACTTCCTCTTTACTTCTTGGCACTAACAAAACTGAACAAGTTAACAGCAAGAAAAGTTCTGCAGGCCTTGGGCTTCATGGCATCATGCATAATCTTGGTTCCATTTGCCAGACTACATATGAGGAAACTACAGTGGTACCTAAAGAATTTATGGTCCCAACACAGACACAGTCTAGAAACAGAAATCCCACTAATTCCATGCTTAAAACAGGAGTTCCTATGGTGGGTTCAGGCATGCCAGTCAAACCCAGGCCTACCCTTTCGCAGATGTCAAGCAAGGCAGACCATCACAACAGACGCTTCAGACCTAGGATGGGGGGCCCACATGCTGGACAAACGCGTGCAAGGGTTGTGGACACAGGATCAACTTCACCTGCACATCAATCTAAAAGAAATGCTGGCAGTAAAACTGGCAATCCAAAAGTTCAAATCATTTCTCAAAGAGGGCCAGTTGATGATAAGAACAGACAACACCACAGTCATGTGGTACATCAACAAACAAGGAGGCACTCATTCATACCCCCTATGCAGAATGACCTTGGAACTGTGGACCCTGGCACTCAGCTACAACATCCAGTTACAGGCAATATTTGTACCGGGGAAAGACAATACTCTAGCAGACATATTAAGCAGAACCACTTCGGATGCCCACGAATGGAAGCTGCACCCGGACATTTTCAAGACCATCTCAAAGAAATGGGGAATGCCACAGATAGACCTATTCGCATCACCTCTCAATCACCAGCTCAGAAAATTCTGCACAAGGACATTCCACCCACTAGCATGGAAAGTGGACTCGCTCTCCTTCAACTGGAAAGGCCTAACAGCATATGCATTCCCACCTCTTCCCTTGATACACAAGGTACTACTAAAAATCAAGGAAGAACGTCCAAGGATAATCCTGATAGCTCCAAACTGGCCAAGACAGCACTGGTACCCACTACTGAGGAGCATGTCTCGGAACAATATGTATACCCTGATGCCTTTGATGTTAACTCAGAACAACTACAGCATCATACATCCAAACCTAAAAACGTTGCAACTGACTGCATGGAACATCACATAGCAGCAGCTAATTCAGAACTTTCCCAAAGAGTTAAAGACATTATTCTTGAAGCACGCAGACCTTCAACAAGAAGGAACTATGCTGGAAAATGGAAAAGGTTTGTCATTTAAGAGGAAAAGATGTGTCAAACATAGATATACCTAACATTCTGGAGTATCTGGCCGAACTTCTTCACTCAGGCCTGTCCTACTCCTCCATCAAGATACATGCATCAGCTATTTCAGCAGAATACAGCTTTGATCCACCTGTTTTTTCGCACCCTTTGCTCAGGCAGTTCCTCAAAGGAATCAAGAATGTAAAACCTCCAAGGAAACCACCATTACCAGCTTGGGATTTAAACTTTGTACTAGAAAAATTAACACTATCACCCTTTGAACCAGCAGCAACAGCAGACCTACAACGCCTGTCATGGAAAACTGCTTTCCTACTGGCAATTACTTCAGCAAGGAGGGTTTCAGAACTACAGGCCTTAATGGCAGTGCAACCCTTCCTGATCTTCCACCAAGATAGAGTGTCCATGAGGACTAATCCTACATTTATGCCCAAGGTGGTATCCAGAGTGTCTTTAAACCAGGCAATCCACTTACCTACCTTCTTTCCCAACCCACAAAACAGAGGGGAAAGAATACTGCATACCTTGGATGTGCATAGACAGCTACGCTACTACCTGGACAGAACAAAAAATAGCAGAAAGACTGACCAACTTTTTGTAGCCTATGCAACAGGAAGGGAAGGAAAAGCTATTTCCAAACAGACAATCTCCAAATGGATAGGAAATTGCATACCATTCTGTTACTCCTTCCATGGAAAACCAATTCCACAGAACATAAGACCTCATTCTACAAGGGCAACAGCCACTACCACAGCCTTCTTACGGTGGCAACCAAAGACATTATTGAGGCGGCTACTTGGACCTCCGTGCATACATTTGCCAAGCATTATAATTTGCCTCTATATTCCAGATCCCGAGCAGGGTTTGCCACTGCTGTACTGCAAGGGATCCTAAACACACCATAATCTACTTTTATCCTCCTCGCCTAGTTGGCTATGGTATTCTACCCACTTGTTATGACTGCAGATGCATCCATGAAGGACATAGTACAGTTTTGTACCTACCATAAATGTAGATGTCCGAACTGGATAGCATCTGCAGTCACTCCCTCCTTCCCCTCTGTGGTACTCCTAGGGTGTTTACCCTCCTAATAGCTAGCTGTTGGGGGGAGTCTTTTATGGTGTATTTGTTTGTATATATGTACATACATGGTTATTGTTGTGTTTACCTCTATCTATTTGGAAACATTGGCATCTATCCAAATTTTAGCCTGCAAGAGGGCTACTGGCATCTGGGGCAAGAAACACTGAGGAAAATGGCGTCGGCTGATGCTTTTATACCGAACCAACAAAGATGACGCCGGGTGGAGTGCGACATCAGCGAGCGGACCGGACTTTGGAATCCGGCCGACTGCAGGGCTGCCTGACGACAGGACAACCCACTTGTTATGACTGCAGATGCTATCCAGTTCGGACATCTACATTTATGGTAGGTACAAAACTGTACTATTTGATGAATATGCTTCACCTCAAAAAATCTAGATCCATCAGAGCCACAAGGGCGGGAGACTTAAACCTCGACACGGCTATTAATAGGACGTGCTGGAGGGATAGATTCATCACCCAAAGACTCCCTATGCTGTGGAATAAAATCCCGGTATATGTTAGGCAGAGCACCTCGCTGGCCTTGTTCAAGAGAAATCTTGACCAATGGATGGGAGATCGCAGATATACCCCAGGGATTACCTCAGTGTCACTGCTCGACAGAGGAACAGCAAAATAATGGGTATAGTTCCCCATACTAAAGGGGTGGCGTAAGCCGCAAAACTATGGGCTAGGCTTGTAAATGCCCTCGGGCAGATAGCCTAGTATGAACCTATGAACCTATGTATCAGTGACAATTGAGTATTATAAAAGGCTGGGTTAGGGTTTTGAATTTTGTTCTGAGGAAGTCCGTTGTAACTTTAGGGGAAGAAAGCGCTCAGCATGGATATTTGTTAATAAAGCTGTTTGTTTTCCTTCACTGTGGTTGCTCTGGTTCTACTGTGTGGAACTTCACAAACAGATTTTTGATTCTAAAGACAACAACAAAGCATTCTATAGCTATGTCAAGAATCTCAATGGCAACACTAAGATCTGCTCTGAGTTACAGCATAATAGCACTAAATATACAGAACCAACTGATATTGCCAACATCCTGGCAGATAAGTTCAGTGCTAACTTTACTCCCCTCTCACCCTCTAAAGGGCCCATCTCTATACTGCAAGAATGCAATGTTCCTGTAATCATGGTTGCACAGGTAAAAACCACACTTTCCAAAGCCAAGAACACAGCATCCATGGGACCTAACAACATCCCAGGCTGCGTTCTACACAAACTACAGAATGAACTGGCACCATATCATAGCCTCACCTCAGGCTTTGTGCCCACTGAATGGAACACAGCGATGGTTATTCCACTCCACAAAGGGGGAGCCACCATGGACCCCGGGAACTACCACTCCATTAGCCTAAAGAGGCTGGTCTGCAAGGCCATGGAACGTATCATCATGGAACTTATAAACAAAGACATTGGTAATCTCCAAACTCTGGACCCCACCCAGTTTGGATTTGTAAAAGGCAGATCATGTCTTCTAAACCTGATAGACTTCTTTGAAGCAGTCACCAAAGCCGTAGACGAGGGTAAGGTGATTCACACAGCCTATCTAGATCTCGCCAAGGCTTTTGACACCATCCCCCACTCTGGAATTATAGATAAACTCACTAAACTAGGTATAAATCCCTATGTCACAAGATGGGTTGCCAACTGGCTCACTAACAGAACCCACACTGTGGAAGTAGCAGACTCCAAATCTGACTTTAGACCAGTGACAAGTGGAGTACCACAGGGTTCAGTCCTGGGTCCTCTCCTGTTTGGTATCTACTTTTTCTGAAGTACAGGCTAACACAGAATGTCTTTGCTTAATGAAGTTTGCAGATGACTGCAAACTAGGAGCCATAATTGAAACTCCTAACGATGTGGACATCCTATGAAAGGGCCTCACTGAGACAGATGCCTGGTGTCAAAGCCATGGCCTCAAGCTCAATGCCAAAAAGTGCATTGTCATCCCTTTTGGTAAAAACTCTGTACCTATGAGCTACCACATAGGTGGTAGTCCACTTGACACCGAAAGTGTGATAAGAGACCTTGAGACACAGGTGGACAGTAGTCTCTCCTTTGATAATCACATCACCACAGTAGTCAGGAAATCCTTCTGTATGGCACACCTCATCACAGAAGGTTTCTCATCCAGCAAAAAAAGAGGTCATTGTTCCCCTCTACTCGTCACTCACTAGACCCATTAAAGAGTACAATGACCCATTTGGTAGCAACTGGAAAGGCCGTAGAAATACCTTACAAAGAGGATTACTGGCCTCAAACAGATGCCCTGCGCAGACCGTCTCAAAAAACTCCAGCTTTACTCTATCGCATATCGCCTACTCAGACGCGATCTCTGCCTAACATACAAAGCTATGTCAAACCCAGAGCTGTTGGACATGCTCCATTTAAAGAAATCCCAATCCCTCTGAGTTATACACTCTAGGGACCTAAACCTTGTCACCACAATAATCAGAACATGCTGGAGGGATAGATTCCTGTCCCAGAAACTTCCCATACTCTGGAACAAACTACCTATCTATATCAAACAAAACTCCTCATTAGCACTCTTCAAGAAAAATCTTGATGATTGGATGGGAAATAGGAAATTCACCCCGGGGATCACCTCTGTGGCTGTGCTCGACAGGGGCATAGGAAAATAGTTTTCTTGGGTGGCGAAAGCCAGGGTACCTTTTTGGCTAGGCTTATATTGGCCCCAGGGCCAATAGCCTAGTACCTACCTATGAACACTCAGTACAACAAATGAGGACCCAAGCTGTTCTTCCATCAGCTGTTACAGGCAGACGGATGGGCTGTGTTTCCCTGATGGCAGGATAAGAACCTGTTTTGCATTTTCTGCATTTCCTTCTGTATTGCCAAACAACACTCAGAGTTCAGCTTGCCTAACCCCAATGACTTCCAAATGGCTACCACAATCATGGCTCATTCTTCTACTTCTGGCCATATAACCCCCAGTACTGTTGCCCATGTTTCTCTTGCAACAATTACTAAGGCTCCTGCTCCTAAATCTCATATATGACCATAATCCCTTATAATTCTTTCTACACGGATTTCTTGGATGTGATAAAGGAGGTTATATGTCCAGCTACAATTAAGTGTTAGAATAACAAATAAAAGAGAGCTAATAGTGGTTTGTTTTTGCAGTTGTGTCCTATACCAGGATGCTTAAATTATGTTTTTATGACTTTTTAATACAGGCCTTGCATATTCATTTGCAGGGTGTAACTTGAGTGTCAGCATCTATCCACGGAACTTCCTTTTGCTTGCCAGAACTGGTGGTAAAACCTTACAAGAAGGAAGTGTGCATAATCCTAGGATTGAACCTTAGGTGAGCTGGTGCCCTACTTGAAGGGCTCTGTGGTGACCCCACCCTCCCTGCCCACTGCTCCCCTATACGTATCACTTGGTGCTCCCCTGATGTAGAGTATGGAAGTAATTCAAAAGATCAGTGGGTAGCTGCCCATTTAAAATGCATGCTATCAGTATAATTATTTACTTTATTAACTATGCTATCAACTTGTCTTTTATAATGTTAGTATAAGTTTCTTCATCTTGCAACAATTCCATAATTGCATTGTTTAATCAATAAATCTGAAAAAAAAATATTAAAGAAGTTTTTACTACATTTACACAGCTATATAAAGAATAATAATGATTTTTATAGCAACTTTATAGTTGGTATTGATCTACTCAGATATAAATGTACTCTTTTATAACCCTTGATATTGATTCACTGTATACTGTAATACTGAATGAGATTGGGTTAGAGTATGTTAGGAAATATCTTTTTAAATATACAACTATGTCTAATTCGAAAACAAATGCAGTTTGTGATTTACTGTCCATGTTATTGAATAATGTATTTCTTTTTCAGGATAAATATTATTTACAGAGTAATGATGTAGTTATCACCTGTTGTGAACAAATATTTGGTTTGTAAAATGGGAAGATAAATACAAATTTAATACAATATATTTTCTAATTGTTTAATTATTTCACAGAATATTTGTGGATGACATTATTATTTTACAGAATAAAAGTAAGGGAATATAGATGAATTTATAATTTATTTATCAAATACAGTGAGGTTTTTTTTGCATTAAAAAACAGGTTCTGATGCAGACATTATTTTTTGGATATTCATCTTTCAGAAAGATCTGATAAAATTATTAATTTAAGAGCACACATTAAAATGTAAGGAAAATACTTAAATTACATAAAAAGTAGTATGCATCCAAAATTTACATTTTAAAGTGTAGTTAGAAGCCATTTGCTTCAGTTGTCTAGATTGAGCACTGATAATTTTTATTTTGATAAAAAAACACAGATCTGACTAAGTACTTAGGGATGAGCAGATATAATGTAAATCTCCTTTATGGGGAGCAAAATATAGTTATGAAGGAAAAGGATGGAAAAGCTATAGTTATGAAGGAAAGGAATTGTAAAGCTCAACCAACATTTTTTAGATTACATGTCTAATGAAAGTATCAATGCTCATAATAATGCCTTAAGATTCACATTGTCATATAACAGACATAGCTCATATATAAAGACAGTTATCAGGAGGCATTGACATATTTTACAGTGGATGGATCCCCTAAAGAATGTCATTTCAGACACTCCAGCATTTGGTTATAAGTGCTCACATAATTCAAAACAACTTTTATGTCACAAGAAACCAAAAAAAAAAAAACTTGCGAATGAGATATAGTCCAATAACAGGAACTTTTCTGTGCAGTAAGTGTAAATATATTATTTGAAGTAATGCTTTTATATATCCAATAATTAAAAGAAAAAATATGTGTATAAACATTTTGCAAATTGTGATTCAAAATGCACCCTATATTTGGCACAGTATAATAGATGCATAGCATTTTATGTAGATAAATCCACACACCTAATGCTTTATATAAACATATTCCTGGCACAGATATGACACATGAATTTAAATGTATGGTCCTCCAGTAACTATTTAATAACAAAAGAGGTAGAGATATTAACAACAGAATGGAAAGTACTTAATATTCTTAGATAAATGTTTTGAGAGCTTAGGATTATCCTAGGTTTAAATTAGTATTTTGAGGCCTGTTTTAAAATCTAGATGTTTAAATAACTGATCTGTTAACTGTTTAAAACATTCCTTAGAGTCTTCTTGCTGATATTCTGCTGTTTTAAATGTTTTTTTGAGTGTCTAACTGCTATTTTTCTGCTGTTTAAAACATTATCTAGTGTTTCCCACTGAAACTAGGGTAGCTAGTAGCTGTAGCATAGTCCAGATGCAGGCTTGCTGCTTCTGGAATTGTTTGCAGTGGTTTGTTTGTCCTGAGCACATTTCCCAGGCCATCTTGGATTGGAAGGGGCCTATCTCCACTTTTGTGAGAAAATTATGCTGATTAGGACATGTCTGGTAAAGGGAGGACAGTCTGGGGCTTGGAATAAACATCCTCATTGGCCCTTTTGAAACTTTTTAAATTTTTTTTTCAAGTTTTTAGCTTCTGGTATTTAGGCCCAACATGATTGTTTGCACGTCGCACAGCACCGCTCACTGCTGCGTAATTGTGCGCCAAAGCCAGACAGTTAAATTCAACAAATTTTCCGTAAAACCCAGGCAGAAATATCTATCTATTGAACTCCTCCGTGATTAATTCTGAATAGCTGCCCCCTAGTGACAACAGACCTCAACCTAGCATTATGGGCTGTTGGACTACCCTTGTTTCTTCTGCCAACCTTGTTGACTTGGGTCTCTTGCGGCAGTGTAGCAATTGCCTCGTGTACACAGACAACCCTCTACTAATAACACACTCTAACACAGAGTGCGAAAGATGTATTTGCACCAAGATTAGAATCCATGCTCTCAGTCACTCAAAACAGTAACACGGAGAAGGTTGTCAACTCACCCACCACAACATATGCTACATAACACACTGACAGAAAAGAAAGAACTTCAGAGCCGAGTACCACTCTTGATTAATTTTATTAATATAAAACAAATTAAAATGAAAAGGTTAAGTGCTTTCATCCCCAAGTTTACAGGACTTCTTCAGAACAAATAATACTACAACCCAAAGTCTTTATATACACGCATCAAGGCCAGTTCACAATAAGTTAATACATTTTTTTCTGTCAGTGTGTTATGTAGTTTAGTGATTCATTTTTTTATTTCATTTTTACCACTACATATGCTCATAGTACCACTACTCGTACACATACCACTACTCATACATATAGTATGCATCAAACACATAAGTCCACATATGTGGAGGTTCTCTTGAAAAACTTAGCAAAACACAAGAGACCTCCAAAACACAAGACTGTACAACTAAGACAGTCCCTACAGCACCCATGACACATAGCAACACCAGTGTCTCACCCACCAAGCCAGTAAGGCGTGACACTCAAAAAACAAATTTTTTTGTTATTGGAGACTCACTAGTGAGACATACAGATGCCCCACTCACCAGGATGCCTGTCCGGTGTCAGGGTTTGTCATATCACGCATGCACTCAGGTCTCTCAACAACAAGTACCATTATGACTCTGTCATAGAGTTCATGTGGGTGTGAATGACCTGAGATGTACCTCACTGAACTATATGAAGGCAGACACGGTTGAGCTCTCTCAGTATGTGTCCCAGGCAGGTACGTCGCTAGCCTTGAGCAGCATACTACCATCACCTAGAATGACACAATCTAAACAAAAAATTATTGATTTCAATAACTGGCTCAGTTTTTGGTGTCATTCAAAGGAGGTCCAGTTACTGTCAGCCTGGGAAGCCATGGTTGACTAACCTCGCTGCTTTGTCAGAGACAGTTTGCACCTGGCACCTCTAGGTTTTTGGCTGCTGGCAAAGACTCTTGCCTCCACCATAGTGCCTTTTTTATGCAGGGTCTTGAAAAGAACATTACCAATGTGAAATTAACCAATCAGAACAAAATGAGGGTCATGCTGCTAAATGATATGGACCTAAGATCCATAACTATCGCACACTTACCTTAAGGAGCTATACCCAAACAAAATGAATAATCCACATACATACACTTAACAAAACCCAACTTCTAACCCTACACTAAACCTTGCATACATTACTATCTATGCACTTACCTTAGCCTGCACCCTAACGCTAAGGTCCGTAACTATCGCACACTTACCTTAAGGAGCTATACCGCAGAAGGGCCAACTATGACGATTCGACATTTCCAATTTTGCACTTCAGGACAATCTGTGTTTTCTCGGTTCGCTGAATACGTGTCGACGTTTTTGTATTTGCGTAAGTGGACCTTCGCTGTTCTAATAGGGAACCCTTCTATCTTAAAAACCAGTAAAGTAGAATACTGTAGCCTGGATCATACTGTTCTCCTGAGCAGTTCATCCTGGACATCATTAATGTGCTCCTCTACAAAACACACAGCACCACAAAAAACAATACCAAAGACCTTAACCTTCTCTGAAACATAAATAGAACATGCTGGCATGATGGATTCCTTACCCAGTGAATCTCCTGGTTATGAAATATGCACCCACTATGAGTGCAACAGTCCATCACACTGGCCACATTCAAAACCACACTCAGTGATTGGTGGGGCTATTATAAATTCACCACTGGTTATGTAGCACACCACTCTTTATTCCGGGAACTTAGGTCACTGAGATATTCCTGGGCTTATCTGGTTAGGCTTTTCAGTGGTTTTCGGGACTGTATGCCTGGTGAATACATATGAATGTATTAAATGTGTTCATTCTGTGGAGAGTAATCAGATATGAATTTTCTCTTTGCCATCTAGACCTTTAAATGCCATTCTCTGAGCTTCAGTTTGGAGTCATTCATTTGTACTGACATAGTAGTGTGTGCAGAGAGCATGCATTGGTTGCTCTTCCACTTCCATTCTTTTACCAGTTCTGTGA
This sequence comes from Protopterus annectens, assembly GCF_019279795.1. Taxonomy (NCBI): domain Eukaryota; kingdom Metazoa; phylum Chordata; order Ceratodontiformes; family Protopteridae; genus Protopterus; species Protopterus annectens. The sequence continues at coordinate 1,335,391,110 of NC_056728.1, read as the reverse complement.
TGTCTTTCCATTCCCAAATCCAAATACCCGGGAGGCCATTTTTTATTATTATTATTAGTCAAAAGGTAAATTCAGGCAGCTCTTAAACAATTCCCTCTATTTTTCCAAGAATAATGGTGTACTTTCCTTGTTATATTTTCCTGACCATCGAGGTTGTTTTTCAGCTTTCCTCTGATTCAAGTAATCTCAGCTTTCCCATGCATTCAACCAGCTGATCCTCAGTGCTTTTTGTGTTTTTTTAGCTGAGTTTTGCTTTTTGTTGTTGATCCTGCTCAGCATTCTTTGAGAGATTTGTCTTTTCTATCATAGTGCAGATTTCTCCTATGTCTTCAGCTATGTTTCCTGATTTTGATTGGTTCATGACATTCCTTTCTTACTTACTCAGGGCTTACCATTTTAGGATTAACCTTGTGTTTGGGGTCAAGCAACTGCCTTGCTGAAGCTCCTTCCAGGAAGTCTGCCATAGAGCTGTTAAATCACTGCCATAAGCATGTACAGAAAAGCACTTTTTGTATAGTACTGACATGTTTTGCTGAGGAATATTCTTGAGGTTGGTGATGGAGCTGTGGTGTTTTCATGTAAATGTTTGCTATACAGAAAACAACTTGATCAAGAGTGCCCCATAATGTCTGAGTAACAGTAGTACAATCTAGGTGGAGTCCATAATCTCTGAGTAACACTAGTATAGTCTAGGTGGAGTCCATCATCTCTGAGAAACAGTAGTACAGTCTAGGTGGAGTCCCTAATCTCTGAGTAACAGTAGTATAGTCTAAGTGGAGTCCTTATCTTTCAGTAACAGTAGTACATTCTAGGTGGAGTCCATAATCTAGAAGTAACAATAGTACAGTCTAGGTGGAGTCTATCATCTCTGAGTAACAGTAGTACAGTCTAGGTGGAGTCCATCATCTCTGAGTAACAGTAGTACAGTCTAGATGGAGTCCATCATCTGAGTAACAGTAGTACAGTCTAGGTGGAGTCCATCATCTCTGAGTAACAGTAGTACAGTCTAGGTGGAGTCCGTCATCTCTGAGTAACAGTAGTACAGTCTAGATGGAGTCCATCATCTGAGTAACAGTAGTACAGTCTAGGTGGAGTCCATCATCTCTGAGTAACAGTAGTACAGTCTAGGTGGAATAATGCAAATGTTGAATGACACTATGTAACGTAATGTGACATAAGCCTGCATCAGCTTAAACATGGTACAGATTCTACAATGAATAAATCTTGGGAAGTTTCTCTTTTATCTGTGGTAACACATTATAAAAACAGAGACTCTGCTTATTTTGAAGGCAGATGATAGTGTTTGACTCTTCTCATAGCAGTTCATCTAACAAGATTATCTACTGCACTGCATCATTTCACAAGGTAAAAACCAGATCATAGTATTCATACTTGTTATCTCATGAAGACATTAAGGGTAAGTTGTAAATCCTGTGGCATTTGCTGATGATGCGGGAGATACTATAGGACAGTATGCCTGTGAAGTCCTGCATGATACATGAAAAAAGCTATCACATGGCTGTTTTTGTCTTACAATCTTACAATTCAAAAATGTAGGGTAGTTTTGTTTGTGTCTTTTGGCTTTTCCCGGTTAGGGGGCGCTACAGCGGAACTCCGGTCCGCTAATGATTGGTAGTTGATTTTTACGTGCTGTGTTACCAGCCCTGACGCACAACCTTCAACAAAGGTACGCCCATTCACGCATGTCTCCACGCAGAAGACGCTCTAGCTGAGATTTGAACCGGACAGCGTCTTACTGTGAGGCGACAACACTACCGCAGTACCACCACCGCGGGGTAGTGATTCAAAAAATGCTGCTGCTGTTGCTGCTATATAGTACATCACCAAAACAGGGCACCCCACTCACATACCCACTACTGGAAAACATTGGATACGTAGCATTGGGTTCTGCAGAGCAGTCTGCTATGATAAGTAACTTAACTCCCAGATCAGATAATCAGTCTGTGATACAGTTGCAAAAGGTCTGTGATCTGACTTAAGAATGACAACTAATCAAGCCAATGATATGAAGACGAGCAACACTGTGTGGAACTTCCATAGTCGAGAAATCAAAAACCTGCAGAACCAGAGCAACCACAGTGAAGGAAAACAAATGGCTTTATTAACAAATATCCACTCTGAGCACTTTCTTCCCCTAAAGTTACAAGGGACTTCCTCAGAACAAAATTCAATACCCCAACCCAGCCTTTTATAATACTCAATCATCACTGATTGAATAATTAGTATTAATTAAAAAAATTCACTTCAAAATGAATCATCAAAAAAAAATTTACATCAGAAGAGTACACTTTAAAATCAGATTAAAAACATTCCAGAAATGGATAAACATAACACCTTGAATGTTAGCAACAAAAGTAAAGGGAATTTTAAATGCAAGAGGTGTCATTTTTGTCCACACATTCTTGAGGCAGGTGGCAAGTTTGTTCAGAATGGAACAATTATAACGATTAATGGACATTATAATTGTAACACTCAGAACATCATATATATTGTGAAATGCCAGGATTGTTCTATATTTTATATATGCAAAACTAGTAGATATTTCAAAAATTGTATAGGGGAGCACCTACTAGATATCAGGCATGGTGGACAGACTAATGCATTAGCCAGACATTTGAATGAATGCAGAGACCATACTTTTAAAGTTTTGGTAATTCAACACCTACAAAAAGATCCACAAGGTAAAAGTCTGGATGTACATTTAGTCGTCAATGAACTAAGATTGCAGTTGAGACTTGATGCCACCAAGTATCTGGGAATTAACAAAGCCATTAGTATAATCAGTATTTTAAAGTTAAAAAATATTTTAGTTTCATAGGTAGGTACTATGCTATTGGCCCTGGGGCCTATACAAGCTCAGCCAAAAAGGTACCCTGGCTTTTGCCACCCAAGAAAATTATTTTCCTGTGCCACTGTCGAGCAGAGCGGCAGAGGTGATCCCCGGGGTGAATTTCCTATTTCCCATCCAATCATCAAGATTTTTCTTGAAGAGTGCTAATGAGCTTTGTTTGATATAGGTTGAATTTATACATGCATTTTTAAGAAGCAACATTTTCTACCAAGTCACATTGTTTATTTATGAAATTTAATGTGGCATTAACTGGTGTGTAGGTCAAATCTGATTTTAAAGTGATTTTAAAGTGTATTCTTTTGATGTAAAATCTTTTTTGATGATTCATTTTGAAATTATTTTTTTTAATTAATACTAATTATTCAATCAGTGACAATTGAGTATTATAAAAGGCTGGGTTAGGGTTTTGAATTTTGTTCTGAGGAAGTCCGTTGTAACTTTAGGGGAAGAAAGCGCTCAGCATGGATATTTGTTAATAAAGCTGTTTGTTTTCCTTCACTGTGGTTGCTCTGATTCTACTGTGTGGAACTTCACAAACAGATTTTTGATTCTAAAGACAACAACAAAGCATTCTATAGCTATGTCAAGAATCTCAATGGCAACACTAAGATCTGCTCTGAGTTACAGCATAATAGCACTAAATATACAGAACCAACTGATACTGCCAACATCCTGGCAGATACGTTCAGTGCTAACTTTACTCCCCTCTCACCCTCTAAAGGGCCCATCTCTATACTGCAAGAATGCAATGTTCCTGTAATCATGGTTGCACAGGTAAAAAACACACTCTCCAAAGCCAAGAACACAGCATCCATGGGACCTAACAACATCCCAGGCTGCGTTCTACACAAACTACAGAATGAACTGGCACCATATCATAGCCTCACCTCAGGCTTTGTGCCCACTGAATGGAACACAGCAACGGTTATTCCACTCCACAAAGGGGGAGCCACCATGGACCCCGGGAACTACCACTCCATTAGCCTAAAGAGGCTGGTCTGCAAGGCCATGGAACGTATCGTCATGGAACTTATAAACAAAGACATTGTACCTCCCTGGACTACATGAAAAGAGACATAGAGGAGCTCTCTGATTATGTAGCCCAGGCAGGTATGACCCTAACCCTGAGCAGTATCCTTCCTTCACCAAGAATGATGCCACAATATAGAGACAAGATGATCAGCTTTAACAATTGGCTTAATGTCTGGTGTCATTCAAAGGGGATCCAGTGTCTGTCTGCCTGGGATGACATGCTTGACAAGCCACGCTGCTTCGCAAGGGACGGCTTGCACCTGTCACCCCTGGGATTCCGGATATTGGCTAAGGCTCTTGCCACCCCCATAGTGCCTTTTTAGGCAAGGCTCAAATTCTAAACCTACCACCCTAGAAAACAAAAATGGGAAGAAACTGAGGGTAATGCTGCTCAATGCCAGAAGTCTAAATCTCAAAATGCACTTTCGAGGCCCTTCTCAGTATGGAGAACATCGATGTCTGTGCTATAACTGAAACCTGGTTCAAGGCTCCTGAGAGCACCCCGGCACTATTAGGTTTTACCTCATGTCATGCGTTCTGGCCCCAAAACCCGGACCACACCACAAAAGGAGGGTGTATCCATATTCATAAAGGATACCCACACCTCCAGGTTGGTGGCAACGCAGCTTGGAAACCATCCAGGTGCAACTAACCATAGGCAAAACTGCTCTACAAATTGTAGCATGCTACAGGCCACCCTCTCAAACTCAGGAACCCCACACAGCCTTCCTGAAGACACTGGAGGGTAAAATGTATCTCCAAACACCATCATATTGGGTGACTTCAACTACCCGAATATAGACTGGGAACATTACTCAAGCCCTAACTTTCTAGCCCAACGGTTCCTGGAGTTCATAAATTCAAATGCCATGGAACAGCTAGTCACTGTTCCCACGAGAGGAGAAAATATACTAGATCTCATTGTCACAAACATGGGGACAAAATGCTCCACACGGGAGTATATCCCTCATTGGTGAGATCTGATCAGAAACTAATCTCACTGCAAATCCACATCCGCCCCACCCCAAACAAAAAGACCATAGTGAAGAACTTCTCTAAAGCAAACTTCACACTACTCAAGACTGGTGTTGTATCCTTCAAGGCCCCGAGCCAGAGGAAACCACAACCCAAGCTCGGAAGCCCTTACAAATGCCTTCTATGAACACCTCCAGGACTGCATGGATCAGACAATCCCAAATAAAACCAAGACTGTTTCCACAAAGGGCAAGAGTCCAGTCTGGTGGACCCCAGCCATTAACAAACTTTACAATAAGAGGAGAAAGCTATTACATGATAGAACAAAATCCATAAAGAGAAGTCACCCTGATCATTATTAGTAAAAAAATACGAGCACTCATAAAATCAACTAAGGCCAATTTTGAGAGAAAAATTGCCATGGATTCAAAGGACAATCATAAGGCCTTTTTCAGCTATGTTAGGAACCTGGGTGGAAACTCCCAGATATGCTCAGAATTAGTCCAAAATGATACAAAAATCACTGAACCCACAGACATTGCCAACATACTGGCAGACAGGTTCAGTGCAAACTTCACCCCCCTCTTCCCCCCCTAAAGGAAAGATAACTATCCCAGCCGAGTGTAGCCTCGCGGACATCTCAAATGCGCAGGTGAAAGCTGCTCTCTCTAAAGCTAAAAACACAGCATCAATGGGACCGGATGGTGTCCCCGGCTGTGTGCTACACGAGCTAAATGAGGAATTAAACCCGCACATAAGGCGGCTGTTTAATCTCAGCCTTACCACAGGATACGTGCCCAAGGAGTGGCGTACGGCAACTGTGGTCCCACTCCACAAAGGCGCGCCTCTCGGACCCTGGTAATTACGCCCCATAAGCTTAACAAGTCTAGTCTGCAAAGCTATGGAGAGGATCATAATGGAGCTCATAAACAAAGATATAGGGGACTTGCAGACATTGGACCCGACCCAGTTTGGCTTTGTCAAGGGAAGATCATGCCTTTTGAACTTGGTCGACTTCTTCGAAACAGTCACCAAGGCCATTGATGAGGGAAAGGCAGTCCATACAGCCTACCTTGACCTTGCAAAGGCTTTCGACACAATACCCCACTCGGGTATTGTAGAAAAACTTACCAGCTTAAGTGTAAACCCATATGTCACAAGATGGGTTGCAAACTGGCTTAAGGACAGAACCCACAGGGTTAGAGTTGCTGGCGCTGTGTCAGACTCCAAGCCGGCCACAAGTGGTGTCCCACAGGGCTCGGACCTTGGCCCCCTATTGTTTGGCATCTACTTCTCAGAAGTACAGGCCAACATGGGAGGACTTTGGCTGACAAAGTTTGCAGACGACTGCAAACTGGGCGTCATAGTGGAAAGTGCATCGGACACGGATATCCTTCAGAAGGGACTCACGGAAACAGATAGCTGGTGCCAGAGCCATGGCCTGAAGTTAAACTCCAAAAAATGTATAGTCATACCCTTCGGGAAAAACAAGGTAACCCCAAGCTACCATATAGGTGGCAATCCACTAAGCACAGAAGAGGTTATCAGGGACCTGGGGACCCAGGTTGACAGTGGCCTTTCTTTTGACACTCACATTGCTAAAGTGGTTAGAAAGACCTTCTACATTGCCCACCTGATCATGAAGGGATTCACATCCAGATCTAGTGAGGTCATTGTTCCCCTGTACTCTTCACTTATCAGACCAATGATCGAGTACAATGCCCCATTCGGGATGTATCTCACCCGACATCTGCAGCAATTGGAGAGACCCCAAAGTTCCTCACCAAAAGGATAAAGGGACTCCAAAATCTGTCATATGCTGCCAGATTGAAGAAACTCCAGCTCTATTCAGTCGCATACCGTCTGCTCAGAGGTGACATGTGCCTGACATACAAGGCCATGTCCAACCCGGAATTAATGGACATGCTCCACCTCAAAAAATCCAAATCCACCAAAACCACTAGAGCAAGCGACTTAAACCTTAGCACAGATATAAATAGGACGTGCTGGAGGGATAGATTTATCACTCAGAGACCCTATGCTGTGGAATAAAATCCCGGTCCATGTGAGGCAGAGCACCTCGCTGACTCTGTTCAAGAGAAATCTAGACCTGTGGATGGGAGATCGTAGGTTTACCCCGGGAATCATATCTGTGTCACTGCTGGACAGAGGCACAACAAACTAATGGGCACAGTATTTTTTCATATAAGGGGTGGCGTAAGCCACAAAAATTTGGGCTAGGCTTATAAATGCCTTAGGGCAGATAGCCTAGTATAAACCTATGAACCTATGAACCAAACTCTGGACCCCACCCAGTTTGGATTTGTAAAAGGCAGATCATGTCTTCTAAAGCTGATAGACTTCTTTGAAGCAGTCACCAAAGCCGTAGACGAGGGTAAGGTGATTCACACAGCCTATCTAGATCTCGCCAAGGCTTTTGACACCATCCCCCACTCTGGAATTATAGATAAACTCACTAAACTAGGTATAAATCCCTATGTCACAAGATGGGTTGCCAACTGGCTCACTAACAGAACCCACACTGTGGAAGTAGCAGACTCCAAATCTGACTTTAGACCAGTGACAAGTGGAGTACCACAGAGTTCAGTCCTGGGTCCTCTCCTGTTTGGTATCTACTTTTTCTGAAGTACAGGCTAACACAGAATGTCTTTGCTTAATGAAGTTTGCAGATGACTGCAAACTAGGAGCCATAATTGAAACTCCTAACGATGTGGACATCCTACGAAAGGGCCTCACTGAGACAGATGCCTGGTGTCAAAGCCATGGCCTCAAGCTCAATGCCAAAAAGTGCATTGTCATCCCTTTTGGTAAAAACTCTGTACCCATGAGCTACCACATAGGTGGTAGTCCACTTGACACCGAAAGTGTGATAAGAGACCTTGAGACACAGGTGGACAGTAGTCTCTCCTTTGATAATCACATCGCCACAGTAGTCAGGAAATCCTTCTGTATGGCACACCTCATCACAGAAGGTTTCTCATCCAGCAAAAAAAGAGGTCATTGTTCCCCTCTACTCGTCACTCACTAGACCCATTAAAGAGTACAATGACCCATTTGGTAGCAACTGGAAAGGCCGTAGAAATACCTTACAAAGAGGATTACTGGTCTCAAACAGATGCCCTGCGCAGACCGTCTCAAAAAACTCCAGCTTTACTCTATCGCATATCGCCTACTCAGACGCGATCTCTGCCTAACATACAAAGCTATGTCAAACCCAGAGCTGTTGGACATGCTCCACTTAAAGAAATCCCAATCCCTCTGAGTTACACACTCTAGGGACCTAAACCTTGTCACCACAATAATCAGAACATGCTGGAGGGATAGATTCCTGTCCCAGAAACTTCCCATACTCTGGAACAAACTACCTATCTATATCAAACAAAACTCCTCATTACCACTCTTCAAGAAAAATCTTGATGATTGGATTGGAAATAGGAAATTCACCCCGGGGATCACCTCTGTGGCTGTGCTCGACAGGGGCATAGGAAAATAGTTTTCTTGGGTGGCGAAAGCCAGGGTACCTTTTTGGCTAGGCTTATATTGGCCCCAGGGCCAATAGCCTAGTACCTACCTATGAACCTATGAACACTCAGTACAACAAATGAGGACCCAAGTTGTTCTTCCATCAGCTGTTACAGGCAGACGGATGGGCTATATTTCCCTGATGGCAGGATAAGCACCTGTTTTGCATTTTCTGCATTTCCTTCTCTATTGCCAAACAACACTCAGAGTTCAGCTTGCCTAACCCCAATGACTTCCAAATGGCTACCACAATCATGGCTCATTCTTCTACTTCTGGCCATATAACCCCCAGTACTGTTGCCCATGTTTCTCTTGCAACAATTACTAAGGCTCCTGCTCCTAAATCTCATATATGACCATAATCCCTTATAATTCTTTCTACACGGATTTCTTGGATGTGATAAAGGAGGTTATATGTCCAGCTACAATTAAGTGTTAGAATAACAAATAAAAGAGAGCTAATAGTGGTTTGTTTTGCAGTTGTGTCCTATACCAGGATGCTTAAATTATGTTTTTATGACTTTTAATACAGGCCTTGCATATTCATTTGCAGGGTGTAACTTGAGTGTCAGCATCTATCCACGGAACTTCCTTTTGCTTGCCAGAACTGGTGGTAAAACCTTACAAGAAGGAAGTGTGCATAATCCTAGGATTGAACCTTAGGTGAGCTGGTGCCCTACTTGTAGGGCTCTGTGGTGACCCCACCCTCCCTGCCCACTGCTCCCCTATACATATCACTTGGTGCTCCCCTGATGTAGAGTATGGAAGTAATTCAAAAGATCAGTGGGTAGCTGCCCATTTAAAATGCATGCTATCAATATAATTATTTACTTTATTAACTATGCTATCAACTTGTCTTTTATAATGTTAGTATAAGTTTCTTCATCTTGCAACAATTCCATAATAGCAGTGTTTAATCAATAAATCTGAAAAAAAATATTAAAGAAGTTTTTACTACATTTACACAGCTATATAAAGAATAATAATGATTTTTATAGCAACTTTATAGTTGGTATTGATCTACTCAGATATAAATGTACTCTTTTATAACCCTTGATATTGATTCACTGTATACTGTAATACTGAATGAGATTGGGTTAGAGTATGTTAGGAAATATCTTTTTAAATATACAACTATGTCTAATTCAAAAACAAATGCAGTTTGTGATTTACTGTCCATGTTATTGAATAATGTATTTCTTTTTCAGGATAAATATTATTTACAGAGTAATGATGTAGTTATCACCTGTTGTGAACAAATATTTGGTTTGTAAAATGGGAAGATAAATACAAATTTAATACAATATATTTTCTAATTGTTTAATTATTTCACAGAATATTTGTGGATGACATTATTATTTTACAGAATAAAAGTAAGGGAATATAGATGAATTTATAATTTATTTATCAAATACAGTTAGGTTTTTTTTGCATTAAAAAAACAGGTTCTGATGCAGACATTATTTTTTGGATATTCATCTTTCAGAAAGATCTGATAAAATTATTAATTTAAGAGCACACATTAAAATGTAAGGAAAATACTTAAATTACATAAAAAGTAGTATGCATCCAAAATTTACATTTCAAAGTGTAGTTAGAAGCCATTTGCTTCAGTTGTCTAGATTGAGCACTGATAATTTTTATTTTGATAAAAAAACACAGATCTGACTAAGTACTTAGGGATGAGCAGATATAATGTAAATCTCCTTTATGGGGAGCAAAATATAGTTATGAAGGAAAAGGATGGAAAAGCTATAGTTATGAAGGAAAGGAATTGTAAAGCTCAACCAAAATTTTTTAGATTACATGTCTAATGAAAGTATCAATGCTCATAATAATGCCTTAAGATTCACATTGTCATATAACAGACATAGCTCATATATAAAGACAGTTATCAGGAGGCATTGACATATTTTACAGTGGATGGATCCCCTAAAGAATGTCATTTCAGACACTCCAGCATTTGGTTATAAGTGCTCACATAATTCAAAACAACTTTTATGTCACAAGAAACCAAAAAAAAAAAACTTGCGAATGAGATATAGTCCAATAACAGGAACTTTTCTGTGCAGTAAGTGTAAATATATTATTTGAAGTAATGCTTTTATATATCCAATAATTAAAAGAAAAAATATGTGTATAAACATTTTGCAAATTGTGATTCAAAATGCACCCTATATTTGGCACAGTATAATAGATGCATAGCATTTTATGTAGGTAAATCCACACACCTAATGCTTTATATAAACATATTTCTGGCACAGATATGACATATGAATTTAAATGTATGGTCCTCCAGTAACTATTTAATAACAAAAAAGGTAGAGATGTTAACAACAGAATGGAAAGTACTTAATATTCTTAGATAAATGTTTTGAGATCTTAGGATTATCCTAGGTTTAAATTAGTATTTTGAGGCCTGTTTTAAAATCTAGATGTTTAAATAACTGATCTGTTAACTGTTTAAAACATTCCTTAGAGTCTTCTTGCTGATATTCTGCTGTTTTAAATGTTTTTTGAGTGTCTAACTGCTATTTTTCTGCTGTTTAAAACATTATCTAGTGTTTCCCACTGAAACTGTGGTAGCTAGTAGCTGTAACATAGTCCAGATGTAGGCTTGCTGCTTCTGGAATTGTTTGCAGTGGTTTGTTTGTTCTGAGCACATTTCCCAGGCCATCTTGGATTGGAAGGGGCCTATCTCCACTTTTGTGAGAAAATTATGCTGATTAGGACATGTCTGGTAAAGGGAGGACAGTCTGGGGCTTGGAATAAACATCCTCATTGGCCCTTTTGAAACTTCTTAAAGTTTTTTTTCAAGTTTTTAGCTTCTGGTATTTAGGCCCAACATGATTGTTTGCACGTCGCACATGCACCGCTCACTGCTGCGTAATTGTGCGCCAAAGCCAGACAGTTAAATTCAACAAATTTTCCTTAAAACCCAGGCAGAAATATCTATCCATTGAACTCCTCTGTGATTAATTCTGAATAGCTACCCCTAGTGACAACAGACCTCAACCTAGCATTATGGGCTGTTGGACTACCCTTGTTTCTTCTGCCAACCTTGTTGACTTGGGTCTCTTGCGGCAGTGTAGCAATTGCCTTATGTACACAGACAACCCTCTACTAATAACACACTCTAACACAGAGTGCGAGAGATGTATTTACACCAAGATTAGAATCCATGCTCTCAGTCACTCAAAACAGTAACACGGAGAAGGTTGTCAACTCACCCACCACAACATATGCTACATAACACACTGACAGAAAAGAAAGAACTTCAGAGCCGAGTACCACTCTTGATTAATTTTATTAATATAAAACAAATTAAAATGAAAAGGTTAAGTGCTTTCATCCCCAAGTTTACAGGACTTCTTCAGAACAAATAATACTACAACCCAAAGTCTTTATATACACGCATCAAGGCCAGTTCACAATAAGTTAATACATATTTTTCTGTCAGTGTGTTATGTAGTTTAGTGATTCATTTTTTTATTTCATTTTTACCACTACATATGCTCATAGTACCACTACTCGTACACATACCACTAATCATACATATAGCATGCATCAAACACATAAGTCCACATATGTGGAGGTTCTCTTGAAAAACTTAGCAAAACACCAGAGACCTCCAAAACATAAGACTGTAGAACTAAGACAGTCCCTACAGCACCCATGACACATAGCAGCACCAGTGTCTCACCCACCAAGCCAGTAAGGCGTGACACTCAAAAAACAAATTTTTTTGTTATTGGAGACTCACTAGTGAGACATACAGATGCCCCACTCACCAGGATGCCTGTCCGGTGTCAGGGTTCGTCATATTACGCATGCACTCAGGTCTCTCAACAACAAGTACCATTATGACTCTGTCATAGAGTTCATGTTGGTGTGAATGACCTGAGATGTACCTCACTGAACTATATGAAGGCAGACATGGTTGAGCTTTCTCAGTATGTGTCCCAGGCAGGTACATCGCTAGCCTTGAGCAGCATACTGCCATCACCTAGAATGACACAATCTAAACAAAAAATTATTGATTTCAATAACTGGCTCAGTTTTTGGTGTCATTCAAAGGAGATCCAGTTACTGTCAGCCTGGGAAGCCATGGTTGACTAACCTCGCTGCTTTGTCAGAGACAGTTTGCACCTGGCACCTCTAGGTTTTTGGCTGCTGGCAAAGACTCTTGCCTCCACCATAGTGCCTTTTTTATGCAGGGTCTTGAAAAGAATATTACCAATGTGAAATTAACCAGTCAGAACAAAATGAGGGTCATGCTGCTAAATGATAGGAGCTTAAACCAAAAACTGCACTCAGTGGAAGCACTTCTATCACTAGAATATGTAGATGTCTGTGTAGTCAGGGAAACCTGGTTCAAGGCCTCAGAGATTACCCTGGACTTGCAAGGCTACAATGCCTTCCACACCATTAGACTGCAAAATGAATGTGTGAAAACCAAAGGAGGTAGTGTTTCAATCTAAATTAAATCTAAATTAAAGCTAAATTCACATCCCATCTAGTTAGACTGGACAACTCCATGGGGTTACCTCAGGTCCAGGTTACAATTTGTAAGACTCCCATTCAAGTCATAGTCAGTGATAGATCTCCTCCATGGGTCATGACGCCCATGAAGCCTGCTTGACCAAACTGGAGACAATCCAAATTTTACCAAACATACTGGTTATGGGGGATTTCCGTTATCCCACCATCAAATGGGAAATCTACACTGTTCACTCAAATGCCCTGGAACAAATTGTCCATACCCCGACTAGGGTAATAAACATTCTGGATCTGGTCCTCACTAACATGTCAAACAAATGCACTGCCTCAAATATCAGATCCTCATTAGTTAAAACTTGACCACAAATCAGTCACTTTCGAGTTGGCAGTAGCACCAGAACTCACAAAGGGTGAAATCAGACTAAAAACTTCACTAAGGCAAACTGTACCCTCCTAGGTGAAGGTATAAATGCATTCCATGCCCCACCCCAGGATGGGAGTGGTAACTACTCTGAAGCTTACACTAAAGCCCTGTACAATCACTTGCATAAGTGTATTAACTCAGCTGCACCAGAAAGAATCAAAGCTAGAGCCCCAATTAAAAACAAGCTGCAATGGTGGACATCCATCATCAACAAACTTTACAATACATGCAGAAAGTTGCTGTCCAAGAAAACAAAGGCAAGGCCACAACAATGGTAAAGCACCATCCTCAGCCGCAACAGGCAAGTAAGACAACTTGTCAAATCCTCCAAGGGTTCCTTTGAGAGAAACATAGCAAGTACAGCCAGGGATAACCATAAAGCCTTATCCAGCTACGTACGTAACCTAAAGGGTAGGACCCAAGCATGTGCAGAACTAGTGGCCAATGGTATCACACACACTGACCCACAGAGATAGCAAACCTGCTAGTGGATAGGTTTGGTGAAAATTTCACTCCCTTATCCCCTCCTAACTCATCAGAAACCTTCCTCTAAACTACTACATATCTGAAGAGCAGGTGCTCAAAGCCTTGTCCAAGGCAGAAAACACAGTCTCTATGGGACAAGATGACATCCCAGGGTGTCTTCTAAACAGGCTAAAACATGAACTAGCATTGCCACTAAGTACCCTTTTCAGTCATAGCCTAACCACAGGCTTTGTTCCTGCGGAATGGAGAACAGCTACATTTATTCCCCTTCACAAAGGTGGCTTAGCAACAGACCCGGAGAACTACAGACCCATAAGCCTGATCAGCCTCATCTGTAAGGCTATGGAACATATCATTATGGACCTCATGAATAAAGACATAGCTGACCTCCAAACCCTGAATCCTACCCAATTCAGCTTCTTGAAGGGCAGATCCTGCCTGTTAAATCGGGTGGATTTCCTTGAAAATGTGACTATGGGCATTGACGAGGGGAGATCTGTGGACACAGCATACCTTGACCTGGCAAAGGCATTTGACACAATCCCACATTTAGGCATTACCGATAAACTTAGCAAACTGAATGGAAACCCCGTTGTTGTAAGATGGAGTGCTAACTGGCTAACAAACCAGAGCTTCACTGTCAAAGTGGGTGACTCCACATCAACCAGCAGACCTGTTACCAGTGGGGTGCCAGGCCCCCCTGTTGTTTGGTATATACTTCTCAGGAGTTCAGGTCAAAACTAAGGGGTTGTGGCTGACCAAGTTTGCAGACGACTGAAACTAGGTGCAATTATTGAATCCCCAAATGAAGTCATTGTACTCCATAAGGGTCTCACAAATTCCAGCGGCTGGTGTATTACTCACTGTCTCAAACTGAATGCAAAGAAATGCATCATCATTCCCTTTGGCACAAACAATGTGCCCTCACACTATCAGATCAACAACAATACCCTAAGTACCCATGAAGTGGTAAGGGACGTAGGATCACAAGTTGACACCAACCCTAATTTTGACCACAGTATGTCTACTGTAGTAAGGAAAGATTTCTATGTAGCACACTTGATCACCTTGAGAGCAAAAGAAGTTGTAACCCTCCTATACTCAGCACTTATCCAGCCCATAATTGAATGTAATGACCCATTCGGCATGCACCATAATAAGCACTTGCAGCAAATAGAGAGACCTTAGAGGTTTCTAACAAAGAAGATCAAGGGGTTCCAGCATATGCATTACACAGACAGCTGAAAGTCCTTGTCACTATACTCTGTAGTGTATAGACTTCTTAGGGGAGACTTATGCCTGGCCTACAGAGCAATCCAATACCCAAACCTAATGAACTTGCTCCATATCTGTAAATCAAATGGGACTAGGGCTACCCATTCCAGGGACCTAAATATGGCCTGTGACTTAAATAGGACATGCTGGAGGGATGGATTTGTCTCCTAGTAACTGACATGTCTTTGAAACAGGCTATCACTTCATTTAAAACAGAGCACCTCTATGACATTGTTCAAGAGGAACCTAGACAAGTGGATGGGGCACTGTAAATTCTTACTGGGAATAGAGCCCACAAACCTCCTGGACAAGGGCAGTCATCACTAAATGCAACCTTGGGTATTGACTAGCATTTCAGTGGTATTACATTGGGATGAAACATCTAGGCTTAAAATTACCTCCAGGTCGTTAGCCTGGTAATCATCTATGATTCTATGACCTTGTGGATGTAACCAGTTGTTTTAAAATTTTGACATCGTGTGATTTTAACAATTTAATATAAGAAGGGAATGTAATTGCTGCTTTTACTACCTGATTAAGAATTTTTTTCAAAAGCTTTTTTTTTTGTATGTAATCTAGTGGAATTAAAAACTTGCTATATATTTTCTATGGTGGTTTGAGTGTATCTTTTTGTTCAAGGATACATAATCCTATCTGGGAATAGTACCTACCTCTCTACCCCCCTCAAAAAAAGATAGCTTATGTCCATTCTCCACTGATGTTAGAGTGGGATGAAAATTAAGGCACAAATGGCCATAGTCATATATTTCAAGTTGCTGTTGTCATAGTTATGTATAGCATGCACCCTAAACCCTACCCCAAAAAACAGGTCTATATCATAAGATCTAAGTTTCAAAACTTCGAATCTGATATGGTCGACACCATATGATCGAAATTTTGAAACCTCAAATCTTTTAATGGAGATCTCTGTACAGCGTGGAAAGGGAAGATTTCCTTTTTCTGCACTGTAGTGTGATATCGTAGTTAGTATATTTAAGTAACGAGAGTGTGGAGTGCAGGGGGGCTTTCCCCCCCCTGCTTAGAGCATTTAAATGTTTTTTTTGTGTAGGTTGTTGTGTTTGTACAACATTTTCGAAGTTTCAAAACTTCGATCATATGGTGTTGACCATTTCAGATTCGAACATTTGAAATTTCGATCATGTAATATAGACCCCCCAAAAAATTAGCCACTATCTGTGTACCTGTCTAATGTCAGACTGTGACAAAACTGAAAGAACAGACAGAATATAACATATTTTAACCTGTTGCTGTAAGACATATATAAACAACATGCTTCCTTAACCATCCCAGAAGATGGCCACCTGTTTATGCATCTGTTTGATTGTGAAGAAAGTGAAAAAAATAATGATCACACTAATATTTCCAACTTTTTACTCCCAGACAGTATGTGGCTCCCATACAAGTTATAGTGACCCTCTGTACTCACCACTTAAGCTTGTGCAGAAAGTCAAAGAAATAATGACTGCACTGTCTTCAGCCCAACATAAGATACAGTGATCTATGCATACCTCTAAGGTGTGTGAAGAAAATTATAGAAATAATGTCATCCTCTAGAGCCCTCCCACATATGTTGCCATAATGCCCCCCAGCACATTCTCTGTTCATATCTCTGATTAGGGGTGTTTTAGAGTAGGTGTGCTTCAGGAGAGAGGTGAGTATTAATCCTGTTTCAGAATCCATGGATACATTCTTAAGGTGTCCAATCAACAAGGGCCCTAGAAGCTCTGAAGATGTGGATATTCAGTGATGTATTTTATGCCTTATTTTTTGAGAGATGACTGTTTTAACTGAGCAAATAACAGGAGTCAGATATTTTCATGCAGACAAACCCACTAAGCAGTTGTTGCCACGTCTGTGTACAATTCAGACATCTGATTATGGTAAAAGAGGATGGTTGTGTAATATATATTACTTTGCTCCACACAAACAGTTGCCACACATTAAAATATTCCATGTTATCTCACACAGATCACATTAATCCTGCAAAGCTAGTATAATGAGCAAACAGCAGACAGCTAGGCATTTTCTTCCATAGAGAGCCCTAGCAGTTATACCTACTTTGTCTGTGCATATGTCTAGTTAAGTAACCATCCTACTTCACACAAATGCACACTAGGCCTGCAAATTCAGATAGTGGTTAAACTGAGCAAATGACAATAGGATCGTTTAATTTCACCCACACAACCCTAACCCACACTCAGCATTTATAGACATGCCTGTGTGCAACTGAGACATCTGATTGTGATAGAAGAGGATACCCATGTAATGTATTTCACCTTTGCACTACACAAATAGTTGCCACACAATGAAGTATTCCAGGTTGCTTCAAATAAAATAATAAAGCCAGAATAATTAGCAAACAACAGTAATTAGTAATTTTCCTCTACTATCCTCTCTATACCAGAAGAATGCAAAGTTCCTGTAATCATGGCTGCACAGGTAAAAAGCACACTCTCCAAAGCCAAAAACACAGCATCCATGAAACCTGACAACATCCCAGGCTGCATTCTACATGAACTACAGAATGAACTGGCACCCCACCTAAGTACCATGTTCAATCATAGCCTCACCTCAGGCTTTGTGCCCACTGAATGATGCACAGCAATGGTTATCCCACTCCACAAAGGGGGAGCCACCACAGACCCTGGGAACTACCGCCCCATTAGCCTGACAAGCCTGGTCTGCAAGGCTATGGAATGTATCATCATGGAACTTATAAACAATGACATTGGTAATGTCTAAACTCTGGATCCTACCCAGTTCGGGTTTGTAAAAGGCAGATCATGTCTAAACCTGATAGACTTCTTTGAAGCAGTCACCAAAGCCATAGATGAGGGTAAGGTGGTCCACACAGCCAATCTAGATCTCGCCAAGGCTTTCAACACCATCCCCCACTCTGAGATTATAGATAAACTCACTAAACTAGGTATAAATCCCTATGTCACAAGATGGGTTGCCAGCTGGCTCACTGTCACTATTTTTGATGGAACGCCATATCAACAACTAAATGGGGTGGCCATGGGAACATCAGTGGCCAATAGTTTTGCCAATATGGTGCTATATATTTGGGAAAAGGAATATGTAATGAATGAAACTAATAGATTTAGCCATTTGCTAAATAGTTATTGTAGATTTGTAGATGATTGTTTTTTTACGTGGACAGGGACAGTACTTGAATTAGAGAGTTTTGTGCAGTATTTGAATAGTACTACAGATTTTTTTGAGTTTAAAATGGAATACTCATTACATGAGATAGTTTTTTTAGATGTGAGTATTCAGAAAAACTATGATAGAGTAGTAACTAGGGTACATAAGAAGGAAGTATATGCTGAAAGATATCTTAAGATGAACAGTATGCACCCACCACATATTTTCAAGGGAATTTTAAAGTCACAATTAATAAGGGTTAGTAGACTTACTACTGAGGAAAATAGTTTTATAGAGCAGCTTAATAAAATGAAGGATGAATTTGTGAAAAGTGGTTATTTGTTAACAGATGTAAATCAAGCATGTGATGAGGTTATACAAGGAAGAAAAAACATATATAAACCTATCTTTGGATTCACAAATACGGAACATCAAGATCAAATAACAGAAGGTGGTGAAAATAAAATAAAAGATAATGTAAGATTTGTTACAAGTTATAATACCAACACCATAAAAGTTTGTAAGATTATTGAAAAGAACTGGGTGATACTGATGGCCCAACCGGACTTGAGGGACATCCTGGGTTTGAGACCAAGATTTGCCTACAGGAATGGGCAATCAATAAAACAGATGCTCTGTTATAAAGATGTTATTGATGTTCCAAAAAATATACCAACTAAAATAGGAACATATAAGTGTCATAATTGTACTTGTGTGGATATATATGAAACAATAGGATATTTTCAGCATCCCTTAACAAATGAAGAATTCACCTTTAAATGTAGGGCTGACTGTAATATGACTAAATTAGTTTATTTAGCAACGTGCATACAATGTAATGTATTTTATGTGGGAAAAACATGTAGGAAATTAAAGGATAGAATAATAGAGCACAAGTCTGAAATGAAAAGAAAAGTTGAATCAAATGGGCTGTATAGGCATATAATGGACTTCCCAGATCACACTTTTAAATTTAGAGTTATTTGTGTGTTAACTCTAGGACCAAGGGGAGGTGATCTAGATAACTATCTACAAACAAGGGAATATGAATGGATAGTTCGTTTACAAGCAGATAAACCACCTGGTCTTAATAGCGCTGTTAGTATAAAACCAATTTTGATAAATAGGCAAAAACAATATCTTTGAATGTTTGTGGCTGTGTTACTTCCCATATGTTTATATATTGTTTACATTTTTATATTTTATACTGTATATGTAAATGTTTAGTATTTATAACAATTTTTTTTAATGAATGTTTTCAATGAATGCTTATAAAAGTTAGATTTTAACTAATGTTTAGGATAGGTTAATTGTTCATGTTCCTTTAAGTATTTTGGCTGGCTTAATCATGTGATAGAATTAATCCTCTATTTAAAAGTAATGAATGGATGTATTTTTTATATGCTGAGGAAGGGTGTAGACCTGAAAGCTTCATTAAATCTTGACGTGTGGTGACTTTCGTGTGTTTTTTGGATTTTGCTGAACAACTAAGCGTGTTTTCACTGTCAGAACCCACACTGTGAAAGTAGCAGGCTCTAAATCCAACTTCAGACCAATAACAAGTGGAGTACCACAGGGTTCAGTCCTAGGTCATCTCCTGTTTGGTATCTACTTCTCTGAAGTACAGGCTAACACAGAAGGCCTTTGGCTAACAAAGTTTGCAGATGACTGCAAACTAGGAGCCATAATCAAAACTCCTAACAATGTGGACATCCTACAAAAGGGCCTCACTGAGACAGATGCCTGGTGTCAAAACCATGGCCTCAAGCTCAATGCCAAAAAGTGCATTGTCATCCCTTTTGGCAAAAAATCTGTACCCATGAACTACCACATAGACGGCAGTCTACTTAACACTGAAAGTGTGATGAGACCTTGGGACACAGGTGGACAGTAGTCTCTGCTTTGATAATCACATCGCTACAGTAGTCAGGAAATCCTTCTGTGTGGCACACCTCATCACAAAAGGTTTCTCATCCAGGAAAAAAGAGGTCATTGTCCCCTCTACTCATCACTCATTAGACCCATTATAGAGTACAACGCTCCTTTTGGTATGTACCTCACAAGACATCTACAACAACTGGAAAGGCTGCAGAAGTACCTCACAAAGAGGATTGCCCTCCTCAAACAGATGCCCTACGCAGACCGTCTCAAAAAACTCCAGCTTTACTCTGTCACATATCGCCTACTCAGGGACGATCTCTGCCTAACATACAAAGCTATTTCAAACCCAGAGCTGTTGGACATGCTCCACTTAAAGAAATTCCAATCCCTCCGAGCTACATGTTCTAGGGACCTAAACTTTGTCACCACAATAAACAGAGCATGCTGGAGGGATAGATTCCTGTCCCAGAGACTTCCCATACTCTGGAACAAACCTATAGCAAACAAAGCTCCTCATTAGCACTCTTCAAGAAAAATCTTGATGATTGGATGGGAGATAGGAAATTCACCCCGGGGATCACTTCCGTGGCTCTGCTTGACAGGGGCACAGGAAAATAATTTTCTTGGGTGGCAAAAGCCAGGGTACTGTTTGGCTAGGCTTATATAGGCCCTAGAGCCAATAGCCTAGTACCTGCCTATGAACAGTCCCATCAATTATAGCCATTTTTGTCTGTGATATCTTAGATACCCTTTTGTCTGTGATATCTTAGCTACCCAGTTTTTACATACTTAGCAAAAGATTGTTCTATATATTCTGTCCAGGTCATACTTTTCAGAACTCCATTGTTTTTCTGCCATTTACATCATAATTTTTATATTTCTGATAAATAACTGAGGTTAACAGTTAGTCAGTAAAGTCAGATATTAGACTTTTATGTCTATTGCTTAGAAGATGCATTTTGATGCTCATATCTTTTTGTTGTATTTTTTTTTAGTAAATTAGAGTAACTTTTAAAATGTATCCCTGACACTGGGCCTTTGTTTAACGTTGCCCCATGCCTCGTGATTTTTGACTTTGTCGTAATCTTTCAAAGAAGGTAAGCACTTTGCCGCCCAAACTATCTGTTTGATCATTGCCATCATCCTAAAAAAATACCTCACCACTGATGAGAGCTTCAGCTTCACTTTCCACATCATGCGTACATTTGGACATTGCGAGTTTCTGTTCTGTACTGCCCATGTAGCAGAGACCTCACAGTGATTGTGTAACATGACAGGAATGGTCAAGTCAGTTGTGGCAACTCCCCCCTCCCCCCATCTGCTCACTCTGCCACAGGTGCATTTTCTTTTAAAAAGGGGTGTCTCAGGGCATTTATTTATTTTAAGAGCAAAGTAAAGCTTTAATATCTTTAAAAAATAAATAAATAAACATGGAAATGTGTCCCTAGATGAATGATGCCTTAAGAGGCTGCCTAGTTGGCCTGTGCGTAAGGACAACTCTGCATAAGCCAATGCTAGGGCTAGAACTTTTACAACTGTTAACTGTGTTCCTCTTTGATTTGCAGTGTCAGTGGAACATAAACACCTTTGTACTTGTGACTGTGCTCATATACTCTACAAGAGTGCCTCTAAATGCATGACATCACTCAGCATAAAAGCATGTCAGAGAGAAAGTGAGAGGCTCTTCTAGCAGTATTAAACCCCCACTTATATGTACACACACACACACACACACACACACACACACACACACATGCACACACACACACACACGCACGCACGCATGCACACACACACACATATGCACATACATGCAAATACAAGCACATGCTTGTGCCACAAACTCCATATCCTTTCAACTTCCTTGCCTAAAGAATCTGCACAAATCTAAAACATACCTCTCAACCTGCAAACATTGAAAATAGGAACAAAGGCCTCTTATGCTGTGCTGATGATGTCATAAAAGGTGGAAACATGTATGCATATAACTAGAGGAGTTCGGCTTTATTGGCCTGAAATTGTCCATAAACAGACTTTAAAAAAAAGTCATGGGCATTCAGAATTGCTATTTAACTGCAACACCTGATATCCTTAAAGGGTAATTTACATATATCCCATGTTGCCTCTGATTCAAGAGGTTTAAGGTATCACACAGTAGAAATTCTAGCTTAGCTATATTTTTCTTTTTGTGTTTTTAACCAGTGGTTTTCCTGTGTGACCTTTGTAAACATTGTTTTATCCTTTCTAGAATGGGAATGATTAGAATTAACAAAATGCTTCGTAGCAGCCGGATTAACTAACTGATGAAACTAGGTCAGGGATGAGTATACAGAAATGTGAAAGACTGAGAAACTTTGTACAGTCCAACTGTTTTCTTAGGTGTGACAGGCTAGCTATCAGGGAAACCTCGGGCTATGACGAACACCTCCTCCAATGCTGACAGCACTGGGAGATGGGAGGAGGGCCCACAGACTGTGACAAACACCTCCTCCAATGCTGACCGCACTGGAAGATGGGGGGAGGGCCCACAGGCTGTGACAAACACATCCTCCAATGCTGCTAACACTGGGGGGAATGGGAGGAGGGTCCACAGGCTGTAAGGGCTTGGGAGAGTGGCCTAATGGTTAAGATGTTTGCCTTACAAACACATGGTGCAGAGTTTGAGTCTCACAAGGGGTAATTGGTTAGGCTTAAAATGGCTCGCAAGGGCAGTTAGCTTACTACTAATCTGTGAACCTATGAAAAGTAGGAAAATCCATGTTAAAATCTGGAAATCTAATTAGCATAACATTTGAATACAGAATAGCACAGAAATCTTATCACTTCCAGTAGGAATGTGGAATACTACTCAGAAGCATGTTTGGAAAACAATGTGACAAAATGATGAAAAATATAAGCACGTTATCAAAGAGCAAGTATAAAATCTGTAGACTTTAATGAACTGTATTGCATATTCTACCACACAAGGTCATTTATTTTTGCTCCTGAAAAAGGGATTTGTAAGATGTTTCTCCTCTTTCTTTAAATTAATGTTGCCAGTAATATGTTAGTCATGTAATGTGTTTTTTGTGTGTACTAGACAGCTTCAAAATCCTATGTATTGAGAGAGATTTAGAAAATTGTGTGAAGGGATAAATCAAGCCTGATAACAGGGCAGCAGTGTAGCTGGCTCCATCTGCACCCTTGTACCAGTATCACAAACCAGCAACCCACCCCTTTCATCTCTTCAAATGAAGAGCAAAAAAAGCACTTTACTGTATTAAGCCACTTAATACAGTGAAAGGCTTTTTTTACAGTTAGATCTACCCCTCCTCCAACAAGCTCTTGCACTGAAGAGCAAACAAACAAAAAATTGCCATTCCTTCTACTGACACACCAACCAGGTGGACAGATGTGCGACCCCCCCCCCCCCCGACTCCATTCAGGTCCCATAAATGTGCCCTGCCTCTGCCAACCCTCCCTCCCTCTCCACAGTTTATTACAAAAAATGTTCTTTTAAACTGTAGCAAACTGCTTGCTAGAAATGTAACAAACAGTTGCTACAGTTGCCTTCATGGAATGCTACAGTGCTCATGTTTTAGATAAAAAAATCCTTATTTTAAACTATAGCAAACTGCTTGCTACAGATATAGAAAACATTTGCTACAATTTATACTCTGTTTGAATGGAGCACTACAACACTTGTATTTTAAATACAAAAAATACTATTTTTTTTTAAACTGTAGCAAACTGCCTGCTAGACATGTAGCAAACACTTACTACAGCTTAGACCACTCACAGAGTACTGCAGCAATAAAGTTTGATTGCTAAATGGTAATTGGGATGATCAGTGGCCTATCACACTCAATTAACACTTTGTGCCCAAGGTTGCCCCACCCTAGTTATGATTCTGTAAGACCTGAAAATAGGAATATTTCCCCAGAATAGGGACAGTTGACAGGACTGTTCCAAAAATAATGCAGTGGGGGTCAAAGGACCAAAATCAGGAACACATTTTAAATATTGCTCTTATAAACATAGAAAGTTGATAGAATAATAGATGTTTGTATTAGCATGCATTTTAGAAGGCTATAACATGTGGAAATTCAAAGGTCTTTTATTATGTTGTGAGTGCCGTCCTCAATGATTTGCCAGAAGTATACAAATTTTATGTGGAGAGGACCAAAAATGTGAAGCAAAAATCTGGGTGTTCTTTAGACTTCTGGACAGTTGAGAAATATATGTACACTCTTCTTTTCTGTTACAGACCAGTACCATTTGTTTGCTCCAAGTCTTTCAAATAGTGATAAACATGTTCACCATTTAGTTTCTGATTTGAGAAAGGTGTGAGACAGCATCCCATTTTTTTTGTAATTAGATTACATGACAACATGCACTGATGAATGAGCAAATTAAGTCCAGGACTACTGCCTGAAATACAGTGGCAGCTTGTAGTGCAGTTGTATTTATTTTTATATTTGATGCATATTCACCAGTGAGTCATTACTTAGCTTATACAGTGTACTACCATAATAATGTTTCTGTTGCTGTCATTTAAATATCTACTGATGTGGTGTGCTCTTGTTACGGCTGTATTTTCCAAGACTTGTTCTTAGAATTCATTTCCGTTCTTTGAGTGTTTCCCACTATCTCATTTTTTGCTTTCAGTTTTGCCGTCCTTCCACAGTTTCTTGTTACCTTATTTATTTATTTACTTTACATCACATTATATCCCACTCGTTTTTATCACTTTAGTAAAAACCATGTTATCAAAACTGTTTTTATCAACCAACTGCTTGACAAACCCAGAAACAACAGCTTGGAATTTCACCTCCAGTAATGTTGTTGAAAAATGAAATAAATAAAAAAATACATAGCTTCACTTGTGACTATTGCATCCCACTGACTGCCAATAGTGTTTATTGTTGAACCAGTATAATTAATCATTTAAATATATTTTAAAGGGCTGGTGAGTTCCTGAGCAATCACAGTAAAGTACCAGTAATCCCTAAAGGTGTGTATGATTTTAGCAGAGCTGACATGAAAGTAATAGAAAATCATCTTAAAGACTGGATTTTATTCATTTAAACTGCAGCTAGAGATTGATTCGGTACTGGCAGTTGTACTATTAGGTATAATTGCTTTACTAGAGCTCCTTTCATCTGTCATGCCACTCAGTTAATGATACATTTGAATTCCTCCCACACATCCAACACTTAAAAAAATAAATTGCAGATTAAGTCATCTGTTTGCTAAGAGAATGTGTTTGCTGCAGGCCTTCTCATAAAACCCATAGGTACTTGCTGAGTGGTACACATTTATTTTTCATGTGTTCCATTCTTTACAATACTCATTTATGATGCAATCCTATTTATGGTTTGACATACCTAAATAAGAAGGTGCATCTTACAGACACTGCAGTATTTATCAGTTCAGCAGCCTTACAAATGTAGCTTAAAGTTCAATATCTTTGCTCCTTAAACACTGTGAATTATGTCCAAACATACAGTTAACATTGATGGCGATACAAACGCGTGAATACATCGTTTCTGTCTTATGCACCTAGAAATCAGATTTTTATCCCCAAAACTGTAAAGACTCCAGCCCCTGATTCATTATAGACTTGTTTTTGTCTACGTGTCACAATGAGATAGTGAGAGACACTTGTAGCAGTACTGATCCACACACTTACACACAAACACACACACAATATGCCACAAACTCCATATCCTCCTGCTTTCCCAAAGTGCTGTAATACTAAATACAGTGATGCAACACTGACATGTCGAGTCATTTTCGGAGATTTTTGAGATTGCTTTAAAGAGGCAACACGGATTTACGCAATCGACATGTTATAGCATATTAGGAAAGTCAGAACTTAACATGTTTACTAATTTGCCAGTAGTGATCAATGAAAATAGTAAGTAAAAAACTCAAAACGTAAATAGGAAGAGCGGAAAAAAAGAAAACAATAGATATTACAGTTGGTAAATATATTTCAGTAACAAAGCAGGAAATGATTAAACCATTATACATCACTACATGATATTACCACATTTCATTAATGATGTCTAACATACAGTTGTTAATCATCTTGGTGTTTTACCCATAATTGAAAAAGGAATGAGACAGATAAGGATCCCACCCATCCCGTCTATCCTACACTTGCATCCCCCCCCACCCCCAGCTCTGAGATATTAGCAGGCAGTGAGAAGAGTATACTATAAATATGAGGTGTACATTCCAGGGTGCAGTCTGTAATGTGATGTTATTAGTAAAGAGACAGTTGATTGCTCATGTGCCACTTATCAAGCTTTGGTATGGTTACACATTTCTTAGTTTTCAGTAAAGGAACTAGCATAGGAAAGGTTATTTATTATATTTAATGCATCATTAATGTCATTGGTGGCATAATGCTGAGGAACTCCTAAAAGACATAATTGTTTGTTGAGCACAATGAACATGCCTACTACAGACGCACCAGCAGATCAGATTAGTTCCCACTTGTAATGCACTGTAATTCAAGATTATAACATGTAAGGAGGATCAGCATCTGGGAGACCACATTGCAGATGACCACTTGCTCCAGCATATATTCTGTTCATTAACTTAAAAATGAAATATGAGTTGTACCACCCAGCTGCATGGCATGGAGGGATGAACCCCTGACTGTAACACAGATATTTGGAGTTGTATAAACTCCTGTGACCCAAATGTTTGTATTTGCATTAGCAGCTTAGGCACTAGAAGAGCCATGGGGGGAGTGGACTTGGGGGGACTTAATTAGGCTTGCTCTTTGATGGGGAGGGACAGAGGAGGGCCACTCCGTCAGGCACACCAGTTCAGATGATCCATGGGGCAGATGTAGAAGGGGGGGGTGTTATCTATAAAGGACTCCAAACATTGGCTGAGTTCAAGCAGAGGAATGGATGATACACAGCAGTAACCATTACATGCTAATTCCTTAGACAATACATGCATGGACAGAAGGAGGGGCTAAGCCTTAAGGAAAAAACACTCCCATGCGATGCTGGTCGCCTCAGTCCCTCATTAACCTCAAATGTGGACAAAGAAAGTTTGAGGATGATAGGATGAAGGTTTGGTAGAACTATTAACAAGGTATACTCAAAGCAGCTGATAGCTGTGGAAGGGCCAAAAATAGGGCAACAAACATGAGTTACAACAGATAAACGTTCTTACATGTGCAGAAGTTGCTGTGAAGAAAATCTTCCACTATGGTAGAGTATTGTGGCATTACTTAGATCATTATATCAATCAACGTTCAGATGAAATACTCTGTGATGAGAAGCTTAAAATAAATTACATAATATGAGACCCAAAGAATTTGTATTTTGTGCTCATCTCTCCACCCTAATATAATGTTCATCCATTTTCCCACTAACATTGCAGGTAAGTCAATCTGTTGTGTGTGACAAAGATGCAAAAATCTGCTTTTATAACAAAGCAGGACTGTCATTTAACCAATCCTGGCACTTCATTAACTTTACATAGTTCAAATAGTGTATATCTGGAGAAAGCAACAACTTTTCCCATTTTTTTCTACTTTTTCCATTTTAACATATCTTTGTACAGGCAAAAATGGGGTATTGCTATGGGGGCAGCTGTGGTTCACAGCCTAGCTAATACTACCCTAGGAAAAATTGGTGGGAGAACACATATACAACTCACCCTTCTACCAGCACATGGGTTATTATTTCCAGTACATAGATGGTATTTTTATTATTTGGAACAGCACAGTGGCAAGGTTACTGGAATTTTTCAACTACATTGGGAACACCAGGAATTTCCTGAACTTTATAACTTCCCACAACAAAAACAGTGCTAATTTCCAAGACCTTGCAATATCAAACCCGGAAGGCTGCTCTCAAATAACCTATACCAAAAACACACCAGAGTAGACTTACTATTGCACTGGGACATTATGCATCCTTTTCAGATTAAGAAGAACATGAATAAATCCCAGGGTCTCAGGATTGTGAGCATATCAAAGTTACTAAGGGATCTCACCATCAACATGGCAAACCAAGAGAAAGATTTCCTCACCTGTGGTTACAGTAAAATGTTTCTCTTTGGGATGCTTGAACTTATCTTCCTCCAAAAAAACCACCAACCCTGATTACCCAAGCCCTGACAACAGCACAGAACTAACAGAAGAAACCACAATGAGGGATATAAAGACATCTCCATGATGGTTACTTACTCCACTGACTGCAGAGTTATAATAGACATCATTAAGGACAACTAGATTATTCTCAAGAATAACCTAACCCTTAACAATATGTTACCAAAAAAATAGTTTCAACATTTGGAGAAACAGGAATATCAGACATTTTGTTAACAAAATGAGCAAAACAACCACGGACCAACTCAAATCCTTGAAGGGTATGTTCCCTTGTGGACCCCCCAACTGCAGTTACTGTAAACACATGAGCAACAAAATGAGTTTCCACTGCCCTAACACTGACTGCTACTACCACAGCCAAGAACCTGGGAATTGCAATTCGGAATCAGTAGTTTACAGGGTCCAGTGCACCTGATGCACTGCCTTCTATATTAGGAAACTATCAACAGACTTAAAACCTGAATTGCTAAACACCTTACAGACATCTGTACAGCAACAACAACAACACACTAGCTAAACACAACCAAAACCAGTCTGGACACAAGATATTCCAATGTCATATTTTAGATCGCAAAACAAAAGAACTACAAGGACCATTAAATGACAGACTGGAAAAATACAAATTAGAATGGCAGCTCAAACTAGAAGTATGTAAACCACCAGCACTTAACACTCAGATTTAAATCACCAGCATTCTCAATCTTAGGAGACTCCATCACTATGCTTATTATTGAGAGCTGAACTCTCCTGTTTTAATTTGACTTTGGTGGAGATTTACACAATTTATTAATTTTTAATTAATTGGTTAGTAATTATTGTACTTCTGTGCATAAAGTTTTCTTTTGAATTAAAAGGTTCCACCCGAGAGGCAGATCTGAAGAATCATGAGTGAAAGCACTGCAGACAAGCTATATTTATTAATTGTTAACATGCAGAGACGTTTTTAAGTGGGGTTGCTTTACTTATTATTTAAATTCTCCTATTTATTTTAAAACATTGTTTGACTGACAATCTGTTGTACACCAAAAACAACATTTAGTTTCTGTATAAAAAATACCAATCAATAATAACCCAAATTATGAAGTTCTCACTGGTATTTTGTTATAAAACTCATAGCAGACCAGTATTTCAATTTTTACCCAGTCACATTTTACTTCCTGATTTCCCACATGCATTCTCTATCCAATCGCACAGACAATGGATAGTGTAGTATGTGTTTTAGACAAGTTAGCCTACATAGTTGATTAAATGGTTAACATCTAATTGTACACATTTATGTGTCTAAAAACACCAAACACATGGACCCCAATTACTATATTCTCGTAGGTGCATTTATGAGTCTTATAGCACATCAGTTTTTCAAAGTTCCCTCATTCAGGTTTTACTATTGAATTTCCAGGCTGCAAACTCCAATCACACAAAAGCTGGAAGTAAGATAACCATTTTAATATTAAAACCACCTATATTCTAATATATATTCTAAGAGATATTTAAGTTTTAACCAATCACAATTATATGTTTACATTTCTATAAAATTAAATAGAATTATTTCTAACACAAGATTTATTTCTAGTTTCTTTACATAAGCACAATGCATGTCTGCCAATTTATGTAAGTTCCCCCAATAAAGATTTGTTGTATTGCTACTAAGAAGTGAAGCTTTTTAATCACAATAAGATTTGTTGTTTTGGTACAAAGAATGTGAAGCTGTTTTTATTCGCAAAAGTGAAGACATTTTGATCGCAACAAGATTTTTTTTGCTACTGTTTGGTGTTTAATTTACAAATATTTCTTACTACTACTGCTTGGTGTTTTAGCTTAGCTGGAATAGCTCAAAATCTATTCTTTCATATTTTTGCTATGTGGAGAATGTGGGAATAAAATAATGTATATTAAATTAGAAGTCAGATTTAAAGTTCTGGTTATAGATATTCAGCTAATAGCTGTTTGGGGTTGAAAACATAAGATATTACACAGTTGTGACTGCTCCTTTATAAAAATACCTGATATTGAATACTTTCCAGACAGCTGGGACTGTGCAAAGTGAAAAGTTGTTAGATGAGATGTTGACTTGTGTTCCTTCTAGCATGATTAATTGTCAGAAGGAGAACAAACACATTATGACATCAATAAGAAATTTCATTTAGGAGTCCTACTGCAACCTTCAGAGAGAGAGAGATGGCATAGTTCTGTGTTAAGTGGTTCTAGGGCACAGATTTCTCCAAAGGAATTATCTAATAGATTTAAATAAATGAAAAAAAAACATCCTCTGTTATGTAAAACATGGAGTATTTGTAAGCGGTAAATCAAAAAAGGTAGAATGTTAATTTTAAAATATTAAGTTTGCCAGGGATGGAAAGAGAAGGGTTAGTCTATTTAGAACCAAATTCAGTGTATCTGAGGACATTAAGAGTTTTGTTTCATAATTTGAAAATCTGAACCATGATTAATGTCTAAATATTTAAGGACCAAAAGGCCCCATCCATTTCTTTGATGTAGTACCCCTTCTTAAGACATCTAGTAATACAAAGGAAAAAATATACAAAATGCCAGTGTTTAACTTATAATTTAAAATGTACTGTTTTAAGCATCAGTAGACTCTAAAATGAAATCAAGATAGGAAGAATAGGAAACAGAGGTTAAGCTTTCAAATAATATTGTTTACAAAAATAAAGGTTCCAGCACTAAATTAAAAATAAAAAGAAGAAGAAGAAGACACTGGGTACATTTTCCTGATCATAAAGCTAAGTGAAAACAGATCTGGAAAAAAACTCAACTGGTTCGTAATGTATTCATTTCAATGGAATATGAGCTCTTTATTCAGTTTATAAATTGGACATGGAAACCTGTAATACTAAGTGCTGAAATGAAATATGGTATTAACCAATCAGAAACTATTTTTGGATTCAAAGAACATATTAGCTAAGGGCATTGAGCAAACACTGCTTCTAACAATATGTAAAACATGAAACATGCACATTTGGCTAGCATTTATTAAAACCATATTTTTCAGATCTCAATAATTTATTTCAGATATTTTCTAGACGGGAAGCAAGATTATCACTGAGCCTCTAATATTCCATAGGTATTAAATCTATAGGGCTTACGTGATGAAGGAAGAGAAATATTTACCAGATTTAAGAACTAAACGATGGCAGCTGTTAAGAATGGCAACATAACACTGCTGAAAAAAGAAAACTAGGAAGCATGTTATATATGCTCCAATGCTTTTTATATAGCTCAGTGTTCAACCCTCCTGCACTCTAGTGTTTTACCTGATTTCAGAAATTTAGTTGTGTCATATACCTTGTATAGATTCTTAACCAATGTTTTTACATTATATTTAATTTGTTATAATTATTTAAACTGCAGCTTTATTTATTTAGTTAGTTATTTATTTGACATTTGTTTACCAGGAAAGTCTGACTGGGCCAAAAAGTGCCCATTTTCAGCAGAGACTCCGTGAGAAAAGCTCCAGAATCATAATATTTCAAAAATCAAGTGCAGCCATTTTCAAATACAATGTATAATGTTACATTACAAAACAACAAGTACAAATTTATTTTTATTTATTTATTTGCAGTTTGTTAACCAAGAAAGTTCATTGGGCCAAGACGAGCCCTTTTTCAATGGAGACCCGGAGAGAAAAGCTCCACATTATATGTGTACAAAATCAGCAAGAAGTAGTAACAAAAAATCAATACAGTAATATTCAATTATATGTACAATAAAAGAGATATACAAGAGATAATACTAAGAGTTAATACAGTATGTTCTAGAAGCAAATAAGCAGTAGTCAAAATACGATATAATACAATAAAGTCAGTGTTACATCAGTAGTATTGAACCCTACAAAGGGAATATACGATTGTATCATAAATGAGAAGCAGATTACATATCTGAACTAGGGTAAGGCAGTAGCAGAGGGAGTAGTGGGAGGAAAAGTTAGGATGGGTGGAAACAGGAGCATTCCTAGGTGGAGGAGAGATGAGAATGGAGCAGGGCCTTAAAAGAGGACAGATTCTGAGTAGTATGGATGCGAGGAGGAAGTGAGTTAAATTTTCATGCAAAGGAGAAAGATAGAAGAAGTTGACCTGGGATACATGATGGTTTGTGTACTGCAAGGAGAATTTGGTTATTAGACCTGAGGGTTCAGTGAAGGAAGATACATTGAGAAGATGGAGGAAAGGGAGGGGCATTGAGAAGGGTTGAAAATGAGCTTGTGGGCAGTGGTGAGTTGAATGAAGGATAGATAATTAGGGAGTTAGTCACAATGGTGGGAAAAGGATTTTGAGCTTGTAGCAAATTTGGCGATGTTATTGAAACAGGATGCTAATTTGGCTCTGAGGGTTGCTTGCAGGTTGGTAATGAGAGGAGCTCCATACATGAGGGTGGGGAGGAGGTAGGTGGTAGAGAGGGTAAGCTTAGCTGAAGATGTGAGGTAGCAATTGTGCCGGTAAAGCATTCCTAGTTTTTGGTGGGTTTTCTTAATGCTGGTTTGTAGGTGAAGGTCAAATTTTAAGTGTTCATCAATAATAACACCTAGAAGCTTAGTTTGGGAGACTAATTCTAGGGGAGGTTTGTTTTGGCTAACTATAGAGAAGGTGTTTGTGTCTATTTTGGTGTTTTTAGAAGGGGTAAAAAACATGATTTTGGTTTTATATGCATTAAGATCTAAGTGATTATTTTGCATCCAACTCTGTGCTGTTAAATGCGTCTTGTGTTATTTGTATGAGTTTATGAAAGGATTCCACAGAGAAAATAATGGTTGAGTCGTCTTTGTATTGTACATATTTGGCATTGGGGATGCATTGGTGGAAGCCGTTTTTGAAGATATGAAATAAAAGTGGACCCAGGATGGATCCTTGAGGGACGCCAGTCTCAGTGTTGAGATAGGGAGGAGTTGGAATTATTCCATTTGGTGGCTTGCTGTCTATCTGATAGATAACTGGAAAACCAATTCAAAGAGGAGGAAGAGAGATTAAGCTGAGAGAGCTTAGAAAGAAGTAGGCTGTGGGATATTGTATCAAAGGCCTTGGAGAAGTCTAAGAGAAGAGCGGGTACAATATTACCAGAATCACAGGGGCTGTTGACATTTTTGAGAAAGGATAGAGGGGCTGAGGTGGTACTATTTCCATGTCTAAAACCATGTTGTGATCGGGTAAGTGGCTGTCAAGGAGGTAGGGTAGAAGTTGAAGGTGAATACATTTTTCAAGAATTTTTGAGAGGGGGGAGAGGAAGGTGATGGTGTGGAAATTGGAGATGTCAGTGTTGTTGCCTCCTTTATGTAAGGGGATGATAAAGGCTTTTTTCCGGAGGAGGGGTATATAAGATTCATTTATAGAATGGTTGAGTAGAATGCCAGTGGGAAGTGCAATGCCATCTGCAGCTAACTTAAGGAAGTTAGGATGGTTGTTGGGAGGGCGTTGGAACAAGGTTTTAGTTTTTGGAAGAGTTTTTTATAGTGGAGACTGGGTGGGTTTGAAGGAGATGAGAGAGGGAAGTAAGGGGGTAGAGGGAGGGTTGTGGGCAATAGGAGTGGAAGGAGTGATGGAGTTTGGAGGGAAAGATGTGGTGAGCTTGGCGATAGAGTCTTATGAAGAAGGAGTTAAGTTTGGAGAATGTTATATGGTTAGGGGAACTAGGGTCAGGGCAGGGATTTTTTTTTGGCCAGGACTTAGGAAGGAAGTGATACTATTCCAGAACTTTTTGGGATTGGATTTGTGGCAGTTTTGAAGCATATAGTAGGATTTTCGGACAGAAGCAATTTGTTTTTTAACTTTATTACAGAGTTGTTTGCATTCAGTGAGTGTGTTGAGTGTTTTATATTTTTGGTAGAGTTTCCATGATTTATCACGAGTATGCATAAGGGATAATGTGTCTTTAGAAAGCCATTGGGCAGTAAAGGATTTTACTCTTTTAGTTCTGAGAGGAGCAAAGCCCTTTAGTAAGTTAGTAAACGTAGTGTTAAAGTTGGTGACAGCATTGTCAAGAGGAAGAATTTTCAGAGGGTTCCAGTTCATTACTTTCAAGCTATCAGAAAAGGATTATGGGTTAAAGTTTTTGAGGTTGCAGGTTAAAATGTAGTTGTGTTGTAAATTTATATCTCTCATCACCCACTTTAAGCTTACCTGCAGTTTATTCCTCCTAATAGCAGTTATTTTTCACTGATAGTGTTTTGCAGATATTCTGGTCTCGCACATCCCTTCTTGTTGCCGGCTCTGCCTGCTTTGTTTGCCCTCCAGGCTCACTCTGCTCCCCTACCTTGCCCCCAATTCTCACCCACCCTCACAAGTTCTACTTTTATATCCACTACACCGCTTCTCCATCGTATTCAACCTATCATACATCACTCCATCCTCACCCATATTACCTAAGTCCTCTCTGCCACACTTACTAACCCCCCTTATCTTCCTCCTTACTACTCCCTCCACTAACTCAGTGTTTCATACCCCACTCCACCTACTCCATATTACCTACCCTTTCTCCCCTTCTCATGTTGTCCCCTACTTTTACCTCCACGCTACACCTACCTTTTAAGTCCCTACCTTCTCTTTCTTCACCCCACTCTACACACTTCCCTACTCACTCACACCTCCACCCCCACTATCTACACCATGCACATCACACCTAGATCCCTTTTACTCCAAATTCTCCTTCTCCTCCCCCTCTTCCACCTAACCTGTGTGCCTAACTTTCCCTATTCCCCACCCCTGCAACTACCACTTTTCACTTCACAAAAGAACCCTACAAATATTTTAAATCACAAAGTACCATGTTATACTATAAAACATAAGAGTGAAAACTGTTGTAATGAGGAAAAACAGAATATATCTTTCATAGTAGAGTGCAATGAAAAACAACATGAGCTGAAGAGAATATATGTGGAAAAATTCAATATTCACATTATTTGTTACATAGATTAGTATGTGGTAAATGAGACACAAGACATTGTGTTATCATGGTATTAAGTTACTATAAGCCCTTATGTATTGACATTTGATTACCGCGAAAGTCCAACTGACTGTGTAGGAGCCCATTTTCAGAAGAGGACCAAGGAGAAAAGCTACAAATTATTACAAAATATTTTAAGAAGAATAATTTTACAATCTTAAAAAATAAAACAAAATCACCTGCATTTTAAATAACTATGACAAATTAGAGATAAAAACATTGATTAAGAATTGGTACAAGTTATGTGATAATCATTTAATATTTAGAGAAATTTTAGACAGTTTGTATAGAAATTAAAGATGCATTAGTCTAATACAAACAGGAATTGCAATATGAAGTGAGGGAAAAACAGGCTTATGATATATTTAGATAGAAAGTCAGGGAAGAATATTTGATAGCAGTAAGGAAGTAAATGAAAAAGTGAGAGTAAGGAGGTATAAGGAATGAAAAGCTACTTGTTCACATTTAAGGATATAGTTTATCTTGGTTTTGAGAAGAGCAGAGCCAAATTTTAGCTAGGAAGTCTTTCAGAGTGGTTTTGAAAGATAGAAGGGAAGTGTATTATCCTGCTGGATACAGGTAAGGAGTTCCAGGCCTTAGAAACCTTGTACGAGTACAGACAATGCCCAGCAGATTTGCTAGGTTTGTAGACAGACAGCGGTTTTTGGTCACTGGATCACAATGACCAACTGGGAACATAGTTGTGTAGAATGTTTTTTAGTGCTGGACAGGCAGACTGATGGATAATTTTATAGGTGGTAAGAAGCTATGTGTATGTTAGTTGATGAGGCAGTTCTAACCAATTTAGGCTTTTTAGTGTTATAGACTTGTGGGTGCAGAAAATGGTATTTGCTGCCAGTATAACAACTTTGTTATAGCATTGTTCAGGTTTTAATTTTTGTGAAGTTTGTTGGTTAGTAAAGATGGGAGAGCGATAATGAAGAGCAGTGAGGAGATAATTAGTGGCAAGTGTAGTTTAAGTTGCATCGGTGAGGAAAATGTTCGGCTTTATTAAGCATCCCTAGTTATTGATAAGTTTTTTTTATGCAATTTTGTATGTGCAAGTTGAATGTAACATTATCATCTACTATCACCCTTAATAATTTGCTATGCGAAGTGACTTAATTAGTTGTATTATCAATAGAGAGGCCTTTAAATTTAGTTTTTTGTTTTTTTTTTTTCATGAGAGAGGGATTTGGGGAAAAAAGTAGTAGATTGGTATTTTTTGGGTTGAGCATAAGTTGTGAGTTATGAAGCCATGTTTCAGTGGCTGTTA
This sequence comes from Protopterus annectens, assembly GCF_019279795.1. Taxonomy (NCBI): domain Eukaryota; kingdom Metazoa; phylum Chordata; order Ceratodontiformes; family Protopteridae; genus Protopterus; species Protopterus annectens. The sequence goes on along the minus strand of NC_056728.1, from coordinate 1,335,354,602 downwards.
AAGCTTCCTGAATAATTTTTTTAGGTGTATCATAATGTCAGATGGGCAGATGAGAGTGGAATCATCTGTGCATTGTATTAGGGTGATCTGTTGTGTGGAAGTACAGAGGGTGCTGGTGAAAATGTTAAAAGAGAAGGGGACCAAGGGTAGAGCCTTGTGGTACACCGGTGGTGACTGGGAAGTAAGGAAGGAGCACTGAGTGCCATTTTACTAATTGATACTTATTGGACATGTAGTTTTTGAAGCACAGAAGGGTGGACAGTGAAAGACCTAGAGTGGACATGTGATGTAGAATTTTGCTGTGACAAACTGTGTCAAAGGTGACAAGTGTAGAAATAAGGAAGGAGACTAGTTTGCCATTATCTCTAGCTTTACTGACAGTATCTGTATATGTCAGAAGGGCAGTGCTAGTATTATCGGAAGGACTGAAGGATAGGAGTTCTTCCTGCTGGAGACAGTTTAGCAATTTTTCAAGTATTTTAGCGAGGGGAGATAAGATTACTGTAGGTCTAACGTTATTAATGTCTGTTGAATATCCTCCTTTGTGCAGAGGGATAATGTGTGACTTTTTCCAGAGAGAGGAAACATGGGATTCCTGGATTGACCTATTTATAAGGATTGAGACAGGGTAGGCAATGCTATTGGCTGCTCTTTTTAGGTACTCACTTGGAAGGTCATCATCTGAAGGAGAGCACAGTTTAAGTTTGTTTGTACTTTTATTTAGCATGTGGGCACAGGTTTGAAGGTGAAAGTGGATGTGGTGATATGTGGCTGTTCAGCAGGGTTGGGGTTAGATGCTGAAGAATCCTTGGTTAGAGTTGTTACACTATCAATAAAATAAGAGTTGAACTGTATTGCAGTTTCAGGTGCTGAGTTATCGGGAGAGAGGTTTGGGTTGAATTTTCGGCTGGGATGTAAGATTTCTTTAATGGATGTTCAACATTTTTAGGGCTGTGTTTAGTATTATTTTTAAAGTTATTATGATATAGTTTTTGTCTTCATTTATTTGCTTTCTAGTACAATTGTGAATTATTCTGAAGTTTAGGATATTGAGGTGTTTTATATTTTTGCCATTCTTTCCATGCTTTTTCTCTAAACTGTACTAGCATTCTACCCTTTTTGGATAGCCAAATTGCATTATTTGTTTTCAGTCTTTTTTTTTTTTTTTCTAGAAGGTGCAAGGCTATTTAGGATATTTAGAAATGTTGTATTGAGTTCATGTAAAGCATCGTCTAAGGGGAGGATTTTTAGGAAGTTCCAGTTAATAGATAATAGTGTAGTAATGGACATTTTTGTGTTAAACTTGGAAGGATTGCATGTTGTTTTATAAATATGCTGTTTAACTGGATGTGTGAGATGTCTGGTCATATAGATTTGAAGTTGATCACTGGGAGAGTCTCACATTGTACCTGTGGTGGAATATTTACTAGAGTCTGATACTAGGATCCAGTCTAATAGGGAATTTGATGTCATGCTGTAATGTGTGTGACTATTAATTAGTTGTGTGAAACCATATAAGTTCATGGTAGATGTAGGGGAGTTAAGAGTTTATGTCTAACCAATTGACATTCACATCACCTAGTAGTATTTTTTTCCCGTGGAAATGTTATGGACATCCAGTGTAGGATGTCTTCCAGTAAAGCTGTAGTGTCGACAGTAGTGCTATAAAGGACAGTGATACATATTTGTTTATAATTATTTATTTTGAGGAAAGCAATAAGAGGCTCTGCTGAACTGAATTTTGGTGTTGGTTTGCTGTAAGGGGTACTGTGGTAGGCATTGGGAAATATTAAAGCAATACCACCACCTTTCCTCTTTATATGGTCATTACAGATGATATTTATCAAGAAGTTTAACTTTGGAGTCGTTTATGCTGAGAATGACAGGCTTATGTTGGATAATCTAGGCATGTAGTTCAGAAGTTTTAATTCTTATGCTTCTAACATTTATTGCAGCAAAAATTAGATCACCAGGGTTGGAGATTGGCTGTAGTTGGTTACAGAAGTGTGTGAGAGAGAATTATCTTTGTGTTCATTGTGATAGGCGGGGACATGATTAGGGTGTGTATCTCCTCCTAGAAGGATTTTAGTATATTGGGGATTATGATTTATTTGTTTTTTGGAGAGTATTCTTGCACTTGTAGCTAGCACCTACAAATGTACAAAGACTACATTAGATAATGTTACCTATTTGTTTGGTTTGTGGTACTGAAGGATAAAGCCCTGAATACTTCCTAGATAATCCTAGTACAATTAGCAGCTTGAGTACTGGAAAAGCTGGGTGGAGAAGTGCTGGGAGTGAGATGCTGTTGCCATTTTGCACATCCTGAATGAGGGATTGGACGTTCTGATCAGCTGATGACCACCAGGAAGGCCGAGACCTGTGGGCTTTGAATAGGGCTATGAACTGGGGAATATGAGTGTGGCCAGCCAAGCCAGTGATAGTAGCCCTCTACAATCTGTGCGTAGAAGTATGCACCCTCTGGGGAAGTGCATACCTGGGCATTTTACAGTGATGTGGGTATTCACATCAGCCACCATTAGGACATAAGCAGAAAAAACGTCATGGCCGCCCACATGATTGCCCGACATTCAACTCTTGAATCTCAGGGAATGAATGAACTGGGAAGCCTTTTGCCTTGAAATGAATGAGCAGACCAATAGATTGCAGTGAGCTAATGGTTAGCAGGGTAGAGGGTAACAAAAAATTGTAAACTATGACATCAAAAACAAATAGAAAAGGGAGAATAAATATGATGTTTTGAACAAATTAAATATATGTGCCGCAAGTCTCTGTGGGCCTTCTACATTATTAAATGAGTGCAGTTCATCTTTGCGGAACACTTGCAGATTAGCTAGGTTACTCATTTGAAAGTTGAATGACACAGCCAAAAGTTTATTACATTGCTTTATATTTTTTTATATTCAGCTTATTTTGTGATGATATGCTAGACAAATATACATATATATATATATATATATATATATATATATATATATATATATATATATATATATATACATACACACATGTACACATGTATATGAATCCACTACAAGTTCTGAAAACTTCCCATAAGCAAACCACATGATGCAGACTCACTAAATATGCACCTATTTAAAATGCAAGCAAAATCACATAAAACATTTTTTTGCAGGTGAGCAAGTCCCCATACACTCCCATGAGAGATTTCACCCAACCAACTCCTCCCTTACTTACATTTACCAATGCCATGGTCACACAGTATCTTAGGAGTAAGAAATCACCACCTCATTCAAACCAAGTGCATAAACCCTTGCAGGACTAGCCAGAGTTCAGATATTGCATTGCTTCTTGTACTTCTCTTTTTGTTTATAGAGATCCATCCATCCGTCCATCCACAACCTTTTTCCCCATTTTTTCACACGGGGTAGGGTGTCACTTCAACAGTGACAATTATCTAGAGCCAAGGTTTACACCACTGGTTGTCTAGCCCTGCCACACAGTAGTTCTTCCACACCACACACTTACACACGCACTCATACCTGTGTCCAGTTTAGTGTATCCAGTCCACCTCCTGCATGTCTTTGGAATGTGGGAGGAAAATGGAGCACCAGAAGGAAACTCAAGTAATCTCAGGGAGAACCTGCAGACTCTGCAAAGAAGGCATCCCAGTCAAGTATTGAACCAGGGAACCTCTTGCTGTGAGGCAACAACATTTTGCTGTGCCATAGTGCTACCCACAAGTACACACTCACACACACATACAAACACACACACACACACACACACACACATATATATATATATATATATATATATATATATATATATATATATATATATACCATATTTCTCCATAAATAAGACCTAACCAGAGAATAAGGCCTAGCATGGTTTTCCAGGGTGGTCATGATATAAGCCCTACCCCAAAAATAAACCCCAGTTAAAATTGTCAACAACACACAATGGACGTGTTGAATTATAATATTATTGACATCTGTTGACTGAGATTATCGTACTCTGCTCGCCATTTTCGAACCATTTGGACACCAAACTTCTTCTCTTTGCAGAAAGTCGTACAATTCTTTCCCCGGGAGTCCTCCACAATTCTTACTGTAGCCCTAATCCTCACTCACACTTGACGGTTGAGATCCTTGGCCCATACATAAACATTGGCACGTGTACTTTGATTGGTCAAAGTACAGACAATGCACGTAGAACATGCGCACTTAATAATGAACGGGTGTGGTTGTGTCTTCTTAACCATCGCCATTTTGTGTTGCCACTCCTGCCTCATAAGTCTTCAATTAACCCCCCCCCCCCCAGACAAGATGAGTGCAAAAAGAAAGCTGTTCCATTGAGTACAAGAAAGGAATCATGGAGGACTCCTGGGGAAAGAATCTGTTGGCTTTCTGCAAAGAGAAGAAGTTGGAGCTCCGAATGGTCTGAAAATGGTGAGCAGCGTAAATAACCTCAGACAACAGGCTGACGAGGGAAATGCTAAGAAGTGCAAGTGTGGATCAGGTCAGCAACCATTATTTCCTGAGCTGGAAGACATCGTCTGTGAATGGCTTGCTTACAGGAGAGCAAAGGCTTTGGTTGTGCGCAGGGCTGATATTCAAGCATTTGCCCTTGCAATGGCACCACAGTTAGAAATATTCCCAGAAGAATTCAAAGCATCACAGCATTGGCTGGATGGCTTTCTTCAGAGATATGAACTGTCTCTAAGGAGATCAACAACACTGTTCAAGCTGGAAGATACTGAAGTTATTAAACGTGTACTTGGATTCATGTCCTTTGTTGATGGTATCGACTTTTCTAAATACCAACTCTCCAACATGATTGCTATGGATAAAGCTGCAGTGTTTATGGGCCAAGGATATCAAACAACAATTGATCAGAGGGTGCCTCGTCAATCTACATTCCCTCCACTGGTTATGAAAGTGAATTTGTTACCTGTATTGTGGCAATTCGTCTAGATGGAAAGAATACCCCACCTGTAATCATTAGAAAGGGCAAGAAAGATAAGATTGACAATGTTTCAGGCATTCTTGAAACTAAAAAAGCCTGGTGTACACAAGCAATTCTAAGGAAGTGAGTCGATGTTGTTTTGCAAGGTGGCGAAAGAGGTCTGCTAGTCTGGGATTCAGCCAGCACTCACCACGCTAAAAACATGAAGAAATTCCTTGCACAGAGAAGAATAGATCAAATAATGATTCCCGCAGGAATGACTGCCTATCTCCAGACTCTTGATATTGCAATAAACAAGCCATTCAAGAACCATTTCCGCATGGAACTCAATGGCTACACTGAAAATAGAATGGAGAGAAATCAGCGTGGAAACTTTGTGAAGCCTAGCCTGCAAGAAGTTGTGACTTGGGTGAAGAATTCATGGGATAAAAATCACTGACAGCTGTGTTGTCAATGCACTATGAGCAGGCTACATGGACAATGGACAGGCGGCTACATGGACAATGGACAGGCAGTACTCATTTAAGGAGAGCTCTATTGCTGGTCATGACAGATTGGGGCCAATGGTTCTACAGGAAATGGAGTCGCAAGAAATTCAGGCCAGAATTCGGGGGTTGGAGACTTATGACAATGTTCCAGAAGAAGATTACATGACTGCATTTGAATATCTTTTCTGTTATCAGGGCAACAGAATGGATTGCTTCTGCTTTCAGTTGATTCTGCTTTCAGCTGCCAGCAAGCTCGTCAGTTTTTTGACTCTATTGTATTAAGGTAACATTTCATTATCAAGGGGTAATTACAAAGTAAGGCCACTAGTTCCCAGACTTCATTTTTATGACTTTCCATCATTCTTCTCTTATGGTTTGGGTAAGGAATAAAGAAAGCATCACTACTCAAAAAGTGGCAGTTATTCACCTGTTTTATTCCCCTCCTTCAATACACATGTATTGAGATTTTTCTGCACTTTCTGTTAAGCATGAAATATTGCACTGTGAAAGCCAAGGTGTAGATATTCTGAAGTTGAAATGTTTGTAGCACTGTTTATGTAGAATTCTCACACAACTGTTAACACATTACATAGAACTGCTGCCCAATAACGGAAAATTACCAAATAAATGTCAATTTGTGTACATGAATAAATGTCAATTTGTGTACATGAATAAATGTCGATTTTTCTACATGAATAAATGTAGATTGTTGTACAGGCATCCCCTGATAATAAGCCCGAATGCATATTTCGGCGTGGGAAAAGTATAAGACCTGGTCTTATTTTTGGGGAAATACGGTATATGTGTGTGTGTGTGTGTGTGTGTGTGTGTGTGTGTGTGTGTGTGTGTGTGTGTGTGCATGCGTGCGTGCGTGCGTGCGTGTGTGTGTGTGTGTGTTTAAGCTTGAGGGATCTACACTTATATTTTTTGTGGTCATAGTTATCTGTAGGTATATACAAGTGTTTAAGTTTCTGTCTTTCTCTGAATAACAGTTAAGTTTCCAACTTCATCTGACTGAACTGTGAACTGTGATATAATGTGTTAGTCTGGAATTCTAGTCACCTAAATCATATTTTATGCTGTCTTTATTTATTGTTTATAAACATTTTGAAAAATGAATAAAAATAAGGTAGTAAAATGAAAGGCTGTCTCAGTGGTATAGAGGGAAAGTAACCATCAGCATTGCTGGTAGCCTAAGCTAAGCAAGACACTTTGAGGCTGGAGGTCTGGTGGTCTGTAAAAGGGGCTGAGGAACTGGAGACTTCCTTGCTCTTTCTCTTGGGAGACAGTTGCATTTACCTGCACTGCAGGAATATTCCCTGTTGGAAGCTAAGGGTTTCTTCTTTGAAGAAGAAATGTCAATATATATTTTGACATTCCATTTTTAAGGACGGACAGCATTTGGGAGCAGATTTGGGATATTGTTTGTGCTGTGGAAATTCTGGACAGCAGTATAGGTAGTTAACATTAGAGAAAAATGACAAGTCCCAGCCATTCTGTTATATTAGACCGAGACTCCAGGCTGTTGTCTGCCTTGTTATGATATACAAAGAGGTTCTCGTCTCTTTGAAAGAAGACATGCCTACTACATTATATCCGAGCTGTGCAGTCAAAGGGGAAAATAGATAGGATAACTGGGAACAAGAAGGTCTGTGGTCTGATTTCAGATGTGTGGTTAGAGCCAAAATATGCAAAGAAAAAGAATTCCAATAAGATAATATCAATCTCTTAATTCCATCCTTCTTACCTTGGACTGTAGCTTGCCTTGTCTAACTATATCTCCTTAGGTTCTGTTAAAACACTTTAAGTTATGATGTTGGTCATTCCCAGTGCAGTAAATATTCCATGTGGCATCATTCCAAATTATTGACCATTTGTTGTTTTATTAGCAAATAACCCTCTGTGGTTCTTAATTTTGGCTTTTTCAATGATTTAATTTGATAAGTGGTTCTTACATTTTGGATATTTTAATGATTTCCAATTACTCCAAAAAGATTAACATTTAAATATTATATAATGCATTCTCATATTTTTAATTCTGTCCTGTTATTTCATGATCAACCAATACAGGGTCGGTGTTGCTGCTGATTAATATCTCTGACAGAAGTTTTACCTTATTTTTCAATAGAGGTCTCGTTCTGCATTTTCACTGATTAGCGACAACAGCCCTAGTAAAGATGTGGATCTGAATTCTTCATTATCTGACTTTCTTTTGAAGAAGCCTGAAAAACATGCTCAGGGGAGACCAGGTCCAAAGTTATCCTCACTACCAAGCTGGAAAAGTACAGATCATCTGAATAGTTCAGGTAAAATATAGTATTAGCCTCGTGCATTGTAATGTGCATGACTGAATTACTGATGGTGATTCTATATCATTAAAACAGGAAAATGTGACAAACAAGTACAGTTTGCGGTCTCATAGTCAGCCTAATAAACAGAAGTTATCTTGTTTCAGTGTTGAAAAACTGATGTTGATGATGAAGGCAAATGACCAGTATGATTTCTCCTACCCACATGCTCCACATCCAAAGGGCCCAAGATAAACGAAAAGAGCCCAGATGTAAATGAATATAAAATAATCCCTCACAGTTTCATAGCTCTGGAAAGTCGAGGTGCATGTAGAAGTGTATAGCTACTGAACTCTATCTGTTAAATATTTTCTAGACTATTTTATTTATTTATTTGTGATTTGTTAACCATATTAATGCAGTGATCCAAACTGGCTAATTTCACTGGGTACGGGTCAAAACAAAAGAGCTAAGTTTGGCAAAGGATACTATAAAAAAAGAACATTTATCAAATACAGAGGATAGAACAGAACAGCAAAATCGCCCAAGTAATTACATTGTTAGAAAACACATTTCACCAGTAATAGTCAAATTAACATACCTGCATTAGAAAATTGTAGTACTGTATATTTACATTATACAAAGGATTATCATTTTAAGCTTAGCAGGGATATTTTTAGTGTAAAGAAGATGGAAAACATTTTTTGACAGGGGGTAGCTAATACACTACTTATAGGAGGGAAATGGTGACAGGGATGGTGAGTAAAGTAGGTGATGACATTTTAATTATTGTCAACCATTTAAAGCAGTCATATTTGGTTGTGTCAGAAAAGAGATGCATTAAGTTAGGATTGAAACTATAGTGATCGATTCTCCTTTGATGTGTGGAGTGATTTGCAAACTTACTTACAGACTAGTTTAGTGTGAAGTTTCTAATAGATAGGAGCTACAGGTTCACACTTGCATGCTACTGCCTTCAATACTGCAGTGTGCAATGGAACCAGATGTATGGAGTTTGAATCCTACCACTGCTACCATTAAACTACAAAGGGTGGTTGGTTGCAATTGTATACAGTAAATGTGCACTGTTACCTTGATAACAGCAAGGTCCCATAAACCCAGATAAGCACTGCATTGCACAGCTATGAATTATTTTGTATACAGGCACACACACACACACACACACACACACACACACACACACACACACACACACACACACACACACACACAAAAATGTGCAATGAAGACACAGAACAGAAACTGTAAGAATTAGGACAGCTGAAGAAAGAACAGTAGACAGAAATATTAAAGACATAAAGGAACTGAGAGGATACTGGATAGGAGGTGTAAGGACACAGGGCAGGACAGGAGTGGAAAAGGGCATTAGGAAAACAAGGGAGGAATAGTAAAGAAACAAAGCAGAATACAGTTGTAAGTTAATCCAGTAGCAGTCTGAAAGCTGAATGAGGAACATGCAAGGAAAATGCACTGGGTGTCAGTTGACATCTTAAAACATGTGAACAACCCTAAAAGAGTGCAAGTACGATAAGAGGGTATTATTAATAAAATGCAACTAATGATTGCATGAGAGACTATTGAAATGTGATAAGGAATAATACCAAAAAGTATAATGAAATACTGTTTTTTTTTGTGGAGTTGATGCCAAAGGGTTTAAATATGTGGCACAGAGGGGTAGTTCCACAGCAGATTTCATAAAGAGCAAATCCAAAAAGGAATAATGAAATACTACATCAGCACAATTCCACAAACAAAGTAAAAAACACGAAGGAAAGCAGGAAGCCAAGAGTAGGTCCACCACTGTTTTATTGAATCAAATAACCATAAGCGCTTTCATCGAGTTCATTACAAGACTTCATCAGATAAAAAATGAACTGAAAAAACAAGTTTAAAAGTCCTTCCCATATCACATGATCCACCCCAAGTTGATTAACTAATTAACTGATTAAAATCAACAGTGAATGTGCAAAAGAAAAAGGAAAATAAATCACATTATGCAACATCTTAAAACACATAAATTTAAAACTTTAAAACCATGAATATGTATGTACATCATTATGTGAAGCACCATAATAATCAAATATATCTAAATTGTGCCTTCATTTTTAATACACAACCAATAGATGCTAGTTCATTTAAACCAGGTAAACCCACAGCATTTAAACTTAATATCCAGTAAAGTTCCCGGTTTTCCAGAAACAAAGTACAGTTGTGTACTCTTACCATAAATGTAGATGTTCGAGTGTGTTCACTGTTGCAGTCATCACTGTAGGGTTCTTCCTGCCAGCAGCAGCCCCCAATCGGCCAGAATCCCAAAGTCTGAATCGGGCGCCAGCTGAGGTCGCATTTATCCTGACGTCAATGCGCCGGAAGATATAAAGACCTCAGCTGACGCCATTTCCCCATTTTTTCTTGCCCCAGAAGTCAGGTGCCCAGAAAGAAAAGGCTAAAAAGGAAACCATGCCCAAAACCTCAGCAGCCAAAATACCTCATAACAGACAATACTCAAGGAAAAAACAAAAGAGGGGATAGGAGGGAGGGTAACCCGGACTGCAACAGTGAACACACTCGAACATCTACATTTATGGTAAGAGTACACAACTGTACTATGTCCTTTGTGGTTCACTGTTGCAGTCATCACTGTAGGGTTGAGTCCCAAAGCTAAGAAAGGGTGGCTGGAGGAGAAACAGAGGGAGCGGTCACAAAACCTTGCAAAACTGCAGAAGCAAAACCTGCCCTGGATTTAGAATAGAGAGGGAGGTTGTAATGCTTAGAAAAAGTATGTACAGAACTCCAAGTAGCAGCTTCCAAAATATCCTTGGTAGGAACCCCACAAAGAAAAGCTGCTAAAGTAGCAGTAGCCCGGGTAGAATGAGTCCTAACATTAACAGGAACTGGATTGCCATGATAAGAGTAACAGAACTTGATGCAATGGGCAATCCACTTGGAAATAGTTTGATTAGTGATTGCTTTCCCCTGAACAGTAGGAGCATAAGCGACAAACAACTGATCAGATTTCCGGAATAACTTGGTCCTGTCCAGGTATAGACGAAGTTGTCTGTGCATGTCTAGAGAGTACAAAAGACTTTCTTCCTCACTTTGAGGATTAGGATAAAAGGTAAGCAAATGAATAGACTAATTCAAGACCACTGCTGAAACCACCTTGGGCATAAATGTGGGATTAGTCCGTAGAGATACCCTGTCCTGATGAAAAGTAGGGAAGGGTTCCACAGCCATGAGTGCTTGCAATTCCGAAATTCGTCTAACAGAGGTAATAGCTAAAAGAAAAGTAGTTTTCCAAGACAAAAATTTTAAATCCATGGAAGCTGCAGGTTCAAAAGGAGACAAAGTTAATTTCTCCAAAACATAGCTAAGATCCCAAGTGGGAACAGGAGACAAATATTCTTAGCCCCTCTAAGAAATTGCTTAAGTAATGGATGAGAAAAAATCGGAGGATCCGTATCGTAATGTGCAGAAATAGCAGAAGCATGAAGCTTAACAGACGAAAAAGATAGGCCCGTATGTAATAACTCTGTCAGATACTGTAAAATCAGAGGAATGTTAGGAACAGAAGAATCACCACCCTGGACTTGACTCCAGGAGCAAAATCTTTTCCATTTTCCCAAATAAGATTTTCTAGTGCTGGGCCATCTAGCTTCAAGGATTACATCCAATACCTGTTTGGAAAGGGCAGAGGTGTTTACAGACCCTGGATCCACCTGGCAGCTAGATGCAGAGTCTTGACATGACTGTGCAGTATCCGGCCATCCCGTTGAGACAGTAGATGAGGGATTTGAGACAGAATCCAGGGAGGCTCCTGAACCAAGGTCATCAGAGTGGAATACCAGAATTGCCGAGGCCAATTGGGAGCCAGTAGAATCATGTGCGGTCTGTCCTGTTTTATCTTCAGAAGTACCCGAGGTAGAAGAGGAAAGGGAGGAAAAGCATATACTGAGAGGTGTTTCCAACTGAATGAGAGGGCATCCACTTTCCATGCTAGTTTGTGGTAGGTCCTTGTGCAAAATGTTGGAAGTGATGATTCTGAGGGGATGCAAAGAGATCTATGTCCGGACATCCCCAAGCCTTTATAATCATCCTGAATATCTGAACATCCAACATCCTTTTGTGTGGATCTGAAATGCGTCTGCTCAAGGCGTCTGCCAGAATGTTGTCTTTCCCTGGCAGGAATTGCGCCTGTAAGTCGACACTGCAGGTCAGAGCAGTGTACCAGAGATTCATGGCTAATCTGCACAGGGGGTAAGAGTGAGAGCCCCCCTGCTTGTTGATGTACCACATCACTGTAGTGTTGTCTTTCCGTATCAACAATTGTCCTGGCAGAAGAAGGTCCCTGAAGGCTATCAGGGCATTCTGTACAGCTAGCATCTCCTTCAAATTTATGTGCAGGTGCGTTTGTTCTTTCGTCCAAACACCCTGAAGACATCTCCCTTGCATGTGGGCTCCCCAGGCATAAACTGAAGCATCCGTTGTCAGAACTTGGTCGGTCGGCGGAGGACAAAAAGGCTTCCCCTTGTTCTGTAGACAGGCTTCGGCCCACCAAAGAAACTCTCGCTGGAGACAAGGCAAAATCATGACCACTGTCTCCAAACTGTGGTAATGCTAAGACCAGACACTCTTGAGGTACCACTGCAGTTTCCTCATATGCAGCATTGCATATGGTATTAGCAGAATGCAGGAGGCCATGTAACCCAAAGCCTGCAGAATTTTTCTTGCAGTCAGCTGTTTCATTGAAGCCAGGTGTCGGAAAAAAGAAGCCAGTTGCACTTTTTTGTCTGGTGTCAAGGAAGCCATCTGGGTTGAAGTACTCAGAAGAGCACCCAGGAAAGTAATCCGTTGTGTGGGTACCAGAGTTGATTTCTTTAGATTCTCTGTGAAATCGAGACACAGAAGAAGACGCTGCACAAAAGCTAGATGCCGAAGTAAAGTGTCTTTGTAGTCCGCTTGAAGAAGACAGTTGTCCAGATAAGAGTAAATTTGAATCCCCGTCTGTCTGCAAAACGCCATTACTGGTGCCAGGCACTTTGTAAAGACCCTGGGCACAGTAGATAAGCCAAAGGGCAGCACAAAGAACTGGTAATGTTTCGAGCCTGCTTTGAAACGCAGAAATCTTCTGCACTCTTGCCTTATAGGAATATGCAGGTAAGTGTCTTTTAAGTCCAAAGTCACCATCCAAGCGTTCTTGCCCAACATAGGCAGCAGCTGCTGCAGAGTGAGCATCTTGAATTTTGGTATATCTAGGGAAGTGTTTAGTACAGAGAGGTCCAGGATTGGTCTCCACGAATTTTCCTTCATGGGAACCAGGAAAAGTCTGAAATAAAAACCTTACCCTATTTCTAAATTTGGTACCAATTCTATGGCCCTCATAGCCAGGAGGGACTGAACCTGCCGTTGTGCCTCTGCCCACTGATGATTTGGCAGGTCTGGCCAACCGTTTGGTTTTGGCATAGTGTGGAAATGAAATCTGTAACCTCTTGAGACTATGCCCAGAACCCATTTGTCCCGAGTTATGTGGCTCCAATTTTGATAAAAAAGAGAAATCCTTCCCCCCAAAGGAGCTTCCAGGAGAGGAGCCCCTGAAACCAGAAAGGGAGAGTCATAAAGACTGTTTTCAGTAAGGTTGAGACTTATCTTCACCTCCCTTGGGAGAGGGGGCACTCCACTGCCTATTCCTAAAATAGGACTGTGACTGTCCCCTACCTCTGGAACGCCTGAATCTGACTGTCCCCTACCTCTGGAATGCCTGAATCTGCCTCTCTGAGACCTGTCCTAGCCCAGAAAGGACCAAGGTTTAGTTGGCCAGTGTCTGCTAAATCTAGGAGGTTGCACTTGTAGAAAATCCTTAACCGTCTGCATAGATTTGGCTTTGTCTTCCATTTTCTTCAATACCTCTCCAAACAATACATCCTGCTGCAAAAGGGCATCCAAAAGTTTGGCTTTAATATGATCCAGCAAGCTTTGATCTCTTAACCAAGCATGTCTTCTAATAACAGCACCAGTTGTTGCAGCCCTACAAGAAGCTTCCAAAGAATCAAAACCACAATGCAGGGTATGTTTACCCACTTATTCAGTAGCATGCAATAAATCCTGTAACTCCTGATTATCCACACCAATAGACACAGCTGACATATTTTGTTAAAATACAGACAAAAGGTATTGCTGATACTTCAGCATATGAAATTGACAGTTCAAAGCCCTAATAGACAATGTAGCAGAAGTATAAACCTTTTTACCCCATCTCTCCAAAGCCCTGGACTCTCGGTCAAAGGGAATAGGATTTTTAGCAGAGGCCGCTTTAACACCCTTAGGACCCTGAGAAATTGTTTCCGGATCAGGCGAAAGATTTTTAAAAAGAAATTTATGAGAATCTGGAACCCTGTAATACCTATCCGGTTTGGCCGGAGTAGAGGGAAAAGAATCAGGAGAGAGAGAGAAGCTTCTGAAAAAACATCATCAACAATGTCCAATACAGGGGGAATAGCCAGAGGCTTATGCTGTGGGAGAAGAAGAAAATCCCTAAACCTTTTCTTGGATTCAGAGAATTCCTGCCCTTCCCAGTGAAAATGCACCCTCATATCATGCAAAGTTTCACCAAAAGAATAATCCTCAGGAGGAGAGGAGGAAGGAAAGGAATCTTCAGCATCAGAATCCTCATAAAGAGGAAAAGCATAATCCTGCTCAAGGGAAGAAGCAGAAGAAACAGAAATTTGGTCTGAAGAATCATAATCGGACTGTAATCTAGGCTTCTTGTCAGGAGGGAGATGAGAACCCCTGATCATAGTTAAGAGATCTTCAGCCATCCTAAGCATCTGCCTCTGAGGCCTAAGACCCTGATCAAAAGGTGCCTGTGCTAGCCACTTCACTTTAGCTGGAGCCTTAGACTTTGACTTAGCATGTAAACCTGAATCCACATTTACAGGAAGCTGTGAAGGCCTGAGAACTCCCTCAGAAGCCGGTGCCTGCCTACCGACTCTGGACCCAACTGAGGGAGCAGTATCCGAAGGTCCAGTCCCTGGCAATTCTGAAGACCCCATCAGCTCCACACCGGAGTTAGTACAGGCAATTGGATCAAAAGAGGCGGACAACAGGGGCTGCAAAGGCGCTTCACTGATGACCGTCGAACCAGCAACTGGCAATAACTGAGTAACAACCTTTGCTGTGGACCTTGGAGGCCTGTCTGCATCCCTGCGCCTCTTACACACCCCAGAAGCCGGAAAAGAATCTGAAGACATGTTATAATTAAACCTTTTTCCAAAATAGTAAAAGGCAAAGTTATATCTACGCCTAATAGTACGCTGATTAAATCTAGCACAAAACGCACAATTAGCAACGTTGTGCAGGACCCAGGCAGGGAATACAGTAAGAGTGAAAATCCCTATGAGTTATTTGCTTCCCACAAGAAATACAATTATTAACTTTTTCTGACATCTGACTAGAACAAGAAAAAGACCTCCCCAACGGGGTACTTATCTGTAAAAAACGAAAAACCTGGGATTAGATCCAAAAACAAACAGGAACAGGCCGACCGGCATCAGTGAACTGCAAAGGGCACCGCGTGGCAAGAAAGACTAGGGAAATGGCGTCAGCTGAGGTCTTTATACCTTCCGGCGCATTGACGTCAGGATAAAAGTGACCTCAGCTGGCGCCCGATCCAGACTTTGGGATTCTGGCCGATCGGGGGCTGCTACTGGCAGGAAGAACCCTACAGTGATGACTGCAACAGTGAACCATGAAGGACATCTGCCAAGGTCCACCCCTTTTATTCCATTTGACCTGCTCAATCACAATGAATTTAAAATAATGTTCAGGAAATTACAGGATGTGCCTATAAAATGCATTTGTTGTTTTTTTTAACCGTATGTTATAATTATGTTCATAGATGCGTTGCTTAAGCATCCGCTCTGTCTTGCCGATGTAAAAGGCAGGACATGACTGACACAATGCCCCATAAACTACCCCGGTACTGTTACAGTTGTAATGTCCTTTTATCCTAAAGCTGAAACCATGAATTTCAAACAGTTCCCCCACATAAATGAATTTACAAAAATGGCACATGCCACATTGGTACATATACCTAACTTGGGCATTGTCAACTTTGATTATAGGTCTTTCCACCAAATTTTTAATGTTAAGTCCCCTTCTCCACACAATAGAAGGTTTTGTGCTAACTTTACCTCCAACCTCACCATCCCCAGTTAGAATACCCCAGTTCTTTTGTAAGATTTCTTGGATTTGCTGGTGGTCAACAGAATATCTGGTAATAAAGGACAGTCTAAAACTAACATTGTTAGTTACTTCCGGCCCATTTCCTTCAATGTTGAATGTAGAATTAAGAGTAACAGAACAGCTTTGAGGGTTTATCAAATTTCCAACCAATGTGGGTAAATAAATACCCAGTTGTCTCTTAACTTCTACTTCTTTTTTAATTTCCTGCACAAAGGCTGCAGGGTAGTCCCTCTTTATGAGCATGTCTTCCAAAAGACTACATTCCCCAAGAAAGGAATCAAAATTAGAGACCATCCTTGCAGCTCTGACAAATTGTCCTTTGACCACCACTTTTTTCTGGGGGAGGGGGTGAAAACTGTCAAAATGCAAGAATGCATTTGAGTATGTGGGCTTCCTATAAATGGTGGAAACATATCTCCCATGCACCACATCCTTTTTCTAATCTTACGTCCAAATAATTGATGCTGTCATTCCCCACATGTGTAAACTGAATAAAATTAGTTGTGTTGTTTATATAATCCATGAAATTAATAACACTGTTGCTGTCACCCTTCCAAATGAAAAACAAATCATGCAAATATCTCAAGTATAAAATACAGTCAATAAACCCAGACTAACCAATTAAAAACCTTTGTTTCCACTAGCACATGATAACGTTGGCATAAAGTGGCCCACAAGAGGCTCCAATAGCAACACCTACTTGTTGAAAAAAATACTGTTCGTCAAAATAAATATAATTATTTTTCAACACAATTTCCATCATTTCTGTGTAGGTGTTGATACAGTCTTGTCCAGTCTTTTTCCTAAACAGATACTCACTGAACCAATCCAACCCAATGTCGTGGAATTACAGTGAATAGATCTTTTACATCCACCGTAAAAAATATGAGACCATTATCAAATACAACACTATTACATTTGGAAAGAAAGTCCCATGAATCAATACAGAGATGTGCCTCTTGTCTTAATAAAATTTTCAGTTTAACATCCAAAAATTTTGCAATGGGAGAAGTGACAGAGTTACGAGCTTCCACAATTGGACAGAATAGTGGGTCCACAAGCTGTTTCTGTGATTTAGGAAGTCCAAAACTAGTGAGGATAGTAGGGGCATCCATTTTTAAATATTTGTATTCAAGTAAAGAAATACGTCCTTCCATGAGCATATCACTTAGTTAAATCTTGATCCCATTATAGGCGATATTTACCTCATTCTTAGAGACTTGACAATATGTGATAGACCAACAGATGCTAGTTCATTTAAACCAGGAAAACAAACGGCATTTAAACTTAATATCCAGTAAAGTTCCCGGTTTTCCAGAAACAACTGCCAAGGTCCACCCCTTTTATTCCGTTTGACTGCTCAGTCACAATGAATTTAAAATAATGTTCAGGAAATTCCAGGATGTGCCTATAAAGTGCGGATGCTTAAACAATGCATCAGGTTAAACGGAATAAAAGGGGTGGACCTTGGCAGTTGTTTCTGGAAAACCGGGAACTTTACTGGATATTAATTTTAAATGCTGTGGGTTTTCCTGGTTTAAATGAACTAGCATCTTTGTTGGTTGTGTATTAAAAATGAAGGCACAACTTAGATAGGTTTGGTTATTATGGTTCTTCACATAATGATATATATACATATTCATGGTTTTAAAGTTTTAAATTTATGTGTTTTAAGATGTTGTATAATGTGATTTATTTTCCTTTTTTTCTTTTGCACATTCACTGTTGATTTTTAATCAGTTTATCAGTTAATTGGTTAATCAACTTGGGGGAGGATCATGTGATATGGGAAGGACTTTTAAACTTGGCTTTTCAGTTCATTTTTTATCTGATGAAGTCTTGTAATGAACTTGACGAAAGCGCTTATGGTTATTTGATACAATAAAACAATAATGAAATACTATTTTTTCATGAAGTTGATGCTGAAGGCTTTAAATATATTGGTGCGAGTAGTGGTTCCAAAGCATCAGTCTAGGGTCTTGGGCTTTAATGAAGAGTATGGTACTTCATAACACAGACAGGAAAGTGAATGTTCACAAGCAATGCATCTTGCATTCTAGGTCAGACAGGCAGAAAGATGCAAGCATGATGTCCAAAATTATCTTCCTAATAAAACCTATGTACACCTTTGTAGTCAGCCTCATAAAAGAGTCAGCATCTTCAGTTCAGTTATCCTAACAAAAGAATAAACTGCTTCAAAGAATAATGAAAGACCAGACTCTCACAAACTGTTCTAGTTGATACATATGCATTAATACTCATTTCTGAAGGTTTTCTATGCATGCCCTTGAAAAGTTTGACTGCTATTCATTTATTTATTGCATTATACTTATGCAAGTATGTATGTAGCACCATACTGTATGTTATAGAATAATATTCAAAACATTTTTCTGCTATAGTCATTGTAAAAATAAAATTTAGACCAAAATCCAGAGCATCTGCACTTGAAAAATGACTGCCTAAACAGCACTGATTTATTGCACTTGACCAGTAATTGTAATTTTTTTGCCAACAGACATTCAGAAACAACATGCTAGGACCTTGGAATTGAAATGTATTTTAGGTGGGAAGGAACAAGGTCCCCAGGAGACTGTGAATTTTGAAATTGTACTAAATTGTTTAATTCCATTGTGAGCAAGCATGTGATGGTGAACTCGGGTAAATCCCTATAACATGGGAAAACATGAAGCAGTTGTTTCAGATTACTTGTAAAATGACATGCTTTCAAATCTTTGATGACTTTTCTTTGTTTCTTAATTGAAACAGGTTCATCATCGACTGTACACAGCCCTGATGGGAACTGGATGGCAAAGCAATGCACAGCCTTAACTCAGCCACGACGATTAAGCAAGCCAAATAGCCAGCTTTTCAAAGCACTGGAGAATGACTCCCATGTTGCATCTGCTTATGATACCATGGGTTACGATAGTGATGATGATGTCGATATGAATGTAGCCTTTAATGAGTTGCAACAGCTGCCAAGAAAGCTGTCAGATGAGTCCTATTACACTGACTCTCAATATGACAGCGAATGGATAAATGGCAATGAACCCCAGCAATCAGTGACCTCACCTTCATCAGGACAGTGTACCAACACTGAGACAATGTACTCTGGTTTTGAAACATCCCCCACAAACTCATTAAGAGATGTCCACCAGACAGATGAGCTACCGCTCCCAAAAAGAAAAGCACAGGGAAAACAGAACGAATTACATGCTGTCAGCAATCTAGATATTAATCTAAATCCCCAGGCTGGCAGCACTGGTTCTCGAGATAGCAGTGAACCAGAGGATGCATACTGTGATCTAGAAAATAAATCTAGAAGAAAGAGAAAAAACAGACCACACTCAGAGGAAATCTGTAAGGAAAGTTACTACAAGAAAATTGAAAAGGTATATTTAAATATTATGTAAAAAGTCGCAAACTCACTGAGAAACACGTGTGACATGATTTCTTTGTAGCAAAATACGTGTGTGAAATGTGAACCTAATAGCAAATCAGCAAATCTAGAACTGAGCTTTCGGTCTGTGGCCATTTATTTTGTTTTTAAAATGATAACAGTAAAGAGTTCGGAAGCTGTAAAAGCAGAACGCACAGAGGTTCATCTCTGTTCTGATAAATATTACCAATTAAAACTTCTGATTCTGAATAACAAACAGGGCAAGAACAAAACATAATACTGCACTGCTAATTTATTTTCTCATTTTATAATTTGTAAAGTATTCATTGTCATAGTAACAGGCTGTACAACTACAGATTGCATATTGTTTAATATAGCAATGCGTAAGACAAATGGCATTTATAAATTACATAACTAGTGTCTACCTACTAAGTGAAGTGCTGTACACAACGTCTGTGTTTGAAATTATTTTCTGCATTAGTGAGTTCTGTAGTAGTCAGATAATAGCATTTGTAATATACCGGCATTACTTATCATTCGTTCTCTCAACAAACAAAACATACAAAAAATCCTCAGTGCAGAAAACAATTTAAATAGTTTCTTACAGAACGTGTAGCTATAAAATTTGATTGTGTGGGTTTCGGATCAACCAAGGGTTCATTTTTCAGGATGACAGTAAAGGGCATTGAAAACGTATGAGTCATTGTGAGTGCTGGTGGCTGTATTACTATTTGTCAAGAAAAGGAGGGAAAAATTTAACTATTTTTAGAAATAAAAGCATACTGAAAGGGTAAAGTACAGTGGGAGAAACTTAGGGCTAGTAATAACCAGATGAAAAATGTATTTATTTATTTATTTTACATTTGCTGACCAGGAAAGTCCGACTGGATGCATGTCCCTTTTCAGCCGAGGCCCAAGGAGAAAAGCTGCACAGTTAAATTTTAAGCAAAATGTAAGGTGTATGCAGAAGCACTCAAATTTACATAAATAGCACCAAACTTAACATTGACTAGTAACATAGCACTGAACCTTAAGATTTAACATTTACATAGACGGAACACATCTTTACAGTTTTAGGTTGAGGTGTTACATAATGGTGAACATTGTTAGTGGGGGTTGCATTTTTTGCTTTATACAGGTGACTTGTAAGCAAGTTAGCCACAGCAGGGAATATAGCAACAAAGAGAGCAAAGATTAGACATAGTAGGGAGTATAGCAGCAGGAGAAGAGACAGAGATGGGGGGTCAGCCAGGTGAGGAACATGTGCATATCTTTATGTGTTCTTTCAGGAGTCTTGTAAATGTAACCTTTGAGCCTGCTAAGGTAATAGCAGTAGGTAAGGTGTTCCAAATTTTGCCTATGTAGTTAGGGAAGAGGGAGTCCCCTCCTGTTGTGTTGTTGGTCTTGGTGACCTTGATTAATGTTTTGTCGCTGGAGCGAAGTTGTCTAATTTTAGCTTGTCATTCTAGTAGATTGGCCAGAGCTGGAGTTTTGTCTGGGAGCTGTAGAAGATTATGGGCAAAGGAAAGTTGATGATAGTTTAGGAGGTTAGGGAATTCAAGCTAGCCAAGTTGTTTTAGGGAATAGCAGTGGTGGGCTTGGTAGGGGGCCCCGGTGACAAATTTTGCAATTTGATTGTAACAGGTGTTGAGTTTGACAATTTCGGTTTTGGGTAAGTTGGTGAGAATGTGTGAGGCATAAAATAGTGTGGAAAGGAGGTGAATGTGAGCAATTGTTATCCTAGCAGGTTGTGTTAAAAATGGTTTATTTTTATATAGACTGCCCAGTTTTTTGTGGATATTTTTAATGGTTTAATTTATATGCTGGTTAAATTTGAGGTTATTGTCAATGGTCACTTCTTTTCCTTTGCAAATTTGTGTGAGCCAAGGCCTCCTGTGCATTGAACCACTTGTCTAGCTATGTCTTCCTGATGGACAGGAACAGGACCATCAGGATGAGTTCTTCAGTCCCTATCCCTGTTCTGGAGCACAGCAGGCTATGGGCAGGGCACTATTCCCGTAACACATTCATTTCCTGCCAGTGAGCTTTACAGTCAAATATTAGAACTGTACTCAGTTAAAAAGTGGTTCTCTTGAGTTATTCTTGGGGAGGTGGGTAACACAATCTGCGAATGAAAGTGTCTTAATATTACTGTCGTTTGACAGCTGTTAAACTGACACTACTTAGCTTACATT
Organism: Protopterus annectens; assembly: GCF_019279795.1. NCBI lineage: Eukaryota > Metazoa > Chordata > Ceratodontiformes > Protopteridae > Protopterus > Protopterus annectens. Next base: position 1,335,333,016 of record NC_056728.1, on the reverse strand, counting down.
AAGTCTGTATTTCTTTTCTTCAAAGTAGAAATGCAAAACATATCCAAAATATACCTATATTGATCATATATATTGTTTTTCCAGAAAAGGAAATGTATTGTCCCAGGAAACATGCTAACTGCAAAACTGCCTCTTGGCAGTGGTAATATAGAAAGTCAAATTTAGCACTGATTTGCACTTAAATTCTTAAAAATAAGACACAAGTCTTTGATGATTTTGTTTTTATCTGAAGATCCAAGCATGATTCTCTGAAAGATTTACTAAGAACTCTCAAAGATTATTTAACACATGGCCTTGTACACATTACGACCAAACTCAGGGCTTTATATGCATTTGACAGTGACAATATGGCATGCTGCATTATACTATTTTCCGTAAGGAGCAGGTATATTACTCTTACTGGGGGTGAGGCATGCAGCATATATTAATGATATATCTGCAATGAGCTATCATTATATCAGAAATGAAAACTATATTTTTTCAAGACAAGAGAACATGTTTCTCACTGGCAATGTGCTTTGACCCAAACTCTGCTGTGTTGTGGATAATATCAACACTGACTTACATTCAAATTGCCAGAGACTGAATGACAGTCTTAGGTGCATTTGTACCTGAGCAGCCAAGTGTAAGTTCCTGAAATGTTTACAGACAACTCTTGAAGGTAGACAACATATGGCATTTTATACTTGGGTACTGAATGCAGGGTATTGCAGTCACTTTCCTTTTTTTCATCACAGAACTCTGTGATCATTAAGCCTGTATTCACTGCACTAACGCATTCCTCCATAATTCCCTAGAGTTAACATGGGAGGGATTTCCTCCTTCTAGAAGGGAGTCGATTTTGGTGCATTCATCTTGTTGATGTTCATCATTTGATCATTTCTACAGTAGCCATAGCTATATGGGTTATTTATTTTTTTATTTATTTACATATTTATATTTGATTACCAGGAAAGTCTGATTGGGTAGGATCCAATTTTCACTGGAGGCCTGGGAAGAAAAGCTCCAAAGTATTACAAAACATTTTAAGAACAATAATTTTACTGTCTTTAAAAATATTGCAAAAACAACTACAGTGTTAATAATTATACCAAAGTAGGCATAATATTAAAACGTTGGTTAAGAATGGATACAAGTTATATGCCAACAATTTAATAGTCTGAGAAATTTTTGTCAGTTTATAGTGAAATTAAAAGTAAGTTATTATAGTACATACAGGAATTGTAATGCAAAGAGAAAGAAAAGCAGGTGTGTGGTATATTTAGAGAGAAAGCCTTGGGAGAGAAATTGATAGAAGTAAGGAAGTAAGGCGATGTAAGGTATGAATAGGTGTTTGTTCACATTTAGGGATATAGTGTATCCTGGTGGTGAGCAAGAACAGAGCCAGCTTTTGACTAGGAAGTCTTTCAGAATGGACCTGAAGGATACAGATGAGGAGTTCCAGACTTTAGCAGTATGGTACGAGTGCAGACAATGCCTAGCAGGTTTAATAGATTTGTGGACAGACAGGAGGTTTGTAATGACCAACTGGAAACATAGTTGTGTAGAATGTTATTTAGTCCTGTGCAAGCAGCTGGATTCTGGATATTTTTATAGGTGGTCAGAAGGTGTCTGTATGTTAGTTGATAGGGAAGTTCTAACCAGTTTAGGCTATTTATTGCTGTAGAATGGTTGATTCTGTAAGGGGTATTTGCTTCAAATTTAACAACTTTGTTATATAATTGTTCAAATATTGATTTTTGTGATGGTTAGTAAGGACGGCAGTGCCATAAAGAAGTGAGGGGAGGAGATAAGTAGTGGAAAGTGTATCTTTAGTTATGTTAGTGAGAAAGTTTTCTGCTCTATAAAGCATCCCTAGTTTTTGACCAGTTTTTTTCTTATGCAATTTTGTATATGCAGATCAAATTTAAGATTATCATCCACTAATTTGCTATTAGAACTGACATTTTTTTCTGAGCTGTTACTTATTTTTTATGCACACTAACACACAGTGATAAATATTTACTAGATGATATTTTTAGACAGATGTATTTTTATATTTGTAGTGTTCTAGTTAGATTATGTTTATGGTTAAATAACTATGTGTTTTTTCTTGATTTTACTTCTTGTCACAGACCTGATGAAGGCTTTATTGCATTAGGTAGCCAAGAGAGATTTTGGTTAAAAGCTTTTTTATGTGTATTTTATGCTTTTCTTAATACCTGTTATTGAATGTGTGTTGCAAATAGATAGGTAGTGTTTTCCTTAACTAGGATTTAGTTTGATCTAATCAGTAGTAGTGTGTCAGATGGGTACTTGTTGTTCTAAAATGCACATTTACAGCCCTGTTTATACTGTTTGCCTTGAACAGGCTGGTTTAAAATTAAACAATATGTATATAAAAGCTGAAATGGTTAACATTGTTAAAATATTTCTGATTTTTTGTCACTGAGGATCACATGTCTGTGACGAATAAAGGCTTGTTGCTTGGGTTTCATGATTTTTGGAAATTATTATGACTTAGCTCATCAGCAAAATTTTAGGACCAATAGTTTCTTTGTTTTTTATTTTTTTTTACTATGAATAAATGTAGTGCAAAGCAGTATGGGAAGGATAAGGGTAGCTGGGAGTGGTACTAAAACATTAAATGGAAGGTGGGAATTAGGTAAAAGAAACAAGTGTTTGTATGATAGCAGTAAGGTTGCTTGGGAGGGTTAGGGAATAGGAGTCACAAGAGAAATGTGTGATTAGGAATTATAATAGTAGATAAAAGGGGGTGAGTGGAAATTGAGGGTAAGATAAGAAAGCAAAGCATAGGATATAACAGCCAGTCAGCTTCCAAAGAAGCTACAAGTTCCGCATGCCCAGACTGTTGAAAGCTCAAACATACCTATACAAAAATCAGCAACAAGGGCATCATTCCCTTCAGAGCTTCCCTGCCACTGAAGAGTGCTCCTCCTGTAGGCCTTTGAAGATCGATGGTCAGCTAGCATTTTTTTCATTAACAGGCAGATAAGTTCCCTTCAATGAAAAAACTTCCACTTTTTTTTTAATGACAGACACCTTTAATTTCACTGTGAAATAACTTATTTTAGGTTAGGAATTTTAATTTTGTTAGACTGTCACATAACTGTGCAATTACTTGAAAGTCTGCGGTTCTATTTTTTTACTTTGTGTTTTACTGATACAAAGCTTTAGTGAAGAAAAATTTGTTAAAGTGTATTTTGTGATTTAGGTAAATGTATGTTGTGCTTGTCACAGACTCACAGTGTGTTTTTTATGTTTGATACTTCCCTTTCACTTCAGGCTTCATTGTCAGTTTTACCATGGAGCAACCTACCAGTTCCTTGTTTCTTCTTTTCTCTGGACACAAAAAGAAAAAAACCTTTTCCCCTTCAGCAGTTTAAAATGTGCCTCCGCCTAAAATGAGCGACTCTGCTGTGACAATTCCTTGTTCCACAGACTATTAATCCTCTTCCTTGGTTTCTTCTGTTGTAGTCCCTTCAGCCAACATAGCTGGGATTAGACATGTCCTCTACAAATATTAGAGTGGGCCCAGCAGGCATGGGAGAACCACTGCTATCAGTCTTGTAAGTTTTCAGGGTGGGTCAACCTTATCATTTTCCTCAGAGATTGGGTTTCTTTGAGAACAAATCCTTGTGGTATCCAAGTTTATACACAACAAGTCCTACTGCAGTGCTAAGAAGAATGTAACAACCACACCATGATTAATTCCACACAATTTATTCAGATGGCAACTTTCGTCCTTTCTTTATGACAGGGCTTGATCAAAACTGAACTGTTCATCTGTCTCTCACAATTTAACTGAAATAACCATGTCACATTCACCCGGTAATTAACATACTTGATTAAACAACATACAGTGTTAATTATCAAAAATGTTAAAAATGTATTAGTGCCCTAAAACACTGTGATCAAGCCACAATGTCATATATTTGATAAATATAAATTCATATAAAGATCATTACTAATGAATGTTTACAATATTGCGTATCCTAAAAATTGTGTAAATAATAAATGGATTTATTTATTTAGTTAGTTAGTTTATTTTACATTTGTTCACTGGGGTTGTCCAACTGGGCCAGAGGCCCTTTATCAGCAGAGGCATGGGTAGAAAAGCTCAATTACAAAAACATATTACAAACAATAAAAAAAAATCGATAATAATCAAGAATACATAACTTTTTTTTAAATATAAGTAGTAAATCGTTTATACATAAACAATAAAAATTGAGAGAGTAATATAAAGTGGAAAAAAAGAAAGCTAACAAATAAACTAGCCTGAAATAGCTTGTGCCATCATAGAGACATGACTGATCAGTAGATCAATATCATGGATTTGGTGGTAAATATTTATGAGATACATGTATGGTATATGAACAAGTATAGGGCTGATTGTGGCTATGCTAGTGTTGCTTGATAGCTAAGGCAATGTTGAGGTGAAGTACAAGGAGGGAATATGATGAAACTGTAGAAAGCTTGAGATAAAATAGGAGCAGTAGTGAGTTTGAGATAGGTAGAAAGAAATTGGAATTCCATGTTAGAAGGGATAGTTTGGATGTTATAAATTAGTAAGGGAAGAGATATTTTGGTTGTAAGAAAAATGAAGGACAGAATTATCGGCCTACATTAGTGCAGGAGCAAAGCCAGTTTTTGGTTATGTGTTTATTAAGCAGTAGTTTAAATTTGGATGTGTTGCTAGAGTTTAGTATTGTCTGAGGCATGGAATTTCAGGACTTTGGTATTTGGTGGGAGAATAGAGAGTTACCATAACAATTATTAGATTTAGTTACTTTGAGTAGTAGTTTGTTGGAGGATCTTAGTGGCCTGCTATTTGAGAAGGGCTGCACTAAGCTTTTGAGTGTTGGACAGTTATCTGGATGGTGGAAGATGGAATGAATGAAAGTTAATTGGTTGAGGGATATGAGATTGGGTAGTTCAATCCAATTTATTTTATTTATTTTAACATTTGGTAACTGGGTTAGTCCGACCGGATTCTAAGTAGCCCTTTTTCAGTGGAGACCCGAGGACAAAAGCTTCAACTACAATTATCACGTGCAATAAGGGTACATATACAGACACAAGTCAAAAATCACATTATGGAATAACAAACAGTAGTATAATTTTGTTTAAATAAGTTACATATACACATATAGTGAGGATATGGTACAGTGTTTAATCTAATTAATATATTGTTAATTGCATAACAGTACCATCAAAGAAAAAGGAGTAGAGCAAATGGGTGAGATAATAGAGGTAGAAAAAGAGCAGAATTTGGGAGAAAAAAGAAAAAAGTGTGAGCGACAGAATAAACATGAGCAACAGGATGTGATTATAGAGGTAGAAAAAGATAGAAATTAGGAGAAAAAATAGAAAAAAAAGAGAAGTGTGTGTGAGAGAGAAGCATGATGCAGGACGCACTATGAAGATAGTTTAGGTTGGGTTTTAGCAAGAGCAATCCCAAGAAATTTGGAAGTATGTTTTTAGGTCCTTTTTAAAGATATTGCTTTTACTAATGGAATAAAGGGACAGGGGTAGTTTATTCCAATAATTGGCTACATCATAGCTGTACAGCAATTTGCCCATGGTTTTGTCAGGTTTGTGCACCTGAAGAAGGTGTTGCTTTGACATTCTGAGTTAACGTTTGGCTACATATTGTGTTGCAAGAGTGGCTAGGCAGAGCATGAAGAAGGGCTAGTAAGTATGTTATGAGTAATTTGCAGCTGAGGTTGTTGCAGTAGATGGGGTAGGTCAGGCCATTATAATGTTTTTAATGCAAGACAGTGGTGGGATTTGTAGGGAGCATTTGCAGCAAATCTAGCAATTTTATTGTAAGAACATTCAAGTTTAGCTAGGAGATTGTTCTGGACATGGGTAAGGATAGGAGCAGCATAGAGAAGAGAAGGGAGAAAGAGTGCCTGTGCCAAGGTTGGTCTAGCTTTTATTAGGCAAAACCATCTGTTTCTATACAAAAGACTGAGTTTATGGTGAGTTTTTTTTACTGTATTGAGGATATGTAGGTCCAGTTTTAGTTGATCATCAATTGTTACACTGAGGAGCTCAGTATGTGAGTCAACAGAGATTATAGTGCTGTCAAGGGATGCAATGGAGAAGTTTGATTTAAGAGGTTTGAGTGTTTTGGGTAGGAAGAGGAGTAGCTTAGTTTTTTTTTGGTTTAAATGGAGCTGGTTAGTTCTTAGCCACTTTTCAGCTGAGTGCATAGATTGTTGAGTGAGGCTGTGAAGGCTTTACATGTTGTCTGAGGTATCGATTATGGTAGAGTCATCCGGATATTATATTAGTATGGAGTGGGGACAGAGGTGTGAAGGTCATTGATGAATGTGTTGAATAAAAGGGGACCAAGCATAGAGCCTTGGGGAATCCCGGTTTTGACTGGTAGGGAGGGGGAAGTGGATGTTTCCCATATGACGGTTTAGAAATGGTTAAACAGGTAGCTAGTAAACCAAAAAGTAGTAGATTTAGAGAGGTTAAGATTAATGCGTTTGTTTAAGAGGATGGCATGAAAAACTGTATCAAAGGCATTGGATAAGTCTAGGAAGAGAGCAGATACAAGTTTATTTTCGTCCCTAGCTAGGGCAATGGTATGGGTAAAAGATATCAGAGCAGTAGATGTACTATGTGAGGGACAGAAACCATGCTGAGTTAGGATTAGATTTTCCTGAAGGAGAAAGTTGAGAATTTTGTTTGTGTACACACTTTTCAAGAATTTTAGAGAGGGGAGAGAGAATGGCAATGGGTCTGAAACTGGAGAGATCAGAAGAGTTACCACCTTTGTGGAGTGTTATAATGAAGAACTTCTTCCATATATTTGGGATTGTATCTTTCTATTATGTACCTGTTGTTTAAGACAGAGATAGGGTATGCGATGGATTTTGCTGCATGTTTAAGGAACAGGGGTGGTAGATTGTCTACAGATGGGGAACAGGGTTTTAACTTGCTAAGCAGAATTCTAATGAAAGAAGTTGGGACAGATGATAGTGAGAAGGTTGTAGAGAGGGAGGAAGGAGAAGTACAGTTGGTGTAATGGGTTTTAGGTTCAGTAAGTTTCTCTATAGTCTCAATAAAGAAGTAAAGTGCAGTTTCAAGTGATGATTTATTGGGGTAAGGATTCAAAGATGATGGGTTTCCAGGAGATAGAAGTTTGTTAGCAGAAGACCAGAACTTTTTGGGGTTAGAATAGGAACTGCTGATGGATGTTTGATAATAGTTCTTTTTTTGTAGTAGGACTTGTTTTTTGTTAGATTACGGAGTTCTCTGTAAGGGTTAAGGTCAGATAAGGTGGTGCTTTTTTTCCAGGCCTTCCAGGTGTTATCTCTCTTGGCCATGAAGGAGCGAGTAGTGCCACTTAGCTAAGGAGCATATCGAGATTTAACTCTTAATTTCTCTAGAGGGGGCCAGGGCGGTCCAGGATTTCCAAGAAGATTTTGTTAAAAAGAAGAACAGCATCGTCAAGAGGCAAAGAATAGAGTATGGACCAGTCTATTGAGGAGAGCAGTTGATTGAAGGTGTAAGGATGGAATTTAGATAGATTACAGGAGTCTTTATATTGGTGAGATTTCAGAAGGCTAGGAGAATGTCTTATTACAGAGGTGGGAAGGTGATCACCGAGTGTGTCAGCTAGAATTGTGGGGTTATGGTAATTAGAGGGGTTGGATACAAGTATCCAGTCGAGTTTAGTACTACAGGACTAATTTTTGAATAGGTGAGTGGGGATAGTAATAAGTTGGGAAAATCCGTATAAGTTTATGTGGGAGGTGGGAGAGTTGGTATAAAGTACATTTGAATCAATATTAACTTCCCCTAGTATGATATTTTCATGAGGTATAGAGTGAGAGAACCAGGACAGGATCTGTTCTAATATGGCAATGTTGTCACCTGGGGGAATGTAGATGGCTGCTATAGTGAGTGTCTTATGTTGGTTTCTGTTACAGTTTACTAACAATATCTCAGGAGGTTTAAAATCTGGTAGAGAAATTGGGGTGGAGGATATAGAGAGGTGGTTGGAGTGGAGAATGACAACTCTACCTCCCTTTTTTTCTTTCCCTGTCATACCTATAGATATTGTAACCAGGGGGAAGTATTTCTGAGTTAGCTATGTGAGGCTTTAGCCAAGTTTCTGACAAGGTTAAGATGTCAGGTTTATAGTGGGTGATCCACGATTGAAGTAGGGTGATTTTATTTATGACCCGTTGTATGTTAAGTGCAATCAATGATAGAGATTTGGAGGATGAGGTACTGGGGTGATGAGTGAGGCATTAGTTGGAAGTGGTGAGGATGTGTTAGTAAGATCAGGAAGTAGTTTGTTAGGTCCAGGATTAGGGTGGATGCCACCTGATAGAAGAATTCTAGCAAAGTAATGTTTTTTGAGTCAGTAAATGCTGTCAGTCATTTGAGCCTAAGTAAAGGATGTGGGTTGGGTGTGAAAAGTCTCTTAACTTTATGCAGGGAGGTAGAGATGAGAATAAAAAGAGAGGGATGTATGGAAGAAAATTGGGTGGGAGGTAACAAGTTCGCTGCATGTGCTGTAGTAGGAGTTGTGTTGTTGCAAGAGAGAGTGTTGTGATATGTGGTTAATCTAGATAGAAAAAAGAGAGCAGGAGTAAGGAGAAAAAGGAGTATCCAATTATAAGGGGAGGTCATGATTAATGTAAGAGTAAAGTATGATTGAGGAGTTTAGGAGTTGGAGAGTGGGAAGTGGAGATAATTAGAGAGGCATATCAAGTAGTAAATGGAGGGATGATGTAGGATGGGGGAGAGTACAAGTGTCAATGGACTGCTGTGATTGGTAGGGAGGAGTTGTGATGTATAAAGGTAAATGAAATGGGGTGGGTGGGACTGGGGGTAGGGTAGGGAGACTGAAGTGAACCCGAGCATAAGCGAGGGGGAATGGAGCAGGCAGGAACCAGGCCAGCAAAATGCCAATGACAGCAAAAAACAATCAACAACTGCAGGTATGTGCAGAAAAATAGATTCAGAGTTGAAATGAGAATTTGGCTTTATTTAGGGAAAAAGTCATGTAATTATTTCTTAACTGTAGGCCTGTGGCGAGAGAAGACAGGCTGTAGTAGGATATGGATACAGTGGTGAAGGTCTACTACAATCTAGGGTTTAGTATGTAGCTCTCATTTTTATTATTAGGTGCAGAAATACAAAACTAAAACATCTTTAGGAAGGATAAAGATTACAACTATAGAGAGTGGGGTGGGGAGGGCCACAACAGCTACAAGCAATTCACGCTAGTGTGCACACCACTCACAGATTAGTATGTTAACAAAGGCAACTAGTTTATTAGTGGCAAGTGGAAAGAGGATGCAGTGAAATATTCTGTCCAGACCCGTACTTAGCTTCAGTTCCATTGCAAATGTTATGATGGTGACTGGGCTTGACTTTGGAACTTCAGAGTTCATATCTCAAGGTATGGCAGTAATTAGGAGGCACTTGCTATGTCAATGCAGCGTGCCTATATATGCTGGATAGGGGAAATAACAAGAAAGAGACAGGGAGAAATGAAACAGCTGAAAAGTAAAAGAATGTCACAGCAGTTTTATAAATGCCTTCAAATGAATGTAAGAATTGATGGTCCATACAGGAGCAAGCATGAAATAGAGTAATATTCAATGCAATTATGCACAAACACTGAGCCAATGCTGATATCTAGCTATGGAACACTTATATTAACAAACAGTGAGCTAAATGCAGAAGTCTAGCTGTAGTACAACATTCATTCATTTGGTTTATGAAGTGCCATGCAGTGATATGATCTGTAAGGGAGGTTAGTAGAGAATCTTGTGATTTTGTTATAGCAGGACTCCAGTTTGTTTAAATCTGATTTTCTGAGATTAGCAAATATTGGTGAGCCATATAGAAGGGTAAAGAGTAGATGAGTCCTAGCTATGGAATGTCTAGTGGCCTTGGTTAGGTATGGCTTGATTCTGTATAGTGAGCCTAGCTTAATGTGGACTTTTTTGATAGTTAGAGCGAGTTGTTTGTCAAATTCTAGGTTGTTGTAACTCAAAGGAGTTTGGTGTGCCGGATAGGTTCAATTTTAGTTTTATTGGCTGAGCAGATGGTAAGAGGGGGGGAGAATTATCAGGAACTTTGCTATTAGTAAAGAGCATAAGCTCTGTTTTATTTGGATTGAGTATGAGCTGGGAGTCTGAGAGGTATTTTTCAATGTCTTGGAAAGATTGTTGGGCTGTTTGTAGGAGTTCGTGTAGGGAGGGAGCTGAACATATGGTACAATAGATGAATAAATTGTTAAACAATTTTAATATTGCTAATAGTCCCCTAATGTTAAATTAGTATAAATGTTCTTATAAAATGTGAAAGTATAGAAATGCAAAATTAAAATTTATGTGCATTAATGTTTGGCTAAACGCAATGTAAAAATACTATTTAAAGACAGTGCATTTAATCCAGGCAACATTGCTGCATTAAGCTGAAACTGCCACATAGTTTATATTACCTCAACATAATTCTCACTGGCACCCACAGAGGGCCCTTAGGGTTTTTTTCTAAAAATTGCAAATCTAAATTTACATGTACTTTCACAAGCTAAAGGGAGTCTATAAAGTATGTTTTTCTCCAATTTCATAGTAATACTAAAAGATTCTTTCTTAAGGGTCTTTCAGTTTTTCCTGTATAAAATGACTGACAATTCGTACAGCTAGCAGTTTATAAACTAACCCACTAGTACTACAGTTTTCTGTGTGAATTAAAATTTAAAGGGTTATTTTATGTTTTTTAATATTATGGTATCACATTCATATGTATATTTCCATTGACTACAAATACCACACTTCCTGGTACCTTTCCTCATGGCAACACAACTACTTTGTAGTGTGGTAGTAGAACTTCTCTCTGATTTGTTCTTAATATTGATACCTCTCTTATAAATAATGGACTGTCACCGAATATATCCTGTTGGTTGCCATTCACCATAACAATGTCCAAGTATTTACTAACTATATCTTTAACAGGCACAGCCCTGGAATTATAGACTAAAACTATCACTGTTTCATAACTCACATTAATTTTTGTTACTTAAGTTATTATTGTTATTATTATTATTATTATTATTATTATTGCTGTTGTTATTATGGACAGTATTCTGTTCTGGTCGCTTAAGACCCCAACCAAGCAGAGATACATATTTAATACCCCTATACATTGTACCCTCTTCACTAATATTGTTGAGGAAGTCCCTTGCGTATCCCTGCTCCAAAAATATAGACATTGGTAAATCTCTCTCTTTATGGAAATCATCCTTGCTACCCTAACTAGGTGCCCCTTGCAAGAGTTCTTTTTTCTGTGACAGAGTGCCAACTATTGAAATGTAAATAAGAATTTGAGAAAATCATCTTCTGAAAATAATTTATGTAAATCTTCCCACTTCTTTACTGATGGTGATATCCAAATAGTTAATAGTATCATGTTTGTGTTGATAAGTAAATCTGAGAAAGTTTGCAGTATTGATAATATACTGAATAAATTCTAAAACCTTGCCATCTGTATGGGACTATAGAATATATATATATATATATATATATATATATATATATATATATATATATATATGGGTCTACTTCTTTTGACCAACTCCCATTTGCCCGACACTCATTTGCCTGAGACCAAATGACTGAAATGTCAGTTGCCTGACACTTCATTTGCCTGACACTTCATTCGACTGACAAGTATTATTAGCAAGAAAATGGAATATGCCCCCTTCCCCACTGTAGTGCGACCCTGGAGTTAGAATATATAGTTAGGGGGGTGTGGGGGGCACAGCCCCCCACTTACTTTTCTTTTACTAAGCAATATTACATCAAAAGTTAACAATATCATATGAAATGAAGTGGGGGGCTTCGCCCCCCACACCCCCCCTTGTGGGGGGCTGTGCCCCCACCCCCCCTAACTATATATTCTAACTCCAGGGTCGCACTACAGTGGGGAAGGGGGCATATTCCATTTTCTTGCTAATAATACTTGTCAGTCGAATGAAGTGTCAGGCAATTGAAGTGTCAGGCAAATGTGAATTCAGTCATTTGGTCTCAGGCAAATGAGTGTCGGGCAAATGGGAGTTGGTCAAAAGAAGTAGACCCGTATACATATATATATATATATATATATATATATATATATCTGTAGATCTCTCTCTCTCTCTCTCTATATATATATATATATATATATATATATATATATATATATATATATAGATATCATTAATTAATACCTTGTTAACATTTCTAATCCTTTCTCATGATGGATTCTGGATAAGAGATTGATTACGGGCCAGATTCCATAAAGCCTACACTAAGTGTACACAATATGTGTTCAATAAAATTCTTATCACATTGTTTGGCTTTCTAGTCACTCAGAAAGATTGCAGTATGAATCCTTGTCAATATTTAAAGCTGCAAGAATATCAGTAGGAAAACTAAAATTAGGAGGAAGAAGGTGTGAGTTATGTCTGTGTTGTCTGTTCACTCAGAACAGTGTACACTTAGTGTAGGCATTATTGAATCCCGGGGTACATCTTTTGTTAAAAAAGTGTTCTCTTCCCATAAAACATTCTTAATGTTCCCTAAGAAATCCCATGAATCCTTACATATATAGATGTCACTGTCTTTAAATGGCTTCAATAGTCTATCAAAATACAAATAACTAAGAGATATGCTTTTGATCCCCCTGCATCTACAATAAGTTTAAAAGGGAGTTGTGATACATTTTTATAGATCTTAGAAAGCAGATGAATAAAGTGTATTTTTGTACTTATTCCAAGGGTACAAGGTCTGAATCCTTCCTTCCCTTCCTGACTTTTTTTTGGTTAAAGGTATGACATGTCAGATGTATCTTTCATCTTGGCTTTGGACATTGCTATCATTTCATGACTAAGATGGGGGCCAGTTTCTGATAAAGAGCTGGTCTCTTTTTCAGACTCCACACTTCTTTGTCAGACTTCCCACTGTTTGGTAACAGCCCTATCCTGCTTTCCATTTTCCATTGTTGCAGACAATCGTTATATTCCCTAATTCTCTCCTTTGGTTTGCTGCTTCCTTGGGCTACTGGTACTTTTAGAAGCAAACAGCCAGCCCCACTCTTCATGTCTGTCTGCCACCTTCCTGGCACTGCTTACTATCACATCAGCTTTGTCATTTCACAGATTGTGTTCATGTATGTGTGCTCCATAGCATGCATTCTCCTCCTTGGTCCCTTCCTCAAAAATATTATTGCTAAGTGTAAGCCATGTGAAAGGTTTGTAATGTAATCTAGTCTCTCCTATCTTCATTCACAGGGATGTAATTGTTTTAGTGACCAGTTATCCAATCAGCAAAGTCCTGTTCTCTGACCCTACACTAGATTACCTTTCCTACCTCACTTTCTGCTTCAAGTCACTATCCATTCTGCTTGTACCCTTTTTCTTCTCAGTTGCATCACTCCTATCCTTCCTCGCTGTCCCTTTTAGTTGCAACCTGCATGTTGCACAAGTCCCTTCCTCTCTTGCACTCTTTACACAAGTCCTTCTCATTGTTAAGGTCTGTCTTGTCTCTGTTTTCTCCTTCTCCTGCAGTCCAATCCTGTTTTCCTTTAAACCTCCTCTTGTTGATTTCTCTTCTGTTCTTTATTTTTTTATAGGTTTGTTATTCAGTACACATTGTAAGAATGAAATTAAATTTATCCCAAGATTTACTTTACTTCAGTTAACACAATTTCTGTACAGGATTCCCATAATTATGACACTAAATACTGCATGATTATGAATTATTTTGCCATGTATGATATATAAGCATACATCAAAATGAATGCACTTCTACATTCCAGAACTCAGCCTGGTCTCCACATGTTCAAGCCAAGTCAACTCCCCTTCCAGTGAATTAATCTCCCCGCAAGAATTTATTTATCCTGAATGGGCTTTTTGTCTTCCAGCAATACCTAAACTTGCCTCAGCCCGATCTCTACATTCCAGAACTCAGCCTAGTCTCCACACTTTCAAGCCAAGTCAACTCTGCTTCCATTGAATTTATCTCCCCTCAAGAATTTATTTATCCTGAACAGCCTTTTTGTCTTCCAGCAATACCTAAACTTGCCTCAGCCCAACCTATATATTCCAGAACTCAGTGTACGTGCCAACATATTCTAACTGCTGAAACACTGCAATTTTAAACTGTTATAGTGTTTAAATCTAAAGCCATCTCTGTGATAATTATTCAGGTGAGCGCACTCGCAAGACAAGACAATACAATAGATTATTTAGTTTTCTCATTTGTACTACTACACCCGGTAGCATTCACTTTTTTTTCCTTTTTGCGACGAAGGTTACAATAATTGCACACTTCTACTATTTACCACTAGATGGCAGCAGACATGCAGGTAAAACACTACCTTGGCTGATTTCGAGGCCAAACGATGTAAGTCTGCACCATAAAATTTCCCTTCCAAACCCGTCCCCTGTAATTTTCTATTGGAGTTGTAGTCTTGTCTGTCCCCTGACTTAGACTTAAGCAGAGCCACTAGTACTTTCACCCTACTTCAGAGCTTTTAAGCCTTTTTTTTATTTAATTTGCAGTTACATACTGACCTATTTGTTATATTGCATGACTGATAGCTTTATTTGTTATTGCGTCAGTCCTGGTGGTGGGCTAGGTAACATTAGAACTGGCCCAGTCTAAACCTCTGCTGTGCATGCCCACCTCCCCCCTCCTCCCAGTCTCTATAATGATAGGCTGCACTTTTGGCGCCATCTTTAAATCTTCCTTACTCTCCAGATCCACAGATCCTGCCTTCTCTCCCCTTGCGAGTGTGCCCATCTGGTACGTATGTATTTACAATGCTTTTTTTCTACTGAACCTGCCCTTGTTACTGCTGAGAGTTAATTTAGCTGGCTGACCTGTATTGTGTTTTTTTGCTTCCGCTTGTTAATCTGATTTACATGCTTAAACTGTACTGTCCTAGCTGAAATTGTAGATAGTTATGTGTTATAATTAGGTTTCTGCAAGTAATCTGAATACGTACTGTAGACCTTTGCTCGCTCGCATTTACAGCTGGTATAGCGACACAAGATATAAATTTCTTACTGCAAGACTGTTCCCAGTCATCGATTGTTTGTCTGTTGCTACACGCTATTGAAACTGAGGCTGTCTCTGTAGATTATTGATTTGATTATTGCAACCTATGTCCTTTTGTTAATTTACTTTTGAACTATTTGATTATTGCTACCTATGTCCTTTTGTTAATTTACTGTCAGGATACTGTGAGTATCGCTTATCCTACATTTACTTGTGTACTGATATTAAGATGTGTTTTCACTCTAACTCCTTTTGATAAAATACTGCCAGGATATTGCGAGTATCGCTTATCTGCCATTTACTGTGTACTGAACAGCTATTTTGCGACATTACCCACTGAAACTTTGTACAGTTTTAGCCTTTTATAGTTGATAGTTACAATAGTTAGCTCTGGCTCTATCCCCTTATTTGCTTTTACTATTTTTGACTGATTTTATGTTAAATGTGTTGGGACTTAACAGTAGCCTTCTCTCTTTTTTACCCTGATACTGTTCTTTCTAGCGCAGACTGTTTGCCTAACCCCCCATTTGTTTTTACACACCCAGCTTATATTCCTTGTCTACTACAGTTAGTCTCCACACGTTCAAGCAAAGTCAACTCCCCTTCCAGTAATTAATCTCCCCTCAAGAATTTATTTATCCTGAATGGGCTTATTGTCTTCCAGAAATACCTAAACTTGCCTCTGCCCGACCTCTACATTCCAGAACTCAACGTACGTGCCAACATATTCTAACTGCTGAATCACTGCAATTTTAAACTGTTATAGTGTTTAAATCTAAAGCCATCTCTGTGATAATTATTCAGGTGAGCGCAATCGTAAGACAAGACAATACAATAGATTACTTAGTTTTCTCATTTGTACTACTACTCCCGGTAGCATTCACTTTTTTTTCCCTTTTTGTAACAAAGGTTACAATAATTGTACACTTCTATTGTTTACCACTAGATGGCAGCAGACATGCAGGTAAAACACTGCCTTGGCTGATTTCAGGCCGAATGTTGTAAGTCGAGCCAAATCAAACCATGTCTGCACCTTAAAAGTTCCCTTCCAAACCCGTCCCCTGTAATTTTCTATTGGAGTTGTAGTCTTATGTGTCCCCTGACTTAGACTTAAGCAGAGCCACTAGTACTTTCACCCTACTTCAGAGCTTTTAAGCCTTTTTTTTAATTACATTTGCAGTTATATACTGACCTGTTTTTTGTACTGCATGACTGATAGCTTTATTTGTTATTGTGTCAGTCCTGGTGGTGGGCTAGCCCCGCTCCATTCGCCCTCGCTGCACTTGGGCTCACTACGCTCCCCTACCCCCATTCCCACCCACCCCCACTACAATTTCCTTTATAACAACCACTCCCTCCCCTTCCTGCCCCTACCTCCATTCTTACACCACTTCTTACACCACTTCCTGCAAAAAACACACACCCCTTCCTATCCCATCCTTTCAATCTCTAACCACTCCCTCCCCTTCCTGTCCAACCTCCATTCTTCATGTCAAATCTACATTTGTCAAATATATTTCCTGTTCCTCAGGACTTAAATATGAAACACCTTTTCATACCTACCATACTCCTCCTTATTCTCTCTATCAATACCTCTTACCACTGCCACCTACCCAACCCATTCCTACTTTCTCCTACCTCCGGCACATACAACAAGCCATCATCTACTCACTCTGTGACTATCTCCCCAACTCTATTTAACTTCTCCACTACATGTCTACACAAATTCTCCTTACTCCATATCCTCAGACCTACCATCAAATCTAAACCTAAGCTTTACAAACTCCACTTACCTATTACTATACTTTCTCTTCTCTCAAATAACCTACTCTGCTCTGGCGACATCCATCCCAACCCTGCACCCCCCCTCCTGCCCCAACACCCAAACTATACCCAACACTACTCCCACCCCTTCCTCCCCTAATACTTCCAACCACACACACATACACAAACTCAAAATACATCCCTACCTAAGTACCTGACTGTTTACTCTCTCAATATTCAAAGCTTATCTAACAAAATCACTGACTTACACGCATGGATAACTCACATTACACCTCATATTCTTTCCTTGTCAGAAACTTGGCTCATACCACATTTTTCCAATAGGGAAATACTCCCACCAGGCTACAACATCTACCGTTTAGACAGAGTTCCCAAAAAAGGAGGTGGTGTAGCCATTCTCTTCTCCAATAGCTTAAACCTCTCTCCCCTTCCATCACCTATTCCGGACTTCCACCCAGCTGAACTTATCATCGCAAACTGCCACTTGAATCCCAGCAAAAAATTTGCTATTGCCTCCATTTATCTCCACCCAGGAAACAACCTGCCCATACTAGAAAATATCTTATCCTGGTTCTCCCACTCTTTACCCTATGAAACCCTTATCCTTGGAGATATGAACATAGACTGGTCCAAACTTACTTCTGAGTCTCCACAACTCAGCATCAACTTACATGGTTTCCAGCAACTAATCTCAGCCCCCACCCGCTTTCACAACAACTCCTCATCCAGCTCAACCATTGATTGGATCCTTACTAACTCCCCCCAATACTACCACAACCCTACTACCCTACCAGACTCACTTAGTGACCATGTCCCTACCTCTTTTCTCAGATACTCCTGCCAAACTCCCAAATCACACCTTACTAAAGATTGTTGTAAACTATCCCATTTTGATGCCAACCATTTTAACCATATTCTTGCTAACATAGACTGGTCCATCCTTAAAGAACTACCTCTCAACAATGCAGTAAGTACATTCGATAGCATCTTCCTTACCACTCTAGAATCTCTAGCTCCCACTAGAAAGATTAGAATAAAATCAAACCAGGCACAATGGCTTTCCAAAGAAACTAGGTGCCTTATGCATCAAAGAGACAGAGCATGGAAAGCTTGGACCATAACTAAACAACATCCCCTACTACTCAAATTTAAACAACTAAGAAACAAACAAAAAAACATGTTACAAATGATAAAAAGTCATACTATAGCTTAGCTCAGCTCAACAACAAATCCAACCCTCGCATATTTTGGTCTACCCTGAACAAAATTCTCTCTCCAGGTATTCCCTCAAACCAATCCCCATACCCAAATACATCCTCCCTGGAAACTGCTACCATCCTTAATTAACACTTCATTAACAGTATCCGGAATCTCCTACCCTCTAAATCTAACTCTACTTCTGTTCCTCCTCCAAATCTTCTAAACTCAACTACCTTTTCCTTTCCCCCCACTCCCACATCCTATATCAAATCTCTCCTACTTAAGCTCAAACCTTGTTCTCCCTCCACAGGTAACCTACCTCCTTCCTTCCTCAAACTTGCTGCTGAATCTACTGCATACCCTGTATCTACTCTAATCAACAGATATATCCTTGAAGCCACTGTGCCCATCTTGTAGAAATCCTCCTTTACTATTCCATTACATAAAGGTGGAAATTCCACTGACCCCTCTAACTACCTTCCCATTGTCATTCTTTCTCCCCTCTCTAAAATCCTAGAAAAATGCATCCACACTCAGCTTCTAAAACACCTCCTCCAGCACAACCTACTCACCCCCACTCAACATGGATTCCGCCCCAACCACAGTACAACTACGGCTCTTCTATCTTTCACCCATACTATTGCGGAGGCTCTTGACAACAATAAACTGACTTCTTGTCTTTTCCTTGACCTTTCTAAAGCTTTTGACACAGTCTGATATCCTCTACTACTAACAAAGCTTGCCAACCTCAACCTATCTTCCACCTCCTTAGCCTGGTTCTCTAGCTACCTATCCAGTAGGCAGCAATCCGTTAAATGGCTCTCTTTCTCCTCTCCATTCCTCCCTGTCCCAACTGGGGTGCCTCAAGGCTCCATCCTAGGTCCCCTCCTGTTTAATGTCTTCACTAATGATCTTTTCACTTCTTGCAAAGAATTTTCCCTCATTCAATACGCAGATGATTTTACACTTATCTCAACCTCAAACAGTATCTCTGAGCTCCACTCCCTAACAAAACAAGCCTTTATATCCACTGTAAAATGGCTTTCCGACAACCTACTCATACTAAACCCAAAAAAGACTAAACTACTACTCTTCCTGCCCCGCTCTTTCTCAGCTTAAAACTACTTTTACCATCAAATCCTCCAACAACACAATTATCCAAGCAGATACCCATACTAGACTCTTAGGGGTCATCATTGATGACAAACTAAAATTTAACCTCCACATACTCCAATGTATAAAGAAAACACATCAGAAATTGGGCTTACTCTATCGGAACAAAAAATTCCTAACCCCCAATTCTAGACTCACCTTAGGACAGGCTCTCCTCCTCCCCTCCCTTCTGTATGCCACCCCAGTTCTCACCAACATTCAGCCCACAACCCTAAACAAACCTCAACAAACATACCATAAAATAGTTAAATGTATTACTAATTCCCCTTACAAGGCTCATCACTGTATCTCACTAAACTCTCTCCAATGGCTAGAACTCCCCCAACAACTGCAGCTATCTCAATTCCAAATATTATACTCTGTTATCTACAAACCTTTAGCCTGCCCATCCCTTTCTTCCTTGATCTCTCCCTATACTCCATCTCGAACCCTCCATACCTCCAGCCAGAAACTACTAGACATCTAGCAACCCAAAAAAAAATAGGTAAGTTGCTGTACAAACACTCGGTTGCACGAGCTTGAAACAAACTTCCTGTTCACATCCGTTCCATCACCCACTCCTCGCACTTTAAAAATAAACTAAAAACTCATCTTCGGAACTCCAAAATCTGCCCCTGCTTTGACCCAACCTAATTCCCCCCTCTGTCTCATTGGTGCCTCACTCTACTATCTCTTACACATCGCCCTGTAAGATAGGCTTTTTTCTCTCTTTTTTATTTTAAGTTTGGTTGACTGCACAGGAACCCCCTGTGTAAAATAGTAAAATTGTACTTGTCTCTATACTTGTATGACTGTTTGCTTTCCCTTTGTGCCTGATATATTTGCACACACACACAACTGTATTGCATTCTTGTGTAATTTGTATATATGTATAATCTACTATCTTAGACTTAATGACTGTACAATTATTTAAACTTTAATTGTATTTGTATATCATGTATTTTGGAGCTTTTCTCCTCGGGTCTCCTCTGAAAAAGGGCCCAAAAGCCCAGCAGGACCAACCCGGTTAACAAATGTCAATAAATAAAAAATAAATAAATGGCTATCCTTACACAAAAACACTACAGACTTTACGGGGATGAAATTCAAATTTTAGTATATGGCATCTAATCAAATTCTAAAAGCAGTAATTTATTGAAGGTGTTTTTTGTATTCAAATAACATAATGTCTGTGGTTGTTGAATACACTCATTCTTCATTCTTGTGACACAGTCCCAGTCAGGCATGATATCTAATAACTGGACACATAAGCCATGCATTATTGCTGCACTAAACTCCATCTCTGTAACACAAGGTCATAGCCCGTTATGCTATTCCTTCTGCTAATACTGACCACCAATTTCTAGAGCATCTGTCATGGGTCATTTCCATCTTCTGCCTTTCTACCCTTGATCTAGTGTTCTTCCTACTGTCATGTAGCTCAACCTGCAACCATACCAAACCCTTTGCAGAATAAATATTAATTTGTTAATAGCTGCTTCTTTCTATACTTTCACTGTATGCTATGACATTAGATTTATTTTGATCATCCCATTAATGTATTTTAGCAAAGTATGAGGGAGTAGCTCACAAATTCATTCATTCATTCACATTTTTTTTAATTTTTGCTAGTGAGACATTTTTTTACTTCATATGTCATGACTTACTCAAAGCACAATTATGTCATTTGATATGGAAAGCACTGAACGGAAAAGGAATCACAACAAATTAATGTGTGTGCCATCACACCTGAGTCCTCTCCATTTGCCATCACACCTGAGTCCTCTCCATTTGTTGATCAGGCAACATTAGTCATTCTGCCCCACCTGTGCCTCTGACATTACTTATTCTGTTCTTTTAACATTTGTGGGATAGAGTCCAAGTGTATACTGAGAGGTGAGTGCAGCCCTGACCTGGTGATACTAGATGTACCCTCTTCCTCCCCTGGGGAGTTATTAGGTGTGCAGAGAATCATCTATTCAGTGACCTTTGGGACTCTTCAGAAGTACAGTTCTGTGTAAATACAACATAATGAAATTGTCGGACATGATCTGCAAAGAAATATTTGTATGCATGCATTGTATATAAAAAGAGAAGATAATGTGAGAATAAGGACATTGAAAATCTCCTGCCATAGCTGGGGCATGTTTGTACAACAATGGTGGTGATGGTGAGGGGCCAAAATTGTAGTATCTACATGCACATACCAGGAGGGTTGGAAATGTGCTGCATGCTATGAGGACTGTGTTCTGCAGGATTCGGTGGAAGTGGAAGGGGTAATAGAAGTACCCTATAACCTCCAGGAACATTCACCTGAGTATACAGTGGTGTAAAAAACAGGTTGTCTATAAAGGGTGAGCTAACCCTGCACATCAAATAACACTCACAGCAAAACCAAGAAAAAAAATGATAAAAATGATTCTTAAAATGTGTGCATTTTCATCATAAAAGATTCCTATTTTCCATAAACACCGAATTAGAATTGTGGCTGTCACATGCATGTCACCAGCCATATATTATTACATAATTTTTAACGCAGCTGTTGTCATGGCATAGGATTCCAGAGCTGTGGACTCCTGTCACTGTTGTAGTTACCACCTTGTCAGAATCCTTTTTTTAGAGGAAGAGGCATATACAGGGGTATTCCTGAATTTTAAGGAATACCTCATTGATTTGTGCTTTTCACAGGATTTTGGGCAGCACCTACTCCATTTATTTTGGACTCAGAATTTGAGTTCTCCCAATAAAGGCTTGCATGCTTCCTAATTTGCATGCTCAGTGGGGTGTTCAAGCCTGTGTTGCAATCATGGTTGTGTTTACAGGATAATTCTTGGGGGTGTACCTTACTCTTACACTAAATGTTTTGTGAATCAAGCCCTACATCATCTTCTGCAGCACCAATCTGATGACAACTAAGAAACCTAACTTGAGCTGATTTACAGTTTAATCATGGTATAGTATGGTCTCTTCTCGGCAGCATCACCTTCCAGTTAAATAAAACTATTTAGTGACTGAAAAGGCCTACCTCATGTGGCTGACAACTAGACAGTGTTCACTGTGATGCCAGTCCAATATGGTGACACCTTTTATTGGTGCACAAGTTAATACAAAAACAGTTTTCAGCTTGTTCAAATCTTGTTCTGCACTATGACAATTGCAGTGGCCTGTGGAATATCTTAACTATGCATGCATATATTTTCTATGCCAGTTTTCAAACACAGCTGGAAATGTTTACTCAGACCTTACAGTTATGTCTGTCTTCAGCTGTGTGGGCCTGCATCGTACAATATTTAATGGCATAACAACCCTGATACTAGATCAAAGGTCTTCTGTTATCCCTAACAAGAACAGACAAAAGTATATTTCATTGTTATATAATAGTGGAATGATTTAACTCAACCTTTTAACAGTTTTTTCTTTTCGTAAACATTACCATTGGAAGTGTGCAATTAGGCATTTCTTTCTTTCTCCTTGGTCATTCTGCAACACCCAGCACTAATTTAGACAAGAAATCTTGGCAGTTTAGTCCAAGTGCTGTAAACATATTTGGCTTGTACAGATGTCATGGAAAAAAAACATCTGAAACATTTTTTTTCTGTTAAATTTGTGAATATATAGTTAAATGGCTCTTAATTTGTAAGCAGACCACTAGATGGCACCCAATAACCATTCACACTGGCCAAGCTTTTCAGTATATTGTATTGTAAATTGCTGTTTCCATAAACCTCTATCAAAGTAATTACAGACTTCTCTCAAATAATTACATTTCCTAGTATGTCATCCATAATATATACAATAGCTTACTTCCTGAGGGCTTTTTTAATAGAAATTCAAAATATTTTGAAAGTTAAGATAAGAACATGACTGAGAAGAAACTAACTCACTATCAGTGCCTGTGTGTTTTAATACGTCTCATCGGTATAAATCATATGCTATAATTACAACAACACTTCTGAAGTCCTGTACTGAGAATGAAGATGAATTCTAGTGGCACTGCAAGCTGTTGTAGTGTAACACTTCTCTCCTTTGTTATTCATGCTAATTAAGTGCCAGTAATGAGTATAGTAATATATAAGATAAGCTTTATGAGAAAACAAGCAAAGCATACTTAAAATATATGTGTATACAATACATCACGTTGTCATAAAGAACAACACCAGCTATTCTCACTTCCATGCCTTACAGTGCTCCAGAGATACACAATGAAAGAGCAGACAACTGCCTATAAATTTGTAATACTTTAGTACCACTTCTCCAGAAAAACTCCTCCAAAAGAACCCTTAGGCCCCAACTTTATTACCACTTGCCCTATGGAATATTGACTCCCAAACACATGTAAAGTAATTTTTCAATTACAAATGGTTGATAGCACAACTCCCAAATGCACACTACAGAACAATGAGACAAAGGTTTTCTAGGAGGGGAAGCCCATCTGCACATTTCTCATGTGACAGGCTTTGCCCCCACTGTTTTACTTCACTGTAGTGATGCTTGAGTTACCCAGCTGTGATGAAATGAGAAGTACTCTAAGGTGATTAATACAATGTATACAGTGATTATGATCTCAAAGTTAAGTCCCAGAGTGGTAAATGTACGCAAACTGTACTAGCGCTGCACATGCATAACTAGGTAGTGGATAAACCAAGAAGAAGGGGCCATGCAGTGACCCAGTCACCATCTACAGACACTATACAAACACATGCCACATACATCACTTCCTGGAATATGCTCTGTGTAGCACTAATGTCTGTTGTAGAGTACCAGTAGATATTATGAAACAGGAATATCAAAATAAAAGTGTAGGCAATTTCTAAATATTTTTTAAATACATTATGTTGTCAATGCTGATACTGCCGCGGTAATGCAGCGGTAGCGTTGTCGCCTCACAGCAAGAGGTTCTCCTGTTCACTTCTCAGCTGGAATGCTTTCTTTGTGGAGTCTGCATGTCCTCCCCGCGTCGAGTGGCATTCGAAAGACATGCATGAAAGGGTGTGCCTTTGTTGAAGGTTGGGCGTCAAGCTGACACCTCGGCACCGTAAAAATCTATTGCCAATTGGGAGGGTGGCCTAATGGTTAAGGTATTTGCCTTACAAACACAAGGTGCAGGGTTTGAGTCTCACAAGGGATAATTGGCTAAGCTTAAATGGCTCAAAAGGGCAGTTAGCTTAGTACTAACCTATGAACAGGCAAGCACATGCCTATGAACAATCATTAGCGGACTGGAGTTCCGCAGTGGCGACCCCTAACCTGGAAAAGCAGAAAGAACAACAACAACATGTTGTCAGTGCTGATGTGATTGTGAATACAACTTCATGTTCTGTATGTGTTATGCAGGAACAGAATAATAAGTGCATCCTGTTAAAACATATTGGAACACAATATAACAGTTGATCTGAGCAGAACAGTATGGGATCCGAAAATTAGCTGCATTGAATTCATTCACAGAATAAAAGGGTAATGCACACCATGCAGCCATGCAAACCTGAAAATAGCACAGCATGAGTATTGCAGAGTACTACAGAGTCACATAACTGGTGTCCAGCAGCACTGGACTAGATAAACCTGAAAATAGCACAGCATGAGTATTGCAGAGTACTACAGAGTCACATAACTGGTGTCCAGCAGCACTGGACTAGATAAACCTGAAAATAGCACAGCATGAGTATTGCAGAGTACTACAGAGTCACAAAACTGTTGTCCAGCAGCACTGGAATGGATATGGGCACTCTGGCTCATGATGAGAACCACAGACAGAGCTACAAAACTGAAAGCATGGTATAGCATACTAGTGCATAATATAAAAGAGGGGACCCCTTCCCAGTGGTGCATACAGCAAATTTTATGCATGTAGTTGTAAAGTTGCACTACAGGATGGCTGAAAGCAAGTCAAACAATAACACAAGATAACCCATATGTTGTAAATAGAAACATGGATAGTACCATATATGTATGGTAAGTGAAGAGGTTACGACCAACTTATCTCCGACCTACAGTGGCAGTGTACACACACACGCACACACACACACACACACACACACACACACACACACACACACACACACACACACACACATGGCTGTCACAACCAGGATGCTAACATAAGGCCACATCCCAGGACTAGAGCCACAGGAAGTCATTAATTTCATTAAGCAATACTTCAGAGATTATTGACAACCATCTTGTGCGTACAAATAGAAATACTATATGTATTCCTGTTCAGAAGAGTAGAACTCAAGGTTATATTGAGTAATGTGCAAATCTCTATCATCCCTGGGTATCACACTTTCCCAGTGATGCAGTGATCCTTTGTTTGAGTATATTTAGATGAGGAAGAATTTCTAGTCTCGTGTTTGTTGTGGTGGAAGTGGGAGACCACCAGGGAGCATCTTCTGTTTAAACATTAAGTTTCTTTTTACCCATGGTATCTGGGAAATGTTTTATGCCTTATTTAGTTTATATAGTTTTTGTTTGTGATATAGCATACTGACATTCACCCTGAGATGCGATTTAGCACACCTTGTCTGTATCTTCTTTGTCTTGGCAACAAGTTTATTTGTTAAGCTATTGTCATAAATTTGTGGCTTTGGTCATTCACTGTCATCGTTACCAGTGACGGGCCATGCATTTTTCACACATTTGACCCAGTCCCAGTTCCACAAGCAATGGAACAATTCATGTTGTACCCTGTAAAGAAAGCATATGAACAGAATGAAAGAAAAAGAAAGCTAAAACAGTATGGTAAGAGTAGAACAATCAGTGAGGATAACTGGATGCAGGGCTTGTTACAGCAGGAAGGCCAGTGATTGCATTTTGAGAGACCTTGAGAACACGGGATAAGAACTAAGTAGAAAGCTGATACAACAACCTGAGGGACTGAGGGTGTTTTACAGTCGGCCTTACTGAAGAACATGCTTTAATCAACTCAGCTCTACAACATTAATGTGTTTATTTATTTGTTTGCACTTGGTTGATTAAGTTAGTCCCACTAGGCCAATGGCCTGTTTACTGGCAAGACCCATCATGGTATTCATACTGAATAAAAGAAGTATGGACAGGACAAAGATGTATGCAGAAATAAAAAAATAATTGTGGGAAAAGAATTGGAAAGGAGAGATGAAAATTAAGGAAATGGGGATGGAAGAAGTATGTACAAAACTTGTGTTGTATCACTGATGAAGAAATTGTAAAAATGATGAAAATAAGATGGATTTGGGCTGCAAAAATATGTAAATGTATAAAGAACTTGTAGACAATGTATATATAAATAAAACAACCCCCTACTCTTTTTGATAAATTCTGTAGGATCTTTTGCATCCACCTGATCTACCACCAACTCGAGTAGATGGGACCTTGGTTTAAAGTCTCATCCGAAGGATCGTTCACTCAGGTATGCAGCAGCCCCCTTATGCTGCACTGCAATGTCAGTCCTGGAAAATTTACCCAACTACCTGTGTGGGAATAGAACCCACAGCTTTACACAACAAACATGAGTATGATGCATGTTGAGCTCTTGAGGCTGCAGTAAGAAATTCTAAGCTTGATGTATTCTGATGTACGGAAAATAGAATTTAATTGTTGCAGGAGACACTTGAAAGAGTACGGCAGGTAATATTTTATTCTAGATGCATAAGTGAGTTTTGTATTTTGTAAACAGAGGTACAATAGTCTAAGGTGTTTCTGTACAAATATTCTGTGTATGATGTATGATTTTTTCTGCATACTCCAGCTTCTGCCCCCCCCCCCCCCACAAAAATATGTTAGTTGAGTCAGTGCTCTTAACTAGCCATACATATCCCATTTTATACCCAGTTTTTCAGTTGCTGGTGATCTTATGCATGAACTGCAGTTGAAAAAGGGAAGTGATAATTCAGTGCAGTTATGTGGTTCACAAATGACTGCGTTAAACAATTAAACTCCACCTTAACATAGTTTGGCTTTTGAGCATCTATGGCTATCAGAGTCATGTCTCTAAGTATTCATGATATGTGTAGACATATTGTTTGTATGGTGTATGGATAGTGATTATCTTACACCATGCTGCAGGCTGTCACATCAACCTTATCTCATAACATGCTTCAGGCTGTTGCATCGGCCTTATCTCATAGTATGCTTCAGACTGTCACATCAGCCTTATCTCATAGCATGCTTCAGGCTGTCGCATCAGCCTTATCTCATAGCATGCTTCAGGCTGTCGCATCCACCACATCCCTTAACAGCATCTTTTGATAAGCCCTGACTGCATTAATGTTGCACAACACGCCACTCACTTCAGAGTACACATGCTTTACAGATGTTAATGCTGTGACATTTCCATTCAATATCTGTGCTCCAAGGCATAACAGTGTTTCATTTAGGCATTGTTTTTACTATCATATCTGACAAAGCAGAGCTGCAGAGCCATAATGAGTCCTATTATGCATTAGTATCTCCATATGTATGCACATGATGTT
This sequence comes from Protopterus annectens, assembly GCF_019279795.1. Taxonomy (NCBI): domain Eukaryota; kingdom Metazoa; phylum Chordata; order Ceratodontiformes; family Protopteridae; genus Protopterus; species Protopterus annectens. The sequence goes on along the minus strand of NC_056728.1, from coordinate 1,335,305,343 downwards.
ATGATTATGCAGAGTGAGAAATGTATGCCATACAAGTATGCATGCATGTATGATTACTGTAAGGTACTGTATATGAAAAAACTCCTGCAGTACTGCTGTCTCATAACACGACCTGTAAGAGATTTAATGACTTACTTAGTCTGAAGGCTACACTCTCACATCAAGCTGTTATGGGTAAGCACCTCGACTCTACTACACTATAGCAGGTACTACAGACCAACAGACCTATAATCTATGTTGAAGCTGTTAAAAATATACAGACGCCTCCTACAGTCTTCACTAGAAAACCTTAGCATAAAGTAAAAGAAGTTTCTCGTACCTTAGCAACCAATATTGCATGCCTGCATGTAGTTCCCAAATTAGTTACCCAGGAGGTTAGCAGAAGCCCTAAGCCTGCTACTACTTAGGGAAATGTCTTGATCACTGGTGGATGTACTGTATGATACAGTGAGTTCTCACTCATGAGGCTTGACAAGAGGAGGAAGACATTTAGCTGCCTCTCCGGGGCTAGAATCCATGATGTCATGAGGGACCTGAGGTCACCTAGATATGACAGTACAATTATAACCTATTGGTAGCCTACAAGGGAGTGGATTTAGATGTCCTTCCCTAAGGCACATGTAAAATTATGTCAGCACTTATTGTAAATGTGCCCAAGGCAGGGAAGACACCAGACTGGAGGAGCATTTTCTGTTTTTTAAGATAGATCCTTAGATATCAGGCCAAAGTAATTAATTTCAGCAACTGGCTAAGTGGTTGATATCATTCAGAGTGGATCCAAAATGTGATAGCCTGGGATGAGGTGCTAAATAAGGTGTCTGTTTTGGCAAACACGGCTTGCACGTCTTACACCAAGAGGTCCTCATACTAGCAAGAGCATTTGTTCCCCCATAATGACTTTTTTATGTGGAGTTGGTCTTGATGTAGTAATTCCGTTACATAAAGTTTATTTCTTCTCCTGACCCCGATAATTGTAGGACCATCAGTCTTACTAGCTATGTATGTAAGGCCATGCAATGAATACTATCAAACACATAAATGCAAACATAGGCAAGATTACTGACTTTGTCCCAATCATCTTCTCTTTGTGAAGGATAGATCCTGTCTCCTGAACCTGGTAAGTTTCTTTTAAAAGGTCAGTGAGGCAGTGGGCATTGGCCTGTCAGTGCTTACTTCCTATCTATATCTGCCCAAAGCTTTTGTTAGTATCATTCATGTTGGTATTCTTGATTAAAGTAGCAAATCTCAGTATAAAACCATACATTGTCCTTTCTATTGCTAACTGGATGTCTGACAAAACTCAAATTGTTTAATTTGATGGTACTCTCACAGAATGTAAACCTGTAACTAGCAATGTCCCACAGGATTCAGTGCTTGGGCCTCACCTATTTGGCATCTGTTTTGCCGGCATTCAGGCCATTACCCCAGGAAGTTTTCTATCCAGGTTTTCTAATGACTGTGCTTACAAGCTTATTATGAGTATTTGATTTCTCTCACTGATAAACTATTCAGACATGGGCTGGACTATCCTTACTATGCTGTTTGAAAAATGGTCTAACAACATGCTACAAAATGGAAGGTGATGTAGTTCAGCAAGCAAGCTGTACTCCATTTCTATCATATTAATGGTACACTTCTATAGACTGACACGTCATAAAAGGCCCCGGCACATAAGTGGATAAGTCGCTCTCATTCAACCACCATGTGTTTAACATAACTAGGGAATGTGACATCCAAGGGAATATTCTTCAGATGCAAGGATGTCATTATTTCACTGTACTTCTCCCCTGCTAGCCTTGTTATTGAACATGATGTGCCATTTGGTATGTACCAAAACAAAACACGACGTTATCCACCTAGAAAGATAATGGGCCTTGAAACCATCACCTTATCTGAAAGATTAGTTCATTTAACCTTATACTTGATACTCTTCTAGTTCCTTCAGAGTGGCCTATCTTCAGTCCATCATGCCATGAATGAGCCAGCTCTATTTGGACTCCTATATCGTAACAAGACAAGCACCATATCCATACAAAATATCTTTATCTACACCAATAAATTACCAAAACTCACTGGAATGATAAGTACATATCCAACACATTCCCCATCTATAGAACACACTTCCTCTGCATTTCCAACAGAGCAGTATTGTGACTACCTGAAAAGCAAACTTAGATGGACAGGTAGCCATAGACCTATCCCAGGAATTAACTGTGTGGCCCTTGTCATAAATGATGGTCAGCATCTGCTTCAGTGCTGGTCTGTCTTATCTTACGGTTGTTATTCTTACTGCTGTTTTAGGATTAAGAATCCTTTCCAACAAGTGTTTAAGAGCTATGCTTCTGATGGTCTGCATGACTGCTTGCCTAGTAACTCCTGATAATCCATTGTATGTTCTTGTAATGTTTACATTTTCATTTCTGTACATCACGTGGTACATATCCACACATGTATACAAACCAAACATAGCATGGACATTGCTGTAGATATTCATGTTTGTGACCATGAGGCAAACTGATACCAAATGTTTTTTTTCACATAATATGCACATCTTATGAAAAGACAACACACAAAGAAGTATATTTATAAAATAAACAAAGTGACCTTAGCCACATTGACAACAGTGGTGATAAGATGAAATAGACACAAATGATATCCTAGGAGCAAGAACAGAGTGCATATATTGTGGCTTGTGTGTCAAAATTTATAACAAAGGAAAGCACAATGTGGCATATGATGTAGGTCATTTAGATACTCAAAAAAAACCCCCAGTCTGTTCCAGAAGACAGAATGCTTATCTTCTTATGCACTGAATGATCACATTCACCTTAACTTTGTCTGGTATCTGCGTACACAGTGCATATATTTGACACTAACATGAGCCTTCACTGCTCTGACACATCTATAACATTTGTATTAAACGTGTATCACACCACAAGTGTGATTGTCTCAGTAACTGTTTTGTGCACTGTATGTTACTCAGCAGGCACGCTGGTTATTTACCCCTTGTTTAATGTCATACTCATTTTACAAAATGTATGCCATTACTACTTCTGTACAACTCCTTCCCTGGGTGTGTTGTATATAGATGATAGTGGGAGTGCAGTATTTGACCACCAAATATACTCAGCAGACCTGCAGAGTTGCAGAATACGTGCATTTTTGTATTTTCCCATACCATAGTATGCTGAGTACTGCACACCTGAATTGATGCTACTAGATATTTATAGATGCCTCTGCCCCCACAATGATAGCACTTGTTGCTGTCTGAAATGTACATCCGAGTAGCACACCTTCACCCCTTAGCATCAGCTTTCTTTTTGTTCTGCCTGCAGAGCCGTACTGGCAGTAATGTAGACCTGTGTGTATTGCTCTCATGATGTGGCAGCTTATGCAATGATTGCTGTTTTCTGAGTAATGGATGTATAAGTTAAGTCTAAAACTATCAAAAGATGTTTAGTCTCTGGGATAGTCTGTGTGGTTGTTATACTTGCATACCCCTTGCTACATTAGCTGTTTATATAGTTGGTCAGATAGACTGTATTGATAAGTTCACCAGCTATCCACGTACCGTTTCTGTGTTATTCATTATTTAGGAACACCCTCCCCATATCAGCAGCCTATTGACAAATGTATATGTAGCCTTCTGTATTAAAATTGCTGGTGGTTCATCCTTCTGTCACTGTTTTCAGAGAGTAATGTACATTTTCACTATATATATATATATATATTGCACTGTGCATTTTCACTCTGCTCCCATTTTAGTATTTCACTACTCTTGAGTGTGCTATTCCTACAGCTGCACAGTGAAATATTTATACATTGTGTTTATGCTTTACTTGCATTATTTTTATATATTTTATAAAACACCGTTTTCTTTAAATGTCTATTCTATGTTGAAATGTGTATGAACATGATTGTTTAACTGAAATGCTTAACTGGCATTCCAGTTAAACAGTCATTAAACCTATGCACAAATATAATTTGACTGGTTCACTCTGATTGTAACAAAAACATTGTTTTATCTTTTTTCAAATGAAGCATACATAACAGTAGAATCATCCTTTAACAAATGTCACACACATAAATGCTTTGCCACTTATATTGACAGCACAGATTCCCTACCAGAGCACATAAAGTCTGTTAGCTTATGGTCATCACAACCCTCTCTTCACTAGAAGTCATCATTATTAATTCAGCACTTACATTACATCTTAATTATCACAGTGATTGTAACTTTATGCATTCCATATAACTTTGCTTAACTGTGTCATTTTAAGATATTTCAAATGAATTTCAATCCAATAAACCCATCACTAAAGGAGGAATATTTGATGCAGCAATAACTAATTGTACCATGTCCTCGGTGGTGGTGCTGCGGTAGCGTTGTCGCCTCACAGTAAGACGCTGTCCGGTTCGATTCTCAGCTAGAGCATTTTCTGCGTAGAGACATGCGTGAATGGGCGTACCTTCGTTGAAGGTCGTGCATCAGGGCTGGTAACTCGGCACGTAAAAATCAACTACCAATCATTAGCGGACCGGAGTTCCGCTGTGGTGACGCCTAACCAGGAAAAGCCGAAAGACACAACAACAACCATGTCCCCATAATGCCTTAGTATGAATATAAGGACAAAATATACCTTTACTGTTATTCTTTGAGAATTGCAATGACAAGATCCCATCTCATCTTTGCAATCTTTTCAAAATCTTTCATTCATACCATGAAAGCTCAAAAGCTCTCCATATGTTTACTAGTTTCACAGATACGTCTAACAGCTTCACTCTATTCAAGTGATGAGCCTAAAATACTACTTGACTTTATAATAGCCTTGCACTTTGAAAAACCTTGATCACTGTACTTTTACTTTTACATAACCACTTAGAAGTGCCCTTCCTTATGCCCTTGTATCTCATTATAGTTACAGATTATTATACGTCATCCATATACTACTGTTTGAAGTAAATTGCTGTTATAATTTAGAAATTTAAGAATACTGAACTTTTTACAGGATAGCATACCAACTGTGTGACCTGGGGGAATAGGTTACTACTAGGCTACTTGTCCTTGTGTGCCATTTTAAACTTAGGCAATTATCCCATGTAAGAATCAAACCTTGTACCTTGTGCCTGTAAATTAGACACCTTAACCATTATGCCACCCCCCCAACCCGACAGGTTTGGACTTAGTTCTTCCTGAATATAAATACAACAAATGGAGTAGGAAGGCCACTCAAATATTGAAAAGTGTACTCACGCTTGTTTATCATGGGTATGTTGAGGTATGGAATAGTATTATATTCTATTTTTATAACTGTTCACCAGCCTACAATTGGTATTTGTGTGTGTGTGTATGTGTGTGTGTGTGTGTGTGTGTGTGTGTGTGTGTGTGTGTGTGTGTGTGTGTGTGTGTGTAATTTTACCTTTTGCTTTTTTCACTGTATTTTTGCTCCAATCTTGGATTTTTTGTCATGTTACGTAATACCATCGTTCTTCAATAGTATTACATAAATGTAAATGCATTGTCTTCATATTATATTATATTGTTGTTCATGGAGCTTTTCTCTCCAGGATTCCATTGAAAACGGGCTCTTCGTGGCCCAATGGACTATCCTGGTAAACAAACTGTAAAATAAATAAAAATAAGTAAATTAAGGCATTGTCAAGCAATTTTCCATAAAGTTAGTAAGTTTCTTTACAAGGTAAGCTACTCCACTCCAATATCCATTGAGCTCTCTTCTGGACCATCCTATAAACTGTTTTACATGTGTTATAAATGAGCAGCTATCTTAAACATTCCCTGCTAGGGCATAGGCTAAACCTCTAACTGGTGGGTGCCCTCTGGCCCAGCCATCTGGGGGGGATGTTCTCAAGGGAACACAGTCCATCAGGTCATACATTCCTGAAAAACAGAGCTGGATGCTAAGATAGCTGGATGCGAAGAATGGGCCATCATTTATTTCATGTATGATCTGTTATTCAGCAGAATCACTTTGGTTTTCCTTCCATGCATGGTCAGAAACCCTGTCAAAGGGATCCTTCCAGCTTAACCCAGCATCAGCTTACCCTAGTGATATCTTTTCTGTACATAATAGGAAACCCAGCATCTTACTTTTTAAATGTTTCATCAGAAAAGCATAGGGTTTCCCATAACATTATCATTTTTTTTTTTTATAAATGTCATCCCAGAGGTTTCAAAATGCCAATAATCCCTAACAAACAATCCCTTTTCAGTCACATCTTAATACTACTCATCCATTATAACAATAAGTCTTCTTCTTCTTCTTCTGGCTTTTCCTGGTTAGGGGTCGCCACAGCGGATCATCTGTCCGCTCATGATTGGCAGTGGAGTTTTATTGTGTCGAGTTGCCAGCCTGGCACCCAACCTTCCACAGAAGGTGCACACACTTACACCTAACAACTTTAAAAGAATAAAGCTTAAAAGAATAAAGCAATTCTTTCTTCTTCTTCGCAATAACATAACTCGGCCAACTAAATGTAATCAAACACAATGCAACCAAACAATAACATTACAATGAAGAAAATAAAATGTCTAGAAAAACAATGCAACAAATCAACAACTAGCAACCATCAAATTATAATTTTCAACCTTAAAAATGACATTTGACTACAGTTATGTTTTATTTATTATATTAAGCTTAAACTAATAACTCGCAATGTCACCCATGTATTAAAACATTGATTAATGCAAGCTAAGATGATCTTAAACTTAATGACACTTCTGCAGACAGCCATTTGAACAATGATCATGCTGAGTATAAAGCAGCAAATCTGAATTATCAGTACAGTACTGGAAATATTTCAACTATTCCTCTGCTAGCAACGTCTTGTACAGCTGGTGATTTAAGTTTAGTCTCCCCTTCCCTCAGCTCCTAAAACATATCATTACTGTCTTTTAAAGTTACATGCTGAGATATCCTGTCCATTACCAAATCAATGTCTACAAACAAATTTACCCCAGGGGGAAAGAAAACATTTAGAAGTGTTAAATACAACTTCAACTTTTATAGATTCATAGGTTCATACTAGGCTATCTGCCCTAGGGCATTTATAAGCCTAGCCAGAGTGTGTTTGGCTTAAGCCACCTATTTTAAATTAATTTTGCTATGCCCTTTTTCGAGGTTAGTATACTGTGCCTCTGTCTAACAGTGACACAGAAGTGATACCTGGGGTAAACCTACGATCTACCATCCACTTATCAAGATTCCTCTTGAAGAGAGTCAATGAGGGACTCTGCCTAACCTGGACTGGGATTTTATTCCAGAGTGAAGGGAGCCTCTGGGTTATGAATCTGTCCCTCCAGTATGTCCTATTTATTTCAGTGCTGAGGTTCAAGTCTCTCGAGCGCGTAGCTCGATGGGATTTGGATTTTCTGAGGTGCAGCATGTCCATTAATTCCAGGTTGGACATGGCTTTATACGTCAGGCACAGATCGCCTCTGAGCAGGCAGTATGCCACTGAGTAGAACTGGAGTTTCTTTAACCGGGCAGCATATGGCATCTGTTTGAGCCCTTTGATCCTCTTGGTAAGGTACTTTTGGGGTCTTTCCAGTTGCTGCAGGTGTCTGGTAAGGTACATCCCAAAAGGGGCATTGTACTCAATTATGGGCCTGATGAGGGATGAGTAAAGAGGCACGATGACCTCCCCTGATCTAGATGTAAATCCCTTCATGATTAGGTGGGCTATATAAAATGTTTTTCTAACCACTTTGGCCACGTGGTTGTCAAATGAGAAATTGCCATCAACTTGGGTCCCCAGGTCCCTAATTACTTCTTCTGTACTTAATGGATTACCACCTATGTGGTAATTTGTGGGCACTTTGTTTTTGCCAAAGGGGATGACTATACACTTTTTGGAGTTTAGCTTGAGGCCATGGCTCTGGCACCAGTTGTCTGTTTCTGTGAGGCCCTTTTGGAGGATGCTTGTGTTGGCTGGAGAGTTGATTATGGCGCCCAGTTTGCAGTCATCTGCGAACTTGGTCAGCCATAGTCCTTCCGTGTTGTCCTGTACCTCCGGGAAATATATACTGAACAAGAGATGTCCCAGGACTGAGCCTTGTGGGATGCCACTTGTAACTGGTTTGGAGTCTGACATGGCTCCAGCAATTCTAACCATGTGGGTTCTGTCCTTGAGCCAGTTTGCAACCCATCTAGTGACATAGGGGTTTATATTTAAGCTGGTGAGCTTATCTATAATGCCCAAGTGGGGTATTGTATCGAAGGCTTTTGCGAGGTCCAGGTAGGCTGTGTGGACCACCTTCCCCTTGTCAATGGCCTTGGTGACTGTTTCAAAGAAATAGACCAGGTTTAAGTGGCAGGATCTGCCCTTAAAGCCGAACTGGGTAGGATCCAGTGTCTGTAGGTCCCCAGTATCTTTATTTATGAGGTCCATGATGATCCTTTCCATAGCTTTGCAGACCAAGCTAGTCAGGCTTATGGGGAGATAGTTTCCAGGATCCGTTGAGGCACCACCTTTGTGGAGAGGGACCACTGTTGCTGTACACCACTCTTTGGGTACATATCCTGTAGTAAGGCCGAGACTGAACAGTAGTTTTATGTTTAGCTCTTCTTGGAGTTCATGTAGGACGCAGCCCGGGACACCGTCTGGTCCCATTGATGCTGTGTTTTTTGCTTTGGAGAGGGCGGCTCTTACCTGAGCATCTGAGATGTCAGGGGGGCAGCACTCTGCTGGGATAGATATTTGCCCTTTTGGTGGGGAGGGGGGGAGAAGTTTGCGCTGAACCTGTCAGCTAGGATGTTGGCAATATCTGTGGGTTCGGTGTATTTTTTATCATTTTTGACTAATTCTGAGCATATCTGGGAATTCCCCCCCAGGTTCCTAACATAACTAAAGAAAGCCTTGTGATTATCCTTAGTGTCCTGTGCAGTTTTTCTCTCGAAGCTGGCCTTAGACGATTTTATGAGTGCCTGTAGTTTTTTGCTAATAGTGATCAGAGATGCCTTCCCTTTTTGGGATTTTGCTCTATCATGTAGTAGCTTCCTCCTTCTATTGTATAGTTTGTTTATGGCTGGGGTCCACCAGACAGGAAGTCTGCCTTTGGAGGATTGGGTCTTGGTTTTATTTGGGATTGCATGATCCATGCATTCCTGAAGGTGTTCATAGAATGCGTTTATAAAGGATTTTTAGGTTTTGAGGAGTGTGAAATTTGCTTTAGAGAAGTTTTTCACTGTGGTTTTCTGGGCAGGGGGTGGGGTCGGGATGTGAATATCCAGTGAGATTAGTTTATGATCTAATCTTACCAGTGAGGGATACACTTCTGGTCTGGAGCATAGAGTCCCCATGTTGGTGATGATCAGGTCCAGTATGTTTTCCTCTCTTGTGGGAGTGGTAACAAGTTATTCCATAGCATTTGAGTTTATAAATTCTAGGAACCTTTAGGCTAGGGTGTTGGAGCTAGAGTAATGTTCCCAGTCTATGTTTGGGTAGTTGAAGTCACCCAATATAATGGTGTTTGGAGAGACCTTCATATTTTCCAGTGTTCTCAGGAAGGCCGAGTGGGGTTCCTGGGTTTGGGAGGGTGGTCTGTAGCAGGCTATAAACTGGAAGGCAGTTTTACCCACTGTTAGTTGCACATGGATTTTAAGTTTTTTAGTCTGTGGACACACATGACTACAAATTTTTGCTTAGCTGATTGGATATAATATTCACCATAAAAAATAATGTCTTCTTTCCAAAATTGCCAGCCTGCTGTTATTGTGGGAAGACATGTTCTTTGACATGTCAGGGCTGGAACCACACCAAAATATTTTAACATCATTCTGCTTTAAGTCCCAAAAATGAACAGATGAGCCCTTCTTCATGGATAAAATATGAAGTAATGATGCAGACCCACATCTCAAATATTTCTAAAAGTACACCTCAAACCTTACTCTCACAATTACCGATATGTGTAGATGTTGAACTGACTTTTAGTTCTAATTTCATCTGACTCTATGAAAAAAACACATAAATGTCAATTTATTAGGATATAAATCCATTCATTACCTAGTCTTTTGTTCTGGGGAAGAACAGTTTTAAAGAAGGAGGCAATCTGGAATGATTAGACTAGATGCCTTTCCTCCTGAAGCACCAGAAACTCCCTCTGTACTTTGTTTTCCTTCTAACAACCTGTGTCTCGTATAAATCGGTGCTTCACCTTCACCATTTTTGTGCAGATATGGCCAAGTGCATCTGTTTGTGTTTGTGGAACTTCCTTCCAGGGTCACATGAATAGTGCATACCATGTGTCTTTCCTGTGACTGTGTGCCTTTCCACTGACGTTGGCTGTGTATGTGACGTATTACCTGCATCTGGTATTCTCACAAATCTTTCTCTGTATGTTGCTTGTCCTGCATTGCTTGTTCTTTTCTGCCATGAGTTTCTTGTGTGAATACATAAATCTTGGTCAGTATTTCCTTCCCAACCCCGTTCCTGTTTAGAGCTGACATGTGCCGTGCTATGAGTGTGATGCATTCTTTGTCATTGGTGCTTCTCTCCGATTGTGATGTTTCTAGCTAATACTGGTATAGGTTCCCTCCAACTGTAATGTTTCAAGCTCTTATTTATATTGCTTCCTTCTAACCTGTAATGTTTCTTAATCAGCTCAGTTCCATATTGCCATTTCCCTATAGCTGCCAGGGAACAATATACTTTAGTGCCTGCATTTTTTGCTACAACAAATGAGTAGAAAATCTCTATTCGTAGTTTATTTAGTTTTATATATTAAAGTCTATCAGGCATTGGTATTTCCCAGCTATGCATTAGCACAATTCACACCACGTAATTACCTAGTGTACTAGTCATGTCCACGTTGTACAAGATGCTTTTGTTAGCTGCAGTATGATACCCTGTCTTACTGCTGTGTCACATTTATACCAGGTATATGCCTTAAAATTTTGAGTCAGATTCAGTGGTTACATGTATAAAGTGCAAGTTATTTATTTGTTGAGCAAAGAAGGTGGTAGAATTGGACTCTTGAGTCTTAAATAAAAATGCATGCATTCTGCATGAGTGATATCATATGTATCAGAAACCATGGGCTAGGAGTGGATAATTTTTTTATAACTGAGTAAATAGTAAATACTTGAATGTCTCCAGTACCTAAAAACTCAAATATCTGCCTAGATGTGTAGGATAGGTGCACATTGCTAGTAAAAGAAACTTAACAGCAATAATCAGTGTTCTTTTATGAATACATATAGCCAGGAAACTGAAAACATGAAATTATGTAAATTCTCATCTGTACTTATTTATGTGAGAGAATAAACCTGCATTTATGACAACTATTGGCAATTGATGAAATACATATTTCTGTCCTATACCTTTTTATTAACCAGGTAAGCTGACTGGCACAGGTGTATCTCTGTTTATTTATCTATTTATTTATTTATGTAGTTATGTATTTATTTATTTATGTATTTATCTGTTTACTGTTTGATTAAAAGGTAAGCTGACTGGTCTGTTTACCCTTTTCAGCTGTGGTCTTTGCTGAATGAGCTGCAAATATAGTATATTTCAGTATCAGATAAATACATACTTTATCGCAGATTTGCAGTACAAAAGGAATACATACTCCTCAAACTATTACAGCATTTAAGGAATGCAAAGTTTATCAAAGTTGTGAAAAAACAGGTTGAATTAGTAACAGAACAGTACAGTATATGACGATAAGTAGTACCATATGTATTTACAACTGAGGCAGAAGGGCTGCACTTACTTATTAAGGTCTTATCAATCAAGCTGTACGTACTGTGCTATGGGAGATCAGTCATTATCATGGTTTGGTTAAATGACTGACTGAGATTGTCACATACCAGTGGGAAAATGAAGAAATCAAACTCTACACTGCTGGATAATCCTTATTAGCATTTTATTTCTTAGCCATCAGAGCTAAACTGTCAAGAGTTAACAGACCAGCTGTTAAACATAACCCTCAGAGATAAACAGCCAGATTTAACATATATGTGTAATCATGTTTGTAAAATAACTTGCAGTGCATACCATGTACCTCCTTGCCTATGTGTGGATTTACTTTCCATTTGAATTTTTTAGCGATTCAGTACGCCGTCACAAGAAGATTCAAGTAGAGAAGACGCACAACATAAGTCAAATCTCAGTGACATTGAAGTGCAGCTAAAATCCAGACTCCTTGAACTGGCTTCTAAAGTGAGTGACAGAGAGGTGTTATCAGTAGAAGATCAGGACCTTGTAACTAAACTTGAAAAGGAAGAAAGTTTGTCACATGAGGAAAATGTTAACAATACACAAGAGGAGCTCAGAAAAGTAAGTTAACTTGGGTATTATAACAGTCATAAACTTTACATTTTAAACGTTCTTTTATGAAAAGCAACTTATATGGTCATATAGGGTTTTAAAATAGTATAGCCTACTTGCTCAATAAGGTGTCAAAAGTTGTTTATAAGTTCATGTACACCAAATAACAATAGCAAGGGTTCTGATTACTTTGCATTTTCTGAATGTCAGACTAGCAAACAATGTTTTAAAACAATTTAATGTTTTTGGGAGTTATGTTTGCTTAATGTAAATATGTTTAAGAACCATGTTTTCCTGTAGCATCAGAACAGAATACATCCAGAGGCTGCAAAACGTATTTTTATGTTTTATACAAACTTAAGAAAGTGCTATTACCTTGACTGGGACATCGGAGCACTGACATTGGAATCCAATAAACATTAATACAATTTTTATTTCATTTCTGTCCAGTTTCCTTTTTCTTCTGTACCTGCTATCAGTGTGGTTTATTGAGGTTTGTCAGTGAGGCTGGTAGGGAGGGAAATAGAACTGTATTTAAATAGGTTCTGATAATCCTTATGACCTTTTTCAGTATTTATTACTACTTCGAAACAAGTTTAAAACATTTAGAAAACAGAAATGACAGAATAACACAAAATACAGACAGAATAATCATATTTCTTCCAGATTAAGCACAATTCATGAAGTAGGGTCTTACTCATACATACACATACATATAAGATACCTGACAAAATAGCGCGCTGCCTTAATATGGTAACTACTAAGACACAAGGATGATGATGGTACTGGGAAGGAGTAGTATGTACAGATTTAACAATGTTAGGTATTTAATTAAGTAACAGTGCTATATCTGTACAAGCTAAAACATTGGAGCATTCACAGTTAAGTATTTCAAAAGACAGTTTAAACAATTTTCTTTTTGAAAGGATTAAAAAGAATCATGAAAGTTGCAAGATACAAATTCAAGAAGAATAAAGAGGATTTTGCAAATGATGGATGTTCCCGAGAAATGGAATTTTAAACCGTATGTTACTGGTTGTTGTTAAGTTGGTAACAGTATTGATGGATAACTCAGATGATATATGTATTACCTCCATTGGCATGGCCACCTGCACTTGCAATAGCAGCATTTTCCTCAGCAGAGATGGTGGCAGTGGCTGCTGCAGGACCTTCCAGGGATGGGGAGGTGACAGCGGCAGTGGGAGACACCAATGGCACTGGTGTCAGAGGTGTACTTGCCACCAATGTTGCCTGACAGGCCTAGATGGTGACGGGGATGTTGGTCTAAATGCTGATGCATACAAATGTAAAATAAATGAACCAAACAAAAAATATATGTATAATGGAAGGGATATGGTGAAAGCACAAATATTGACTTGAACCTGCAGCCTTCAGCACATGCAAAGTAAAAAAATGCAATGTGTTTACATGCTGAGCTACATCTGCAGTCCAAGAAACACTGCACCAAAATATACATATCGGTGTGCAGCATGCAACTGCAGAATGAAAGAGATAGCATGCAGCTCACTGCAGTGTAGAAATTACATTGTTGTGGTACTGTAGTCACAGGAACAATGAAATACCCGTGGGGAATCGTGTGCAGTGCCAGAAAATTTGAGCCAAACCCCAAACCATTATCATGCCTACTGTATAACTCCAAGGCTATCTGCTGATCTGCTTGCACACTCCAACAGAACGCTGTTGTTAAACAATCTTATATGCTGTCAGTCCAGCCAAAGTAATAAAATAGGATTATGAAAACTGAACGAATGCCATGGAGACAAAAGGTCTCACATAATTTCCCATGAAATGTAGTACTTGTAGGACAGTAAAGTACAACAAACACAAATCCCAAACACAGGTATTGTCAAAGTAGTATACCAGTGGAGGAACTGAGCCCAGTGGTAACGTAGTACTATAACAGCAGTGCCTTAACATGTTGACTTACATGTACAAGTCTACAAAACAGCATCCTACCGCTGACATGTATACACTCAGCTATATAGTGGTCTCATTAAATATTGAGTGTGCAGTGTAAGGGGCCATTAGTATACAGTAAGGGCTAATATCTGACTGTCTTTATGTTAACACCCCCCCTAACTGCAGGTGTATCTTCAAAGTAAAACTATAAAGGCAACAAATATGTCCTATCATACCTGTTGTACTTTTAACTATTACCTTAGCGTCTTAAACACCTTAACAATATAGGATATATATTAAACAACTGACAGTCTGCAACATTAAACTTGCTTGTATGGTAATGATTTAACTGCAGTCTGTGACATTGCTTGTTAATATAGTTAGTCCAGGTAAACCATATGTGTCTAACAAAATATCACTCTGGAAACTTGATTAGGTGTCAACCCATAAGGAAACATACCTGCCCTAACAACTCTTATTATAATTAACTGGATTTGTGACATGTACAGCGATATTACCTGTAACAGGTATACTCACACACAATTTCCTGAGGTACTGTAACCTCCTGCTGTGCAGCTGTACATTTCTTGCACTTTGTGTCTTGGCTGTGAAGAACAAAATGGGAGAGCATTAGGAATGTGCCTGGCAAGCAGTGGCAGTCTGCATGTGGAGGTAAGACATAATTTCTTACAGTACATAAGTGGTCCCTGCTCCCTCACCTCTATATCCCACCCAGAAGGGCAAGATTTCTTTATTTTAAATCAGTATAAATGTGGTGGCATTGCTCAGCATTATTGGTATGCTAGTGAGACATGTGAGGTCCTGTGCCAAGCTGGCCCAGGCCTCTTCCTTATACTGAGGTGCTTGGTAAGTCTCTTCAAGGCCCTGTAGGGTTGGCGAAAATATGGAGGAAGATTTTCATCTCCTCAGCATGCTACCTTTGTGCTTTACACTCTCCCTCAGATGCCATACTGATAGCTGTATCAGTATGCAGAGAGAAGTGATTTAAAATTTGTAGTCACACCCATTTCTGCATATGCAAACCATCACACAGTGGAGTTCATTTGCACAATCAGAGGTAGAAAAGTCCAATATAAGTAGTGTTTGTTAGTGTTGCAACGTAGTAGTTTGAATTATGAAACATGGCAGAACTCCTTCTTGGAATATGCTGGTAGTGAACTATGCATTACAGTGACTCCACTCCCTGTATGTGTTGTGTGGAACTGCAGATATCCTACTAGAGTCATGAGCTGAATGGTGCATGTGCACTGCTACCAACAGGTGCTCAGGCATTTGCATGGCACTGTGAGAAAAGTAGCAGGACATTTAGCCAGTTTGCACTAAACAAAAACTGAGCAATTCAGAGACGTGTGTTGAGCCCTCATTTGCATAATTATTGTGACCAGATACCAGAATTAGCTTGATATAAGTGCAAGGGCAAGCAGTGAAAATCATCAGTCTGTGGAAGAATCCATGGAGCAACAGGTTTGTCACCGAGATCAAGACATCATTGACTTATAACACCTGCTTAATCTCAAATTTAAGTCCAAACGTCTGTAGCTTAACATACCTAACCAATGAGCTTTCATACTTGATTTGTACTATGCCACATTTAAAGCTGAAACAATGCTTTCAAGGGGTTATAACAACACTGAAATGAGAGAAGTAGTTAAAGTATGCAGTTATTGTGCAAAAGAATTGTGAAACGTAAGGAAGAAACACCCATCTCTAGTTCTTCAGATCACCTAAGCTAATCATTCAGCCTGACTTAACAATATTTATTTATTTATTTACATTTGTTTACTGGGAAAGTCCGACTGGGCCAGAAGCCCATTTTCAGCAGAGGCCGGGGGAGAAAAGCTCCATGGGAATATAAGCAAAATACAATAATTAGTACAATAGTATACATACAGTAAGATGGAGAATACACATCATCTAGTTAGTCTATACAAAGGAGTATTCAATACAGTTTTCTAGTAGATACAGGTTCAAAAAGAAAAACACGCAAGCATTTCAGTGAAGATCACTGTGAGAAAAATAAAATTAGCACTGTGTACATATTAAGTAATAGTTATGAACAAATGAGATTTCCGTCATATATATTTATTTTTGAGTAGTATTAAACACAGAGGAGAAGGAGAAAATGAGATAAGGAGTGGACAGTGTGTTGAGAGAGTTATAGATATCTTGTCAGTCAGGTTTGGCACAGGAGCAATGGCAGTTCTTGGATAGATGTTCAAATAGTCGTAGTTTGAAATTGGTAGATTCAGGTGTGTTTTGGAGGGTGTGGGGTAGAGAGTTCCATAATTTTACTATTTTATGGAACTCTCTACTCCACACCCTCCAAAACACACCAGTGTCTACCAATTTCAAACAACTACTGTTTGAATGTGCTTTACAGTGTAGATGTCCACAGTGCTAGCTCACATTCATGGTATCAGGAGAGTGTCAGTAGTACAACTGCTGTACTGGGTGGACCTTTGTTCGCAATGGTTATGTGACCTACATCTGATGCACAGCCTGATTAGACATATAGGAAGTTCAAATACACAGGCAGAGTACACAGGGGAGTTTGTTTTTTAAAGAACATTTGTGAGCTATGCCCAATTATGATGTTTATATCAGTGTTTTCCTTATCTGCAGATCACTGTCTAAGTGAATGTATAAGAACATGCTTCTTGAAGGGTTTGCTAATAAAAACACATGAAAGGAGAAGTTATCAGATATGGAGAATAAGGTGCTTATTCATGGCCTCTCTCTCCATGTCTGACAGCTGTTTAGCTTGGATGTAGTTGACACATGGTGGCAGAAGATAAATATGGTCAGTGGCCAGGACTGCTAATAGACAATGGTTTGATGCAGGGCCAGCAATATTATTCATGCCACACAATTTCAGTTGTTGTCCTGGAATGGGAAGTTATGTCAATGGTTGGAGGGCCATCAGTTGAGCCATCTCTCATGGAAAAGGAGGAAGGGTTTCTGGTGTCCATCAGGGGCACTGACAACTTTAATAGGTGCCACAGTCTGGTACTGGATGTCGGAGGCAGTTATTCATTGGACACCAAGAATATCTCCTGGAGGCACCCCAAGTATGTACTGCAGTTTCTCTTCAGTAGCACATGTTGGTCCTCCACATACATTCTTCTTTGGTCTAGTTGTTAATACTGTCTGCTTGGGTTATATAAGTACACCAGGGATTGCACCACCACAAGCCATCATAAGCCTCTGCTCAAGGTAATGTATTTACCAGTATGGTATGAGCAAACTGCTGCTTGTTTACTATTATATGTCTGGTAATGGTCTAATGGTCGTTACTTACTCAGTTTGTTGTACTTTACTGTGTTCTCAGGTGATTCTTTATCTGGCAGGATGACTGTGGAGTGCAACTTCTTGAGGTTGGTGGATCTGATGTCTCTATGGATGATGATTGGTATGAGCTAGCACAGTGAGGGGGTACAGTGTATCTGCTGGACACAGGGAATGGGACCACTTCTTCCCCTCTTCATTCCTTGACACAGCTTCTATGCCTGCAGACACCCAGGAAACACACACCACATAGCGAGTACAGGTTACTGTGGGCACCATTACTCTGGAACATGGAATACCCCCATACCAGAGAGATATTTGCCTATGCCAGTAGCTCCACTGGGTAGGGGGAGACACACATGGGAGGGGGTGCTGAATACTTGATCTGAATGGAGAAATGGTTACCGTTGTCTCCCTACTGTTGTGTCACTTGACCAGCATGTGCTAGGCCATCATGGAGGCAAAGGATAGTACCACCACAGTCAGGACAGAGTTGATTAAACTGATTCAGGTTGTTCGGAATGGCTTCTGTAATGGCATGTCTGCATGCTTGATTGTTTTGGCAGACTGAATAACTTACTAAAAAATGCCTTGTCCTCTGGAGGATACCTGCCAAGTGTGAGGCACTGTTCACAATGCCAGGATATCTTGGGTGGTGGTTCTCATGGCCATGGATGCAGAGTTAACACATCCACTGCTACAACAGTTATGTAGGTGTCTACACCCAGAAGAAGATGTCTCTGGGGTCATAGCAGTTGTGACTGTG
The DNA here is from genome assembly GCF_019279795.1 of Protopterus annectens. Lineage (NCBI taxonomy): Eukaryota > Metazoa > Chordata > Ceratodontiformes > Protopteridae > Protopterus > Protopterus annectens. Next base: position 1,335,287,060 of record NC_056728.1, on the reverse strand, counting down.
GCATATCTGGTGATGGACATCAGTCACTGCCATGCAGCATGCCAACATGTAAAAAAGGTATGGTATAACCAGTCCTGTTATAGTGAACATCCATGGACCAGTGTGTGCACAGGATGTTTAACCCCCTGCCATGCTTTCCTTGCATATGTCCACAAGACTGACACACAGCACTGCACCTACTGCAAAGGTTGTGTCCAAGTAGACAGTCACACCACCACTGACCACAGTGCATCTTACAACACACACACACAAACACCTCCTGACAATGAGAGCCTTTGAAGCATCTTTCCCATGATGCCCCATCCCCCTTAACTCCAGCCCATACACACACATGCACTCTTTCTCCTACATCTCCTCTACGCTCACATTTGTCCCTGTGAAAGGCATCCACACACGTGCTGCATCCTCTGCATGTGCAGATGATGGCAGCTGTACCCTATCCTTTGTTCATTGCTACTCAGGTTGCCTTTGTCTGATGCACAGTGTGGCCAGCTTATGCATGAGTCAGCACAGTCTGGTGTTTGATTAGTGTGCATCACCTGTAATGCAGTCCTTTACTAATCTTTCCTGTGGGCCAACGCTATGTGCCAATAGCACAGCATATTATCCCCAGCACCCCTAGCATAGCCGTCCTCTGCATCAGGCTCATAGCTGCAATTAGAGTATGTTGGAAATACACATTAATTAATATGGAAGCTTTATGATTTCTGCAACATGAAATCTAGAAATCAGTAGTGGTCAATTCTATGATATACCCATCTCAGAGCTGCAATATTTATACATTTGTAACTCACTCCACCTTCTTTATTTGCCTGATTTGCATACACCAGGGCACTCATTTGCATAATATTCTTCATTATCATGCCATTATATGTCCATTGCATGTAGCATGCCCAGTTATGCTGTCCCTCAGTTACCACTAGCAGTATGTGTGTTGCTCCAAATTTCACTCACTCTGTTCGTAGCTGTTCATTGCACAATTTGTCTTACTGCAATACGACAAAGGTTTCTGAATCCCGGCCGAAGTATGACATAGACGGGTCTATAACATATATTAGAAATTCCAAAATGTCGAACACCATATGTTCAAACTTGGAATTTCGAATATTGAAAACATCAAACACTCAGAATAGCAAATTTTTTCCCAGGGAAAAAATTTGCTGTTCCGAGAAACATACACCCAACACAAGCACACCAAAATAAATAAACCACACACATACATTTAACAAAACCCAACCCCACACTAAACCACACATACATTTCTAACTATCCACTTACCTTAACCCACACTCTAGTGATTCCTGAATATGAAGAAAATTGATTTTGTTTTACATGTGGAACCAACCAAATTTTTTGATAAATAGAATGGAATGCAAATACACGAAAGTATTAATTAAGGACAATAAAAGATGCATGCATGCAGTTTGGCAGCAAATAACTGGTTGTATCAACTCTGTCACCAAGGACTAGCTGTTTGCATCTGTCAGAAGAAATATGAAAAGATTTTCAAATGAACTGAGCAGAAGATGGTTGTTAAGAAAATTAGGAGAGACAAACAATTATTTAGGGATGATAAGGACTACCACTCAAAGAATGTTTATCTAATTCCAGGAAAGAAAAGGAACTTGAATGTGATTTATGAACAAAATGGGGTTTTGTCTAACAGTTGGCATTCTTCTGTCAGCAAGAATGAATAATATAGTGAATCCATTTAGAGGGGCGGTGGTCTGTGACACTCAGAGGGAGAAGAGAACCTCTCCAAAGGATTCTTGAACTGGGAAACATTGGCCCATATATAGACAAAAAAGAATGAGGATGGACTATCAAGCTGGGTGAACAAGAGGAGACGCACAAAAACAAATGACACATGGTAGTTCTAGATGTAGTTCCATTTGAAATTTTTAAAGGTACAGTGCAAATATCTTGTTACCAAAACTTTTAAGATTTTCAGCAATGGCCGACTGTGTATTAACAATTCGTATCACAAATTATTTTTAAAGGGATTTATCTTTGTCCCTAGTAGGCAGTCCAATTTGGCTTCCACCTTTCTAGAATTCAAATTTTCTATAATGTATTGGGAACACTGTGAACACTACTGTGGGATATAAAAGAAAACATTCATTTAACTCTCTCCCCATTATATCCCTCTTGAAAAACTGTGCAAGGATTTAAGAAGGGAATTCAGGGGTAAACCAGTGAACAAATTTCACAATGTAACCCATCATGAGAGGCAGCTTTTAAAGGAGTTATCTGGTGATAAAACTGTGCAGTTTATAAACCCAGATAAAGGGGAAAGCCTTCTTGTGGTGGATATGGTAGACTACACAGGGATGCAGATCTTATTAGGTGATGAAGGAGCCTATTAGGTTGTCTCTAAAACTGAGATTCATGCTGCTTATCAAAAACTAGACTTACTATTAGAGTATTTTCTGGTAGCAGGGTTGATCACAACATCGTTGTATCAGGTTTATAAACCTGGATTTTGATGTTATTTCTTCTATTTTGGGGTCCCCAAGGTCCACTCGAATGTTTATGAGTCTCCACTTTGGCCAATCATGTCTGCAAGGGCTTCAAAATCTGAATCACTAGCTAGATTTGTAGATGGTAAATTAAAGGATGCATATGGTTCAGCCAAAGATTCATGGGATTTGTTGAGCAATTTATAAGAAATTGGTCTAGCTGATTTTTTATTATTTTGTGACACTTGATATGAACATCCTTTTCTCTGTAATTCCTCATGAAAAGGGACTGGAGCAGTTACAGAATACAGCAACAAACTTTGATTTCTTGGCTTCTGTTGAGCAAGGAGTAATAATGGAATTTATGTCTGTCCTTCCACATGACAGTTACATGTTCTTTGATGAAGAGTAATATAAACAGTTGCAGGGTGCTGCTACGGGTGCTGCTTGCTGCCCTATTTATGCAGACTGTGTGGTGTGGTGGTGGGACAAGCATTATGTATTTAACAATAATCTGTTTTAGTATTGTAAAATATAGTACATATTTTTTAGACATTATATTTATTGTATTCACAGGTACTGCTGAACATATTCATGATTTTGTTGATTATTTACTGTTTTTTTTTTTTTTTTTACATTTATGTTTGATCCAGACATAATGCATTATTTATATATATGCCTAAGAAGGGATAATGAGGATAAACTGATAACAACTGACTATAGGAAGCCTTTTTTGCATTTTAGTAGCTGTCACCCCTTCACCAGAAAAAAGGGTATTGTCAGGAGCCAGTTTATATGCATTTCCAAAATTATTTCTAATGATAAGATCTTCCAGGAAGAACTGGCAAGATTGACTGCAGTGTTTTTGTATAGGGGTTAACTGAAACATCTCTAAGGACATTGGTCTAGAAAGGTACTACATACATTACTATTATTAAATATAGAATAGGTGTCGTGGGACAAGAAGTATTGAACAACAAGTCCAATGAACATAATAACCCCCTTTGTGGTACAATATTCCACTGAGTGGAAACTACCAATGATGATTATTGTCAAACATATTGGCCTGTCCTCACACATTTAGGTATACTTCGGCAAGTTCTCTGTGGTAGCCCTAATATTGTTTTTAAAATGTCTCATTTGAAGAACATTCCACTCCCTGTTCTAATAGTGTTACAAGTAATTTTAAAAATAGAACTTGACACACATACTAAATTGCTAGGCATCTGTGTAGATGAGAACCTTACATTTTTACACACATATCCAAAATATAGTGAAACAATTACAACAAAAATGAATTCTCTCTATAGAGCCAAACCCTTCCACTTAGACACTACAAAATAACACATGGCGTCCTCTCTCCTTTTGTCTACTCTAACATATTCTGCGCCCATCGTTAACAACATTCAAGTGACCTTGCTAAATTAACTTGAGCAGTGTTACAACAAAATAGCATGCTTCATTGCCAACTTTCCAAATAGAATGCACCATTGTACCACCCTGAAGACATTACAGTGGCTGGAATTCCCACATTATCTAATATACTCACAACTTCCACAAATCCATAACATTGTGTATACAACTGTTCATCAATTTCTTACTATATACATATATATATATATATATATATATATATATATATATATATATATATATATATACATATATAAACCTTCAAGACTACTAGGTCCATTGGACAAATATCTGTAACGTATTCAAAACCGACAATTCTGCTGGCAAATCAGTATTCTCCCACCGCCTCACTAATTCCTGAAAAGCACTCCCTAAGATTATTTAAAACTCAATTAAAGTCATCCCTACTCATTTGCTAGTTCAGTATATGTGATGTTCCTGGATAATCTCCAAACCCTTTCTGTCACCATTCTTTTATGTAACTGGCCGTAATACAGCTACTTCTTCACAATCCCTAACTATCTGACTGTCATCTACCCCTTTCCTTTTCGTAATAATGATACTCTATCCTCAGCTCTCTTTATCGATCTGTCAAAAGCCTTTGATATGGTCAACCACCAGCTACTCAAAAACCTGTCACTAGCTCCACTTGCTATACAGTGGTTTCAATCCTACCTAAATAACAGGCAACAAGCCGTACTATCGCAGAATAGCCTGTCTTCCCACCTCGCAATTACCCTTGGAGTCCCTCAAGGCTCCATACTTGGTCCTCTCCTCTTCTCTATCTTTACAAACGACCTACACTCTGTAATACCTCAAGCTACCTGAATTCACTACGCAGATGATTCCACATTAATATGCTCAGCCACTTTACCATCACAACTACAGTCTTTTACCCAAAATGTGTTTAGCACAGTAGAGAAATGGCTCCTTGACTGATGTCTCATTCTGAACCCAAAAAAAACAAAAATGCTATTATTCACCCCTACTCACAGAACCTCCCCACTGAACATTAATGTTACATCTACTAATGGTACTGTCATATCTCCTGATTCTTCCACAAAACTACTTGGGGTACTAATTGATAATAACCTTTCCTTTGAACCCCATATTAACAACACTATAAAAACAGTTAACAAAAAACTAGAATCCCTCTATAGAATCAAACCCTTTCTGACCCCTCTAGCCTGGACCACTATCGCCCGTACCCATTTAATTTCAACCCTTATATATGCATCCCCTATCTATACTAAACTATGTAAAAGCAGTATGAACAAGCTTTCCATCTTCTACAATAATATTGCAAGATTTGCAACTAGGTCAACCTACAAAACCCATCACTGCAACAATCTTAATCAACTAGACTGGTTAGAACTGTCAAATCTAATTCTACTGAACCAACTAATAGTGGCCCAAAAGATACTGTATCAACCTTCAAATACTCCAATAGTCGCTAACCTAATTACCCCCTTACAATAACCTAAAGTCCCTGCGCTCATCAATCAAATTACTAGTTCAAATAAATAAAACCAACAATCTGGCCGGTGATTCACTGTTCTCTAACGCAGTAGGAAGAACCTGGAACACCCTCCCTGATCAACTAACCTCCCTATCCTCAGCTCCCCTATTTAAAACCAAACTTAAAACACATCTTAAATCTCACTGGTTATGCCCCTGTGTTAATCCAGACTAACTACCACATTTGTATCTTGACACTTCTCTACATACCAGCATAAGCTAGTTAATCCTTTATTAACAATAGTGTGCATGTCACTATACTGATCAATAGTGTATTATTTTAATAATTAATCTTACACTAGCAAATAATGTGTGTGCGACTTTACTGTTTAATAGTGTGCTTTTTGCTTACATAGTTTTAAACATTTACTGTATAACTGAACTGTTTAATAGTGTGATACATATTTGTATCTACATCTTTAGCTGTCTTATAATAGGAATCATGTTACTCATATGTCAAAAGGCAAGGAACTGTTATAATAGACAAAAATTTTACAATGTACCTATGTTTTGTAAATACTTCTCTGAAGTGTGGAGCTTTTCTCCCCGGCCTCCACTGAAAATGGACATATATCCAGTTTGACCAGCCCGGTCAACAAATGTAAAATAAATGGCGCTCATTAACAGGGACATTGGGAACGTCCAGACACTGGACCCCACCCAGTTCGGCTTTGTTAAAGGCAGATCTTGCCTCCTGAACTTGGTCGACTTCTTCGAAACAGTCACCAAGGCAGTAGATGAAGTGAAGGTGGTCCACACAGCATATCTGGACCTCGCTAAGGTGTTCGACACCATCCCACACTCAGGAATCATAGACAAACTCACCAGCTTAAATATCAACCCCCATGTCACGAGATGGGTTGCCAATTGGCTCTCAGACAGAACCCCACACGGTAAGAGTGGCAGGCGCCATGTCTGACTCTAAACCAGTCACAAGCGGAGTCCCACAGGGCTCATTCCTGGGACCCCTCCTGTTCGGTATATATTTCTCTGAAGTACAGGCAAAGGTGGAGGGACTGTGGCTAACCAAGTTCATAGATGACTGTAAATTGGGTGCAATAATTGACTCTCCAGCTGACACAGACATCCTGCAAAAGGGTCTCACAGAGACAAACACCTAGTGTCAGAGTCACGGCCTCAAGCTAAATGCCAAAAAATGCATAGTAATCCCATTAGGGAAAAACAAAGTACCTACAAAGTACCACATAGATGGGAATCCACTAAGTACAGAAGAAGTAATTAGGGACCTGGGTACCCAAGTAGATAGCATGCTCTCCTTTGATAACCACATAGCCAAAACGGTCAGGAAATCCTTCTATGTGGCACACCTGATCACAAAGGGTTTCTCATCCAGATCCAAGGAGGTGATTGTGCCCCTTTACTGCTCACTCATTAGGCCCATAATAGAGTACAATGCCCCATTTGGGATGTACCTCACTAGACACCTGCAACAACTAGAAAGACCACAGAAGTACCTCACTAAGAGGATTTAGGGCCTTAAACAATTACCCTATGAAGCACGACTAAAAAAGCTCCAGCTCTTCTCAGTCACTTACCGTCTGCTCAGAGGTGACCTGTGCCTGACCTATAGGGCCATGTCAAACCCTGAACTAATGGACATGCTTCACCTCAAAAAAATGAGATCCCTCAGAACCACTCATTCTAGTGACTGGAACCTATGTACAGCAATAAACAGGACATGCTGGAGGGATAGATTCCTGTCCCAGCGACTCCCCTCACTCTGGAATAGAATCCCAATCCATAGTCGACAGAGCTCCTCTCTGACCCTCTTCAAGAGAAATCTTGATGAGTGGATGGGTAATCATAAGTTCTACCCTGGGATCACTTCAGGAGCCCTGTTGACAGAGGTCCAGGTTACTAATCTAATGGGGAGGCGAAAGCCAACTTACCTATGAACCTAAATAAAATAAATAAAATAAAAATTTCCCCTACTATCTATATCCCCCTTTTACCTGGACCTACTGAATACTCCATTATTTGTAACCATATTCATCCTATAATTACTTCACTGTCTATAACTCAGAATCTATTTATAGCTGATTCCATTTGTAAGTAACTAGACTCGTAAGCTTGATATTAGTAATATTTTACTGGATTCTTGTTTTAACTGTCATGTTTTCATTAACAGTCATGTCATTACTATTCTATGAATGTTAATTTGCTATTCTGTGCATGCTCATTTACTATTCGAAGTATGTACATTTCTTATTTTTTGATTAACTGCCATATCATTACTACTCTATGTAGGTACATTTATTATATACATCTTGTATAAATACCTTTTACTCATTCTGTAAAATGGAGCATTTCTCCCCAGGCCTCCTCTGAAAGTAGGACTGTTGCCCAGTCAGATTTTCCCCAGTAAAATAAAGCAGTAAATAAATAAATACATTTTAAATGTGGGAATTGTAAACAAATGCCTGTACATTGTATATTAATGTCAAGGAAAAAGGGTCGGTTATTAAAGCTATACAGCACTGGCAGCAGGCAGGGGGGTTTGATTGCAGCACCCATGTTTTTGGTAGTTGGCCTGCTGCAAATTTTGTAATGCATTCCATCTTGGATGATGGAACTACCCCTAAAAATAAACAGGTATACCATCATGCGTATAGTATCTGGAAGGCGGATAAAGTGCTTTAGCTAGGCATGCACAGACTTGTAAAGAGCTTCATTCTTTTTTTATTTTTAATATTGGATTAGAGTGACATTCCCACAGGGAGAAGTGACTGAAAGACCCTGTTGGAATAGAGGGAGGTGATTTGTCGGTTTAGAATGGATGCAACAAAGGCTTCAGGATTAAATGAAAGAATCAGTATAAACAGCATTTTAAAAAAGTAGGGCAACCATTTTAAATTAATAGCTTGCAACATATAGGAATGTTGCATTACCAATCTATTAATAATTTATTTCATGTTTTGTAGACTATGTTCTAATATTAGAACAAGGGCTGTTAATGTAGTTAGGTTTAACTTATAATTTTATAATATGTCAAATTTATTGAGTAAGATGTTTATTGTTTAATCATGTCACTTTGAAAAATATATAAAGGATGTGGTGTCAAGGTTTAGGAAGAGGTTCTGATGAAGTCCATCGGACGTATAACAGATGAAAGCTCCTAATCTGTGCTACGACTATTTTTTATTTTATATATTAAACAGTATATATAGAAGTGTTACATCTTGTGACATTTTTGTGAAGCCATCTTTTCGCTGTGTTTATTGGTTTGTTTTTTGTTGTTTCTGTGAGCAGAAGCTTGGAAGTCCATTAAATTCTTAATTTTCATGCCAGTTGCATCCATTTTTACTAATTCTAAAATCAATTTGAAAAAGACATTTGACAAGCCAAGATGACTTATTTTAAAGTGCAGTACTATAGGAAAAAAGAAAAAAAAATACCACAAGCAACAAGCAAGCCAAAATGTACCACGGAATTTATTAGCTTAGCACCTTGGCTATACATGTTACTCAGGGACAAAGACTTGAGTGGACTGCTGCGTAATAGGCTGCAGACCTCCTGTAAGGGCTAGAAATTTAGGGATATGGCAGTATGTAATCAGTTTGAACTTCCCATTGTGGGATTTGGTACAAAAATGCTTATGCCCAAAGGTACTATACCCTGTAATAAATGCTCTGTCTGCAAAAATGTGGTCAATTGTTTTAAATAAATTAATGGACATAATTTTTCAATGAAATTTAACTTTAGTTGTAATACTTGTGGGGTTATATATGCTTAGAAGTGCAGTTGTAATAAATATTACATTGGTGAAACTAGTACGTTTCAAAGTGTGACTTCAAAAGCACCTAAGAGACATAAAAAATGCTAAGACAGACAGCCCTTTAAGCAGTCATTTTTTGGACTTTCATAGTTCAAGCCCTGAATGTATTAGGGGCTGTGTTCTGGAGAAAGTCAAGGTGTCTTTGGGTGAATTGGTCAGCTTAAATAATAAGCTGCATAGAAAAGAAACCTCATATATTTTAAAATTCAGTACATTGGAACCACTAGGGTTAAATAAAGATTGTGACTGGAAATATGTAATTTAATTTAATTAGCAGTGGGTGTGACTTGTTAATTTTATCTGTATATCACTATGGTGTTTTTTATGTTTTTTTACTCTTTGTAGGCTGTATAGCCGAGGCACTAAGCTAATAAATTCCATGGTAAATTTTGGCTTGCTTGTTGCTTGTGGTATTTTTCTCTTTATCTTGTACTTTCTGGTACTACTACAGTACTCTAACATATTCTGCAACCCAAAATGTTTCTGAAAAGAAGTCGGTAATTTGGAAGGCAAAGTCAATGTTCTCCCTTTTCCAAGAAAACCAAGCAGAATGGGCAAATCCTCGCCAGTTTTATTTGAATAGCCAACCCATACTAATAGGAATTCAACCTCAAGCCCCTCGCACTTGTAGAAATATACAAATACTGACATTACTGAGTGGGTAGCTTACAAAAAGATCACAGAGTTGTTTTCTAATTCATAAGGTTCCCATCCAAATGGCTAAAAAAACTGCTCAGCAGTGTGGGTACTGATCAGACAACATGACACCAAAGTTCCTAAAATCTTGTAACAGTCTCACTGCAGTGCCAATTAGGCATATCAGCAACCTGCCACTACTGAGACAACTTCCTGGACCTGATGAAGTACCTGACAGCCATTGCCTTCTCACAGCAGAGGGAGTCATTATTTTTTTCCCCTTTTACCATCCCATCAGTTCCCTTCCCTTAATGTTGTTTAAAATTTGAAGCAAACCATCTCATCACAATTAATCTGCAGTCTAAACTGCTATGTCCTTGTAAACTCAGTAAAATGGTTTCGGGCAGGGATCATAATACAACAACAGCCACTTTATATCTAAGTAATCATATCTTTTCAAATTATGGAAAAGGAAATACTGATTGTGACAGATTTCATATTACTGTGCAAAGGTCTGAAATACCCTCCAATATCCTCAGTTTGCATAAGAGTTAGTTAATTTCAGACCTACCTCTGCCAACCATAACTAGATGAATAGTTACTTAAGTGCATGGTCCTTCAGTGTCCATATAATCTACACCTTCTCCTATTGAGAGCATGCTAAAACAGGTGTTACAAACTGCTCCATCTTTGTGGCTAGGCTTATAAATGCCCATGAGCAGATAGCCTAGTACTTACCTATGAACCTAAATAAAATAAATAAAATAAAAATTTCCCCTACTATATATCCCCCTTTTACCTGGACCTACTGAATACTCCATTATTTGTAACCATCTTCATCCTATAATTACTTCACTGTCTATAACTCAGAATCTATTTATAGCTGATTCCATTTGTAAGTAACTAGACTCGTAAGCTTGATATTATTAATATTTTACTGGATTCTTGTTTTAACTGTCATGTTTTCATTAACAGTCATGTCATTACTATTCTATGAATGTTAATTTGCTATTCTGTGCATGCTCATTTACTATTCGAAGTATGTACATTTCTTATTTTTTGATTAACTGCCATATCATTACTACTCTATGTAGGTACATTTATTATATACATCTTGTATAAATACCTTTTATTCATTCTGTAAAATGGAGCATTTCTCCCCAGGCCTCCTCTGAAAGTAGGACTGTTGCCCAGTCAGATTTTCCCCAGTAAAATAAAGCAGTAAATAAATAAATACATTTTAAATGTGGGAATTGTAAACAAATGCCTGTACATTGTATATTAATGTCAAGGAAAAAGGGTAGGTTATTAAAGCTATACAGCACTGGCAGCAGGCAGGGGGATTTGATTGCAGCACCCATGTTTTTGGTTAGTTGGCCTGCTGCAAATTTTGTAATGCATTCCATCTTGGATGATGGAACTACCCCTAAAAATAAACAGGTATACCATCATGCGTATAGTATCTGGAAGGAGGATAGTTAAAGTGCTTTAGCTAAGCATGCACAGACTTGTAAAGAGCTTCATTCTTTTTTTATTTTTAATATTGGATTAGAGTGACATTCCCACAGGGAGAAGTGACTGAAAGACCCTGTTGGAATAGAGGGAGGTGATTTGTCGGCTTAGAATGGATGCAACAAAGGCTTCAGGATTAAATGAAAGAATCAGTATAAACAGCATTTTAAAAAAGTAGGGCAACCATTTTAAATTAATAGCTTGCAACATATAGGAATGTTGCATTACCAATCTATTAATAATTTATTTCATATTTTGTAGACTATGTTCTAATATTAGAACAAGGGCTGTTAATGTAGTTAGGTTTAACTTATAATTTTATAATATGTCAAATTTATTAAGTAAGATGTTTATTGTTTAATCATGTCACTTTGAAAAATATATAAAGGATGTGGTGTCAAGGTTTAGGAAGAGGTTCTGATGAAGTCCATCGGACGTATAACAGATGAAAGCTCCTAATCTGTGCTACGACTATTTTTTATTTTATATATTAAACAGTATATATAGAAGTGTTACATCTTGTGACATTTTTGTGAAGCCATCTTTTCGCTGTGTTTATTGGTTTGTTTTTTGTTGTTTCTGTGAGCAGAAGCTTGGAAGTCCTTTAAATTCTTAATTTTCATGCCAGTTGCATCCATTTTTACTAATTCTAAAATCAATTTGAAAAAGACATTTGACAAGCCAAGATGACTTATTTTAAAGTGCAGTACTATAGGAAAAAAGAAAAAAAAATACCACAAGCAACAAGCAAGCCAAAATGCACCACGGAATTTATTAGCTTAGCACCTTGGCTATACATGTTACTCAGGGACAAAGACTTGAGTGGACTGCTGCGTAATAGGCTGCAGACCTCCTGTAAGAGGGCTAGAAATTTAGGGATATGGCAGTACGTAATCAGTTTGAACTTCCCATTGTGGGATTTGGTACAAAAATGCTTATGCCCAAAGGTACTATACCCTGTAATAAATGCTCTGTCTGCAAAAATGTGGTCAATTGTTTTAAATAAATTAATGGACATCATTTTTCAATGAAATTTAACTTTAGTTGTAATACTTGTGGGGTTATATATGCTTAGAAGTGCAGTTGTAATAAATATTACATTGGTGAAACTAGTACGTTTCAAAGTGTGATTTCAAGAGCACCTAAGAGACATAAAAAATGCTAAGACAGACAGCCCTTTAGGCAGTCATTTTTTGGACTTTCATAGTTCAAGCCCTGAATGTATTAGGGGCTGTGTTCTGGAGAAAGTCAAGGTGTCTTTGGGTGAATTGGTCAGCTTAACTAATAAGCTGCATAGAAAAGAAACCTCATATATTTTAAAATTCAGTACATTGGAACCACTAGGGTTAAATGAAGATTGTGACTGGAAATATGTAATTTAATTTAATTAGCAGTGGGTGTGACTTGTTAATTTTATCTGTATATCACTATGGTGTTTTTTATGTTTTTTTACTCTTTGTAGGCTGTATAGCCGAGGCACTAAGCTAATAAATTCCATGGTAAATTTTGGCTTGCTTGTTGCTTGTGGTATTTTTCTCTTTATCTTGTGCTTTCTGGTACTACAACAGTACTCTAAAATATTCTGCAACCCAAAATGTTTCTGAAAAGAAGTCGGTAATTTGGAAGGCAAAGTCAATGTTCTCCCTTTTCCAAGAAAATCAAGCAGAATGGGCAAATCCTCACCAGTTTTATTTGAATAGCCAACCCATACTAATAGGAATTCAACCTCAAGCCCCTCGCACTTGTAGAAATATACAAATACTGACATTACTGAGTGGGTAGCTTACAAAAAGATCACAGAGTTGTTTTCTAATTCATAAGGTTCCCATCCAAATGGCTAAAAAAACTGCTCAGCAGTGTGGGTACTGATCAGACAACATGACACCAAAGTTCCTAAAATCTTGTAACAGTCTCACTGCAGTGCCAATTAGGCATATCAGCAACCTGCCACTACTGAGACAACTTCCCGGACCTGATGAAGTACCTGACAGCCATTGCCTTCTCACAGCAGAGGGAGTCATTATTTTTTTCCCCTTTTACCATCCCATCAGTTCCCTTCCCTTAATGTTGTTTAAAATTTGAAGCAAACCATCTCATCACAATTAATCTGCAGTCTAAACTGCTATGTCCTTGTAAACTCAGTGAAATGGTTTCGGGCAGGGATCATAATACAACAACAGCCACTTTATATCTAAGTAATCATATCTTTTCAAATTATGGAAAAGGAAATACTGATTGTGACAGATTTCATATTACTGTGCAAAGGTCTGAAATACCCTCCAATATCCTCAGTTTGCACAAGAGTTAGTTAATTTCAGACCTACCTCTGCTAACCATAACTGGATGAATAGTTACTTAAGTGCATGGTCCTTCAGTGTCCATATAATCTACACCTTCTCCTATCGAGAGCATGCTAAAACAGGTGTTACAAACTGCTCCATCTTTGGCCCACTATTTTTCACCATTTTCATATATTTCAATTTCACCCTTCTCAGCATACTTGCATTTTTTCTGCAGTGATAGTTTTGTAATATGAGGCTGTTATGAATCACCAGAAAATGTAATTTCAACTTGACTGGTCACCTCAAATCAATCCATGGTAGGTTTACGTCCCAGAGACTTTGCCTTAACATGAAAATGCTGAAGCTATGCATGATCTTTAAAACTGTTCTGTATTTTTCTCATGTTTCTTCTAACGAACATAATTTTACTTCTCTACCTGTACTGATTTAGTTCCACTCCTTTTACCTTGTTAGGCTGTAGATGTAGGCTAGAATGCTTCACCAAAGCTTTCCATTTATGGTGTCCCAGAATTTGGAACCCCTGCCCTTGCATATATGGAGCTTATCTGCTGTTTCTCAGTACTGATCCTGTATGACCACACATTACTAGCAAAGGCTGGACCATATTGGTACCTGACAGTATTCACTTGCATGTAGATTTCTTAATCAAACTGAGAAACTGTTATTACAGAATCTGTGGTTATATTATTTCAGAGGATTGTAACACTTTAGCATGCATAGACGTTAAATCTACTGCACTGTCTCTTACATGGTGCAATTATTTCCATGTTTTAATTAACATGTAAGATAATTATAACTGTAAAACATCTAGTCTACATGCTTTAATTAAAAGTAAATCAAGCTATTGTGTTAAGAAACAACATATAACCCAATTTCCTGTCTGTCTAAACTTAAATGGAATGTTTTGATGATATCTTAGTGCCTTAATAACTGCAAAATGATTCCTATGTGTTCAGATTTATAACAGTGAATAGCAAATGCTTGTATTTTTCATGAAGACATCATGCCATATTTAGATTTGTACAAATACACAGAGCAGTAATGGCCCATTATTAGGAAATGGTAGCAGTTTGATCCCACTTCCAGTACTAAAACCAGGAAGGAGGGCACACGCATAGAAATTCCAGAAAGTCATTCATGGGAGGTGCTAATTTTATGTTTCGAAAGACTAGGTGTATACAAGACAGATGTGGAGACAATTAGGTAATTCTAGCAACTATCCTTTGAACTAATGAGGGAGTGCCTTAATTTTCCTCTGTCTCATGTGCAACTTGATCCTCAATAACAAAGAGGACTTTCAATGACTAATGGAGAAATTTCACTATTGTAATGAATTTACTGTTAGACTGATTGATAGTAATTTCTGAAAGGTAAGTCACATCCATACAGAGTCAGATTTAGCCTCATAGCCGTGTAAGTAGCACAACAGGTAGCACACTCACTTTTGCTGCTGAAGGTTACTGAAGGTTCTGGGTTCTATTATCACTAAAGGAATGGATTAATTTTCTATTATTGTCACTGCAGTGCAGCATTATGGAGGTGCTGCACTTCTGAGTGTGCCATTCTTTGGATGAGACATTGAACTGAGGTCCCATCTGTCTAAGTTGGTGGTAATTCAGTTGAATGTAAAAGATTCCACAACATTTAGTAGAAGAAGATTCCTAGTGTTCTGGCCACATTCCTTCATGACAGTATGAAAACTACCTCAGTTCTCCACTGAAAAGAGGCCACTGGTCTTGTTCATAGGTTCATAGGTGTTTACTAGGCCAACAACCACAAGGGCCTTTTTAAGCCTAGACATGCTTCCCAAATCTCTGATGAATTCTGATACCCTTGATAAGTGTAAGCATGGGCCTGGGAGATGAACCATTTACAAGTTACCTGTTTGCATCAGAGACATAGGTGCCAAACCAGGGATGAATTTCCGGTTTCCCATCCAATTGTCCAAGTTGCACTTTTATTTTATTTTATTTATTTTACATTTGTTGACCGGGCTAGTCTAACTGGATATATGCCCATTTTCAGTAGAGGCCCGGGGAGAAAAGCTCCACATTAGTTATATAGCAAATAATGTACATAAAAAACACCCTTATAGATAGGCCTATGTTTAAATTACATGAGAAAAGATTAAACATAGTAGGCAAAGAACAAAGAGCTAACTATTTACAAAGATCAATACAGGACTATATTCAAACAGTTTAAGCAGAAAAGTTTAACACAGAAACTTAATAAAATTAGAAAAAAAGTTAATAGAGATAAGTGAGATTCAGCTGGGATTAGTACATAGGCATAGCCATTGAGAGTTAAGGAAGGTTTTTAATTGCTTTTTGAAAAGTGGAGTAGATGTGAGGGATGTTAGTTTACTAGGAAGCTTATTCCAATAATTATGTACCTATCAAGGCATATTGGATTATTGAATTGGAATAGGGAAGATCTCTGCTTCACATGGATGGGGAGCCTGTTCCATAGACAGGGTAGTCTCTGTGATACATACCTATCTCTCCAGCAGGTCCTATTTATATCACAGGCAAGGTTTAAGTCTTTAGAATGGGTAATTCTGGTACTGTTTGTTTTGTGGATATGCAGGAAGCCCATCAGAGTGGGGTCTGACAATGTCCTGTATGCCAGGCATAGATCTCCCCTCAAAAGCCTGTAGGAGACAGAATACAGGATAGGGCCTTGAGGCAGTCTGCATAGGACATATTACTTATGTCCTGTATTCTTTTAGTGAGGAACCTCTGTGGACGTTCCAGTTATTGGATATGCCTTGATAGGTACATATCAAAGGGGGCATTGTACTCAATGATAGGTCTGATGAATGCTGAATACAGTGGAACAATGACTTCCTTGGACTTCGATGCCATACCTTTGTTTATAAGTTATGCAACATAGAATGATTTCCTTACCACTGTAGACACATGATGATCAAAGGTTAGATTACTATCGATGTGTGTCCCTAAGTCCCTAGTGGGTCAACTCTAAGGGGTGTCTTGTCAATATGATAGTTACCAGGGATGGATGACTTCCCAAAGGATGCTATTATGCATTTCTTGGCATTTATTTTTAGTCCATGACTCTGACACCAGTTGTTTGTCTGTGTCAGCCCCTCTTAGAGAACATTTATGTCAGTGTGAGATTCAATGACAGCTCCTAATTTGCAATCATCTGCAAATTTAGTCAGCCAGAGACCACTGGCATTGGCCTTGACTTCTGAGAAGTAAATGCCAAAAAGGAGCGGTTCAAGGACTGATCCCTGAGGGACTCCACTTGTGACTGGCCTCTTTGTAGAGGTGGACTCCCCAATTCTAATTTCCTGGGTCCTGTCTGTGAGCCAGTTGGCTATCCAACGGGTGACATATGGGTTTGTACCTAACCTTTTGAGTTCGTCAACAATTCCCGAGTGGGGTATTGTGTCAAATGCCTTGGCCAGGTCAAGGTAGGCAGTGTGAATGAGTTTGCCCTCATCCATTGGTTTGGTGACCTTCTCAAAGACGTCCACCAAGTTGAGTAGGCATGATCTGCCCTTTATGAACCAAACTGGGTTGGGTCCAGTGTCTGGAGTCTTAATATATCTCTGTTGATCATCTCCATGATAATTCTTTCCATGGCTTTACATATAAGACTAGTGAGACTTATGGGTCTTTATTTTCCGGGGTCTGTAGATGGCCCACCTTTGTGCAGAGGGATGACTGTTGCCTTTCTCCATTCATGAGGTACGAAGCCTGTTTGGAGGCTACAGTTATATAGTAATTCCAAAGGCCCTGATAGGTCATGTTTCATGCTATTTAGAAGGCATCCTGGGATATTGTCTGGGCCCATTGATGCAGTGTTCTTGGTCTTAGAGAGAGCATTAAGGACCTATTCCCTAGTGATAGTAGGGGGAGTTATATTTGATATTTCCTGAGGGAAGGTTGAGGGGGAGAAGGGAGTAAAGTTGGAGCTGAATTTATCAGCCATGAAGTTTGCTATATCTTTTGGCTCAGTATAGCTGGCTCCATTTACAATGAGCTCTGCACACAATTGTGTATTGCCTTTGTGGTTGCAGACATAGCTAAATAATGCTTTGTGGTTGTCCTTGGCCTGGAAGGCCAAACTTATCTCATATTTGGCCTTGCTAGACTATTTGTCCTCGGAGTTGTTTGTTTAGTTTAGAGTGCTTTTATCCTGCTGGGTGCTGCACCTCCTAATTGTTGCCATGATTTTCTTCCTCCTGTTATACATCTGATTGATTTTCTGATTCCACCAGGGTGGCTTGTTTTTTGAGTTAGTTTTGTATTTCTTCCTGGTGGGTAGAGCTGCCTCTGTACGGCTATTAACAGCTTGTACAGCATTTCTGTGAACAGTTCTGCATAGGCAGAAGTGCTCTTAGGGTTTACAGGGGCTTGAAATTTTGCCAGGTTCTCACTTAATAGCAAGAGGTTAGGTTAGCCTTAGAATAGTTCCTGAATATCCCAGTTTGGCTGGCAGTCCAGGATTTATTTTTACTTCAAAGGAGACCATTTTGTCGTCTGACCTTACCAGGGAAGGCATTACAGTAGGGGATGTGCAGCAGTCTCCCATATTAGTGAGGACCAGATCCAGTATGGTTGTACCCCTGGTTGGTGTATTGACTAGCTGGTCCAGGGAGTTTGTGTTTACAAAATCCAGAAATCTCTGTGCATGTACGTTTGATGTTGTATAACATTCCCAGTTAATAATGGGGTAATTAAAGTTACCCATGAATATGGTATTGTGGGACTAACCTGTCAACAAAAGGTAAATAAATAAAGATAAAAACATGTGCTCAGTGTAGTTCCTAGAGGAATGTGTTGTTTAATAAGATAAATTTTGTGCATTCATTCCAAAGAACTTCATCAGAATCTGTTAAAAATTGCACCTTATTTTATAAACTCACCCTCCTATCATGTGACATAATTCCATCAATTGAGTTCAAAGCTATTTAATTGATGTATTATTGAAAGATACAGCAACATAGACCTTTTGTAAAATGTATACATATTTAAGCACTAATGCACTTAAAACATTGTGCAGTACATGTATAAAGAAATACTAGAAGCACTAGATATTAAAAGAAATAATTATTTTAAAAATCAGTGTAAAATCACTGCTCAACAAATATATTTTTATAATGAATTGCTAATTAAAATAAAACCCTCACCCCACCCTTACTTAGCACACTTACACCTTGTATCCCAACCAAGAACTGTTACCTCCTTACATTACTATTAAAAATTCACATCTCTCCTCTCACTCACCTAGGAAATCTACAACATTACCTTGTTGCCACCTCGCCTTCCTTGATTTACGACTTTGTCCCTTCACTGTTATATACTGCATCTTCACTATACTTTTATCAACACTGTTGCTATTTTATATTGCCTCCTTGAGTTCTTTTATAAAATAAGGTGCAATTTTTAACAGATTCTGATGAAGTTCTTTGGAATGAATGCACAAAATGTATCTTATTAAACAACACATTCCTCTAGGAACTAGACTGAGCACATGTTTTTATCTTGCCTGGGTATTTCCTCACCTGGGTAATCTAAATGCCCTTGGACTAAAAGCCACAGTAAATAATATTGTATGTCACATAGTAATTTTGATTTTATTTTACCTACTTTATCTATATTCTAGTCCACTATGCCTCCTAGATGTAGCAGATAAACTGCCAGATCTGCCAGCAGCCATACCTTCCTCCCTTCCTCCTGTTTTACTACTGTTGAACTCCACTGTCTGTCTCTACGATACTGTAGCCCCCTACTTTTATTGTAATAACCATCCCTTCTCCATCACTTTTCTATTTTTGATCCTACTGCTGCGATCTCTCTATAGGATTATTACAAACTTTGGCCACTAGATGGCAGTCTTTACCCACCTCTAATTTTACTTTGTTTTTCTTCCTACCTCTTACTTTAAACCTTTTATGATTGTTGCACTCTCCTCCTTGTCTGTCTTCTTCTATAATCCCTTTAAGCCTTGTACATATCTCCTACCATAGTTCTTATTAACCCTTTACTTAGCCCTCCTTTTCCACCTTCACTACTCCTAGGCTAACTCTTACTCTCCCAGGTTTCTCTCTCTTTTAACTCTCCCTTCCTCAGACTCCCAACTTTGGCCTTTCTACCTACTGCCTCCTGTTTCTACCTGCTACCTTACTTGATTGTTTTTTTCCTCACTGCTTGCTTTCATCTTACTTGGGTCTGCCCCGCTCCGTTCACCCTGCGGGCTCACTCCCCTACCCTACCCCCAAATCCCACCCCCCCAGTGGTCCTAGACTTATACCTCACTAACCACTCCCCTTTTTTCTCTACCTATCACATACCTCCTCATCACTAGGCCACTCCCCCATCTCTTTATTTCCTACTTAGTCCATATTACCTCTCCCTTTAACTACTCCATTAACTAACCTAACCATCCTCTGCACTGACTACTTCCCATACCTACCTCCTATTCAACCTACATTAATTTCCCTTTGCTTTTCTTTTTCTAGACCCTGCTTAATCTTTTGAAACATCCTCATCTATTTTTTCTACCTCACTTACACACACAAGCTACTCTCATCTTATTTCTACTCACTACCATGTCACCAACACACAAAACTATTTTCACATACATCCTACTCTTAACTACCACAGTAACCTCTATAACCATACCTTAGTCACTGATCTTCTTTGAAAATGTTACTCTACTTGAACAAAACCACCATTTCCAACAAACATTACCTTCTTCCTTTATCTATACCCTCAACCACAGTAACATAATCTGTACCTCCAACTATATACTACCAAAATGTCACAGAACAACCCATGTGGCTTACTTCACCATCAACAAGAATTTTAATAATTCCCTTAAGACCCTTAAATTCCTACACTATCCCCAGTGTTACCTTCTCCTTGATGGGGATATTCATCCAAATCCTGTTCCCAATACTAACAATAGGAATAACCTTGATAATGTAACTTTACCTAAACCTTCTACATTAACTAAAGCACCTAACTCCCTCCTGATTGCTCACCTTAATATTAGAAGTATTAATAATAAAATTCCCCACCTGCATGCACTCCTGGACTTGCACTCATTTGATATTCTATGTCTTACAGAAACCTGGCTAAAACCATCTACTCTAGACAGGAAATTACCCCTCCAGGCTATCACATCCTTAGATGTGACCGTAAAACCAAGAAAGGCGGGGGTATAGCCATAATCTATAAATCTAATCTCCAATTATCCCTCTTTAATGAGCTACCAACACTAGGCACCAAATCTGAAATACTGTCTACCAAACTCCAAATCAACAACACCAAATCTATCAACCTAATCTGCTTGTATCTTCCCCCTGGTAACAATACTAATACCCTTGAAAACTTACTTAATCTCCTCTCTGCCCAACTACCCCAGGAAACCATTGTACTGGGTGACTTCAACATAGACTGGTTAACCCCCAGTTCTCACAACCCCACTAAAAATATAAATCTCTATGGATTCTCTCAATTAATAACCACTCCTAATAGAATCCACAAGCCTAGCAGGAAAGAATCTACTCTTGACTGTATCCTTATTAATAACCACCCTAGCAATTACACTCCAGGAACCCTTCCCGATAATATTAGTGACCATATGCTTACTTACATTATTAGACAAAAATTTCATATCTCAACAACTCACAAACTCAGAACTTCCTGCTCAAAGAAATTCTTTAATCCTAATAGTTTCCTGAACGAATTGCAAGCATGTGACTGGTCACCACTGACCCACCTTGAACTGGATGAGGCTGTGACCTACTTCAACACTAACTTCCTTCAAATTCTAGACTACCACACACCTTATCACTCTACTAGAATAAAATCCAAATCTGCCCCATGGCTATCAAAACAAACTAAGCAGAAGATGCTCCTCAGAAACAAAATATGGGCTAAATGGAGAGCTAGCAAACATCCATCTGATCACCTCCTCCTTAAACAATTAAGAAATGCCACCAAGAAGGATACTCTTAGAGATAAAAAAGACTTCTACCTACACTTCCAACAAACTAGTCAACAAACACCACAAAAATTTTGGTCAGGGATAAATAAACTTCTTCAGCCAGGACACTCGACTACTCCTGCCCCATTAGGTTTCAACCATAATAATTTCAACCAGATCCCTGATGCCTTTAATAAATACTTTACAGAAGCCATTCAAGCCCTAGCCAATTCTGTACCCCCATCTACTGCTTCCCCACCACACACCCCCAAGACATCGTCTCCTACCTTTCATATACAGCCTATTCCTACATCTCTTATTCTTAAACTGCTTAAAAAACTGAAACCCTGCACCCCATCTGCAGACCGACTCACATCTGAATACCTACAAATTGCCGCAAAAGCTATTCATTACCCCATATCTATACTTATTAACAGAACTATCTCTGAAGGCAAAATCCCTACCATTTGGAAAGTATCTCACATTATCCCTCTACACAAAGGTGGATCTTCCATAGAGCTTTCAAACATTCGCCCTATTGCCTTACTCTCTCCATTAGCTAAGATAATGGAAAAATGTATTCATAAACAACTACTCAACCACCTTCTGCAAAATAACCCACTAGCCAACTGCCAGCATGGCTTTAGATCATTCCACAGCACAACGCCTGCCCTTCTTTCCTTCACTGACTCTATAAATAAAAATCATAACAATAACTCCTTTTCTTCTGCACTATTTATTGACCTGTCAAAAGCCTTTGATATGGTTAACCATAACTTACTTCTAGACAAACTAAAGTACTATTCACTTGATCCACTAGCATTACAATGGTTTAGGTGTTATCTTCAAAACAGACAGCAAGCAGTACTTTGGGATAACAATCTGTCTTCATTACTCCCAGTAAATATTGGAGTCCCACAAGGCTCTATCTTGGGTCCCCTTCTTTTTTCCTTATTTTTTAACGACCTCCACATGGACATACCTCAAGCCACCTGCATTCAATATGCAGATGACTCAACCTTAATCTGTACTGCTAAGAACATAGCCTCCCTCCAGTCCCTCACCTAAACTGTGTTCCAGAATGTTGAAAACTGGTTTATGAAACATTGCCTGCTCCTTAATCCCAAAAAAGCAAAACTACTGCTTTTTACTCCAACTCAAAAATCTTCCACACCATTCTTCTCTATAACCTCTAACAATGCTACTAACATTACCCCGGATACTACCACTCGCCTACTAGGTGTTATAATTGACAATCGTCTTAACTATGATGACCATATTAACACCACCATAAAATCTGTTAACAAAAAACTTGGTACTGTCTATAGAATCAAACCCTTCCGTACCCCCACAGCCAGGAAAACTATTGCCCAGACCCAGCTCATTTCTACCCTTTTCTATGCTTCTGCTATATATACTAACCTATCTAAAAATAACATCTCCGAACTTTCTACCTGTTATAATAGCATAGTGAGATTCATTACATGTACACCCTTTAAAACTCACCACTGTCTTAACCTCAAACAACTAGGATGGCTAGAATTGCAGAACCACATACTCTATCAACAGTTACGTATCACTCAAAAGATCCTATACCACCCCAATAATACCCCTATCCTCACTAATCTGATTTCACCATACAAAAATCTAGCTACACTACGTTCTGCTAATAAACTCCTGGTCTCCCCAATTAAATCTAACAATAAAGCTGGTAACTCACTTTTCTCAAACACTACAGGCAAAAATTGGAATCAGCTCCCTCCTGAACTATCTAACCTAGCTTCTACTTCTCTATTCAAAAAACATATTAAAGAACATCTTAAAACTCAATGGCTTTGTCCCTGTGCTAACCCAGACTGAAATCTATTTTCCCTCCTACTCTTACCCTTTTCCCCACCCCTCTAACTTAGGCCTCTAACCTAGGCCTCCTAATCTTGCTTCTTTTTCATAATAAGAGGAAAAATTACAAGGACGTTACTCTGTTGTGCTCATACCCACTTTGTGTTTAGTACATCTGTCATGCTTTACTTAAATCAACTTTTAGCATAATGTCTATATTCTTTATTTACAATTCTATATTTTTGCTTTTAACCAATGCTACCACTGTATTGTTTTCTTACATGTCCTTGTTATATATTGTTAACTGTGTTTTACTACTCATGCTTAGAGCTTTTCTCCCCGCGCCTCTACTGAAAATGGACATAAATCCAGTTAGACTAGCCCGGTCAACAAATGTAAAATAAATAAATACATTTTTGCTTTAATTTTTAACTACTTATTAAAAAACATATTTTCTGTATAACTTGTTTAATAACTTAAGCATAACCATTATTGTTTTGTTTATGGAGCTTTTCTCCCCGGGTCTCCACTGAAAAGGGGCTACTCAGCTCAGTCGGACTATCCCAGTCACAAATGTAAAATAAATAAATAACCTGTATTAAATTATTGTTATATCTCATAATAGCAAATGTTACAGCCTTTAGTAAATACTGAATACCCCTTTGTAATTACTAGCATTACAATTTGACTGATCTATGTTTCAAAACACTATATAAATTAAGTGTTGATGTGTTGTGTGAATCTGAAAATTACTTTCTTTGTTGCTATACAGAAAAGGGTGAATGAAAAATCATCTCAAAACATTCATTTGTTCTCTGAAATGCTATCCTAGACTATATAACACTTGATGCTATGTCTATATAATTACTTCTGGTTTTGATGCCATCGGATGACATTTGGTGACACAAGATACTTTATGTACTCTTTGCTGTTACTCATTATCAGATAGCTTGAAAATCATTCTGGCATTGACCCCGGGTCTATATTATGTCATCAAAAAACGTGTTAATTGAACATGTTTTCATTGACATATACAGAGAAAACCCTAATCTCCAAATGGCCACTTCAGCGAATATTTTCCCAGGAGAAAAAACACTTGGCTGTCATCGGGGATTTGCCCTTTTCGCCACTGTAATGCAACCTCGGAGTTGATATATTTAGTTAGGGGTATAGGGGGCACAGACCTCCACATTGGGGAGTGTGGGAGGCAAAGCCCCCCCACAATGTAGGGTTTGAAAGTTTGTTTTGTTTTTGTTTGGCCAAGCAGTTTTCCCCTGTGAAAAAATTCGCTGAAGTGGCCGTTCGGTGATTAGTGTTTTCTCTGTATATGTATCGATGAAAACATGTTCGATGAACGCGTTTGTCGATGACATAATATAGACTCATTGACTCCTGCTCCATGTCTGTCATGTTTGGTGCAGTGATACTACATGTTCGATGAACGCGTTTGTCGATGACATAATATAGACCCATTGACTCCTGCTCCATGTCTGTCATGTTTGATGCAGTGATACTAAAGCTGCAAGAAAATCAGTATCATCCTCTAATCTGGTATCTCCAGGGTATTGCATCCTGTTGTTTCAAATATTGTGTGGAAACTTTCCTTCCAGCATAATAGTCTGGTTATACCAACACCTGGAAGTTCATAGGTTCATAGGTTCATACTAGGCTATCTGCCCTAGGGCATTTATAAGCCTAGCCAGAGTGTGTTTGGCTTTCGCCACCCATTTTAAATTAATTTTGCTATGCCTTTTTTTGAGGTTAGTATACTGTGCCTCTGTCTAACAGTGACACAGAAGTGATAGCCGGGGTAAACCTACGATCTCCCATCCACTCATCAAGATTCCTCTTGAAGAGAGTCAATGTGGGACTCTGCCTAACCTGGACTGGGATTTTATTCCAGAGTGAAGGGAGCCTCTGGGTTATGACTCTGTCCCTCCAGCATGTCCTATTTATTTCAATGCTGAGGTTCAAGTCTCTTGAGCGCATAGCTCGATGGGATTTGGATTTTCTGAGGTGCAGCATGTCCATTTATTCTGGGTTGGACATGGCTTTATACGTCAGGCACAGATCGCCTCTGAGCAGGCGGTATGTCACTGAGTAGAGCTGGAGTTTCTTTAACCGGGCAGCATATGGCATCTGTTTGAGCCCTTTCATCCTCCTGGGGAGGTACTTTTGGGGTCTTTCCAGTTGCTGCAGGTGTCTGGTAAGGTACGTCCCAAAAGGAGCATTGTACTCAATTATGGGCCTGATGAGGGATGAGTAAAGAGGTACGATGACCTCCCCTGATCTAGATGTGAATCCCTTCATGATTAGGTGGGCTATATAAAATGTTTTTCTAACCACTTTGGCCACGTGGTTGTCAAATGAGAGATTGCTATCAACTTGGGTCCCCAGGTCCCTAATGACTTCTTCTGTACTTAATGGATTACCACCTATGTGGTAATTTGTGGGCACTTTGTTTTTGCCAAAGGGAATGCCTATACACTTTTTGGCGTTTAGCTTGAGGCCATGGCTCTGGCACCAGTTGTCTGTTTCTATGAGGCCCTTTTGGAGGATGCTTGTGTTGGCTGGAGAGTTGATTATGGCGCCCAGTTTGCAGTCATCTGCGAACTTGGTCAGCCACAGTCCTTCCGTGTTGGCCTGTACTGCCGAGAGATATATACCGAACAAGAGAGGTCCTAGGACTGAGCCTTGTGGGACGCCACTTGTAACTGGTTTGGAGTCTGACATGGCTCCAGCAATTCTAACCATGTGGGTTCTGTCCTTGAGCCAGTTTGCAACCCATCTAGTGACATAGGGGTTTATATTTAAGCTGATGAGCTTATCTATAATGCCCGAGTGGGGTATTGTATCGAAGGCTTTTGCGAGGTCCAGATAGGCTGTGTGGACCACCTTCCCCTCGTCAATGACCTTGGTGACTGTTTCAAAGAAATCGACCAGGTTTAAGAGGCAGGATCTGCCCTTAACAAAGCCAAACTGGGTAGGATCCAGTGTCTGTAGGTCCCCAATATCTTTATTTATGAGGTCCATGATGATCCTTTCCATAGCTTTGCAGACCAAGGTAGTCAGGCTTATGGGGCGATAGTTTCCAGGATCCATTGAGGCACCACCTTTGTGGAGAGGGACCACTGTTGCTGTACGCCACTCTTTGGGTACATATCC
Organism: Protopterus annectens; assembly: GCF_019279795.1. NCBI lineage: Eukaryota > Metazoa > Chordata > Ceratodontiformes > Protopteridae > Protopterus > Protopterus annectens. Next base: position 1,335,260,457 of record NC_056728.1, on the reverse strand, counting down.
TGTAGTAAGGCTAAGATTGAACAGTAGTTTTATGTTTGGGTTTAGCTCTTCTTGGAGTTCATGTAGGACACAGCCCGGGACACCATCTGGTCCCATTGATGCTGTGTTTTTTGCTTTGGAGAGGGCGGCTCTTACCTGAGCATCTGAGATGTCAGGGGGGCAGCACTCTGTTGGGATAGATATTTGCCCTTTTGGTGGGGAGAGGGGGGAGAAGTTTGCACTGAATCTGTCAGCTAGGATGTTGGCAATGTCTGTGGGCTCGGTGTATTTTTTGTCATTTTGGACTAATTCTGAGCATATCTGGGAATTCCCACCCAGGTTTCTAACATAACTAAAGAAAGCCTTGTGATTATCCTTAGTGTCCTGTGCAAGTTTTCTCTTGAAGCTGGCCTTAGATGATTTTATGAGTGCCCGTAGTTTTTTGCTAATACTGATCAGAGATGCCTTTCCTTTTTGGGATTTTGCTCTATCATGTAGTAGCTTCCTCCTTCTATTGTATAGTTTGTTTATGGCTGGGGTCCACCAGACAGGACGTCTGCCTTTGGAGGATTGGGTCTTGGTTTTATTTGGGATTGCATGATCCATGCATTCCTGAAGGTGTTCATAGAATGCATTTATAAAGGATTCTGCGGTCTTTGCCGTATTTTCCACAGGCCCGGGGGCTTTGAAGGATTTCGCCTCGGTTTTGAGGCGTATGAAAGTTGCTTTAGAGAAGTTTTTCACTGTGGTTTTCTGGGCAGGGGGTGGGGTCGGGATGTGAATATCCAGTGAGATTAGTTTATGGTCTGATCTTACCAGTGAGGGATACACTTCTGGTCTGGAGCATAGTGTCCCCATGTTGGTGATGATCAGGTCCAGTATGTTTTCCCCTCTTGTGGGAGTGGTAACAAGTTGTTCCATAACATTTGAGTTTCTAAATTCTAGGAACCTTTGGGCAAGGGTGTTGGAGCTAGAGTAATGCTCCCAGTCTATGTTTGGGTAGTTGAAGTCGCCCAATATAATGGTGTTTGGAGAGACCTTCATATTTTCCAGTATTCTCAGGAAGGCCAAGTGGGGTTCCTGTGTTTGGGAGGGTGGTCTGTAGCAGGCTATAAACTGGAAGGCAGTTTTACCCACAGTTAGTTGCACATGGATAGTCTCTGATGCTTCGTGCTGTTCCACCAACCTGGAGGTGTGGGTATCTTTGACGAATATTGATACTCCCCCTCCTTTTGTGGTTCGGTCCAAATTTTGGGGCCAAAAAGCATGGTATGAGGTATAACCTGGTAGTGCTGGGGTGCTTTTGGGATCCTTGAACCAGGTTTCTGTTACTGCACAGATATCAATGTTCTCCATGCTAAGGAGAGTTTAGAGTGCGTGCATCTTGAGGTTTAGACTTCTGGCGTTGAGTAGCATTACTCTTAGTTTCTTATCCCTTGTGATACCCATGGAGGTGGGTTTGTCTTTTGAGCCTTGCCTAAAAAAGGCACTATGGGGGTAGCAAGAGCCTTTGCCAATATCCGAAAGCCCAGGGGTGACAGGTGCAAGCCGTCCCTAGCGAAGCATCGTGGCTTGTCGAGCATGTCATCCCAGGCTGACAGGCATTGGATCCCCTTTGAATGACACCAACACTTAAGCCAATTGTTGAAAGTGGTCATCTTGTCTTCATATTGTGGCATCATTCTTGGTGAGGGTAAGATGCTACTCAAGGTCAGGGTCATACCGGCCTGGGCTACATGCTCAGAGAGCTCCTCTATGTCTCTTTTCATGTAGTCCAGGGAGGTACGTCTCAGGTCATTCACACCAGCATGGACAATGACTGAGTCATATTTGTACTTGCCTTGGAGTGACCTGAGTGCTTGTGTTATGTGGCGGATCCTAGCGCCCGACAGGCAGCTCACCGTGACCTTCTCCTTGTTCAGCCTGGTGAGCGGGACGTCAGTGTGCCTGACGATAGAGTCACCTATTACAAGTGTATCAGGTGTGTTGTTTAGCCTTAAGGGCTGTGACTGTTCGGCACACTGGCTTTGTGAGCTATGTGTTGCACGTGTTTTGTTTTGGGGTAGCGGTTGCTTGGGTGTCTGCTTTGGAGGTCTCTGCTGCTTAGGCAGATTTTTATTTAGAGCCTCCGAGTACGTTTTTGTGTGTTTATGTGTTTGGTTTGTTGTCGTGGTAGGTCTATGTGAGACTGGAATTGTAGTCATATGTTACTTTCTAATTTTCAACTGGAGGAAGCCAGAAAGCCTAACTAGGTAAAGCTACTACACATAAATATTTATTTTCATAAGCAACCCAAGGACACATTGTGTTTAAATGGTTTGTTCAAAGTCAGGCAGTAAGAGGACAAAGACAGAGAATCAACCAAAGGACTACAGGATGAAACTTACTAGCATCTTGTAGATTTTAATCCTAAGGGTTAAACTTCCAGAATATGAAAAGCTGACATAGGCATAAACATAGTAGACGAGATGTTCCATTCAGACGTACGATATATGATTTTTTATGCTTAGAACTGGTAATCAATTATTGATATTCCGATTTCTGATAATCATAGTTCTTTTTTTGGTTTATCATTAAATATTTAGGTTCTGCTCTGTGTGCAACCTTATTCAATACCTACTTCATAGAAACATTGCCTTCATAACTAAAAACTCTTTGCCCCCATCCAGAGCTTCTGCTACCCCTTCAATAGCACCTAATCATAGTGATTCAGCAAACAGGTTAGAACATAAAAGTATTCTCCACACACCATGCACACTAACACTTCCTTTACCCCCTAACCCCCACCCCAGCATCCCCACACAAACCTAATACAAACTGTATATGTGTTGCTAGCAAGTTTCACCTGCCTCTACATCAATGATAAAAAACTTCTAATCAAACTCAAACCTTGCTGCACTGTAGCTGACAGTCTCCTACCCGAATACCTAAAGATAGCTGCCAATGCTATAGCATACCTAGTCTCTGTCTTTATCAATAGCTCAATATCTGAATCTTGTGTACCCATGTTATGGAAACAAATCCTATATTATTCCTTTTCATAAAGGTGGCATCTTGACTGATGTCTGTAACTTCTGGCCTATTGCAGTATTATCACCGCGCTCAACAATTCTTGAAAGATGTATTCATAAGCAACTCCCCCATATTCCTCTACAAGAATGGTTCTCAACATCCACTGTCATTGCTTCCACCCAGCACACAGTGCAATTACTAGCCTCCTATCATTCACTGACTATAAACAAATTCAGGAGCTCTGGCAAACTGTTTTCCTCCTTATTCCTTGACCTGTCAAAAGCCTTTGATACAGTTTCTGAACCTAAATGCTTTTATAAGCTGTCTCAGCTTGGACTGCCTCCTTCTGCATTACTGTAATTCAACAGCTATATAACTAAAAGGCTTGAGTCTGTAAAAGGCCATAATACTTTCCACACTTGCAAGTATTCACTGGTGTACCCCAAGGCTCTAATCTTGGTCCTGTCCACATTAATATCTTTATCAAGGACCTCTATACCTCAATAGGCCCATCTCTGTCATACAATATGCTGATGAGTCTGCATTTACATGTGCATCTAATAATGTGCCTCAACTCCTCCATATTATACAAGATGCTTTTTCCTCCATTAAGAAATTGCTCCATAATTCCCAGCCACTACTTAGTTCATAAAAAAAAACAAAGTTATTGCTATTTTTCTCCAAATCACACAGTCCTGATAAAGCAAATTTCAAAATCATTTCACTAAGCAGAACTGAAATTAAAATAATCTCTTGTACAAAACTTCATGGAGTGATTATAGATAACAACCATAAATTTGACTTGCATGTTCAACATAACAAAAAAAAAAACAACAAAAATTAGGATTTCTCTGCAAGCATGAAAACTTCCTTAGCAACACCACTAAAAACACTCCTGCCACTACCCACCTTCACCCATCTGTCTTATATGGTGCGCCTATCCTAACCAACATTCAGGCTACAGTCAAAAATAAGCTGGAGGTATGCTATAATAAGGTTGCAATATTTGCCACAGCAAATAATACTGCTGCACCAATGTATTGCCTGCATGGCTTTGAATTGGCTCAAATATTAATACAGCATATCACCGCACATACACATAACATTATTCACAAAGTCAATAACTACCTTGCTTTTACTCCTGTTCTCCATTCCTATCACCTAATAGATGACTTTGATCTAATGAATAACATCTGCTCTGCATATATAAACCACAGAAATCCTCTGGCCAAAGTCTGTACTAATAATCTGTTGCTAAAAATGGAATTCTGTATATGTGCAAATTAGATCTGCATATAACATCTCCAGCTTCAAACAATTACTGAAAGACTACCTGAGTAAAACCTGGCTCTGCTCCTGTATTACCCTAGGCTGAACTATTCCCTCCCTCCTTCCACCACCAGCATACTTTGACAATGTTCAGAGAGAAGGAATTAGTAAAATCGATTTCTTAGACAAAGAACAAATATATTTTGATGAGGCTATATTATCTAGTCATCTCTGTTCCAAAGAGTGTGCTCAATGTGTTTAATGTCATCATTGTTAACTGCAACTTGTGAATATTTTATCTGTCAACAATGTCCTTTTTCAGCTTATTATAGCTGTCCAAATATTTGCACTATGTACGTATAGGTTCACAATATATGAACTGAAGGTGAATTTTTACTTAGTTAATAAGTCATTCTTCTGTGTTAGAGTTTGTGGTAACTTTATTTAACTGTAACCATATTGTGTCAGTGTGGATCATTTCTCCCCGTACATCCATCGAAATGGGATATTATCCCAGTTGGACTTTTCTGGTAAACAAATGTCAAATAAATAAGTTAGAGTGTTCTGAATCTCCTTTTAGTGAAAGTTACTACTAGAAAATGAAATGTTTTCATATATGACCATTTTGAAACATCCATGTTTGTTTTGTATGAAAATATAATAAACTAGTACAAATGCAATACAACGTGTTACCCCCTCCACTTCCATCAACCATCCCCCAAGTTACAGCACTTGGGAAATTAAGCATTTAATGGGGGCACATGCTAGTGTGATCAGCAGGCTTTGCTGTATCATTCTTGGATTACAATTATTTTCAGAACTTAGATTTTTGATATGGCAGACATTTTGAAAAATCCAGTTTTGATCTATAGTATCTGCAGGATTTGTATTTAGTTTATATGTTTTCAGGTATACATACCAAAATCCAGAGCAAAGGAGAAAAGCGAACCAGTTCAACAATAACTCACTGCCAATTTTATTCAAAATAGAAGACGAAAAACATGTAAAATCAAGCGCTTTCGCCTGGATCAGTACCAGGCTTTTATAAGATGCATCTTGAAAAATCCTGGTACTGATCCAGGCGAAAGCGCTTGATTTTACATGTTTTTCGTCTTCTATTTTGAATAAAATTGGCAGTGAGTTATTGTTAAACTGGTTCGCTTTTCTCCTTTGCTCTGGATTTTGGTATTTATTGGTTTGGAGCTTTTTTTTGATTTCTTAAGTTTTCAGGTATACTAACAAACATTGCTTACTTTTAGTCTGCAAGGCAAACAATATAATATTCTTACAAATTCAGAAGTTTGTGCATCTCTGCTTAGATAATAGTTTAAATGAATGAAGAGGCTGGCAATATCATACAGTGGTTGTAAAAGTGATACAGAAATTGACTACATTTTACAGAACAAGGTTTGAATCCTACAGCTTGCTTCTTCTCTGGGAACCTGAGGAACTCAAGCTAGCCATGACATAGCTTCTATATTAGTAGCGAGAATAAGCTTCTTTGCACAAGTAGCTTTATATGGCAGATAAAAAATAAGTAGCAAACACTTTTTTTTTACAAAAGTGCTTTCATTAATATGCAGTCTACTACACACATAGCTGGACAGTTTACGCTAGTTGGACATAGCATAGTAATCCATCTTTTGCCAGTTTTATTTCTCTTTTGTTTAGAACAGACATCCTAACAACAGTTATACTACTAAAAACTATTTCTTTTTTTCCTTTTACCCTTGCTTTCAAACCATAAAGGAAACTTGCAAGGTTTTAGATCTTCATTTAAAGCTACAGTTCTTATCATCAGTTTTGCAACAGGTGAGATGTTGATAATGCATGCATGCATGTCAGCAAAAATATGCATGGTGCAGAATTTGTTGCTTCTTTTACACATGCAATTATTCTGTTTGTTTTAAAGCTTCAGTCAAGTTTTTATTATGTTTTATTTAGGAGATTGTTATAAGTATTGTTATTCCTCTTGAGATAAGAGTGTTTTAACGGTGTTCATTCAGATAGAATTCCTCAGAGTTGGAGCTTTGTTTCATACATGTATTATTCTTTTTGGCATTTTCACAGGAGATGGTCTGTATGTAGACACCATGTGTGCTCACTCACACACAGGCATGCACATGTGTGCACACACACACACACACATGCATCCCATGTCCCACACCCTGTTGACTCATCTTTAAATACACTCGCAGATTGAAACCACATTGTCAGCAAGGGCAAGAAAGGGCAGAGGAGGCTGGTTATCAACTAATGGTTTGGGCTATTTTTATTTTATAACCTACCAGTTTGTCCCACCTACACCCAGTGTCAAGCAGCATCAATGTGGATCGGACGTTATGGAAAATCAGACCAACTTTCCTCCTCCTGGCTATATTGATTACATACTGACTTTATGTTCTTTTGTAAAATCTGTTTTTTTTATATTTTGCTCTTTTATTTGCTAAATTAATGCATGATCTTTTGTAGTACTTGTTTCTTCTAAGAATCACACTTTTAGCTGGCTGACACACCTTTGTTGTATAATATTATATTGTCTTGTTAAAATTTTATTGTATTCCTCAGACAAAAGTTTATGTTAGTACAGAGTCATTCTGTATGAGACAGAATGTTGATATAAATATATATCAGAAAGATTATGTATTTGTTATGTTGTATTAACTGACTCCTGCATTTCATTTGAATACACGTTAATGTCAGACTCACTTCACTTTAAGATGACACCGATAATGAAGATGTTAATGTTTGTCTAAGTGGTTACTTACATAATTACTGACAGACATAGGCAGTTGCGTACCAAAAGTTAGATTGTAATTTGTATGCTTAACTAAAATTCTGCATTTTAATATGATTCCTTCTTAATCTGAATTACATAGTCTTATGAATCTCTAGACATTCTAGATTTTCTTTTGAGAAAACTATTTTCTCTAAGATGAAGAATATTTACAAATGCACCTGTAATTGTATATGTTTTTTTTTCATATCCGTGTGTGTGAGTAAGCTAGAGTTACATGATGCTGATTTTAATGTGACTGCATATGCTTGTCACAAGTGTATTACAGAATTTGTGTGATAATAAGAGGGATTTATAAGTAGCACAGACCAAACAAGTCCCTTGGTCAGTGATGCACAGGGTATAAGAGGCAGCATGAGTCATCCCAGTTAAGGCTGACACATCATGCCGTAACCTCTGACAGCCCGAACTGTTGTGCTAAATGTATAGAGTGCCGTTAAGAATATGCAGCAGTGATGTTGTGCATTGTCTGTGTCATAAGTGCCTACTACAGGAGCAACACAACACACTAATGGAGTATACAGATCTCTCCTGAAATCATTGTAATCCTTCATCAACCTGGCAGCTCTTAGATCTCACAGTCTACTCTGCAGCCTTTTAATCATAGAATTTCTTTTAAGACTCACTCATATTGGTAATATTTGGGGACACCACTTAGCTCTTTTATCTTCCCATGCAGATTGGAGTGCCTGCCTACTGTCCCCTATCCTAGTGGCCATTAGACTCCTGTCTGCCATTCTCTGTTCTAGTAGTGATTACACTTGTCAGGAACATGTCATTGTATCAAAGGTAGGTTAGTGGAATACTGTTTTTGTAAAAAAAAAAAAAATAGTGCATCCAAAAACACATTTTGTGAAAGTGGAGCATTTCCTTTTCACTACTGTTGTGCAACTTTGGAACAGGTATTTTAAAGTTCAAAGGGTGTGGAGGTGTCCTTTGCATTAGGGAGAGGGGGCCTTGCCCTCTGCAAAAAAAAAAAAAAAAAAAAAAAAAAAAGAAGAAAGTTCCCTGAAAGTAATTTCTATAAAATGTTTTCAGAGCTTTTGAGGTTGAGGGTTGTGTTGTTGATCACAAGTCCCTGTTATCAGCCTCCCACAGAAAACCTGTTAGCAAATGAAGCTCCATTCCCAAACTGTCACCACACAAGGCAGTAATCACAGCCCTCAGCATACTCCTTCTCAGCTGGTCAGACACCCAAGCCTTACTGATCTACCATCTCTCTCATGACTGCATTCAGCCTATTGCTAACTTTGCTATCAGTGACTAGGACCTCCAACCACCTCCTACACTTGTACTTCTGGTGATTGGAACCCTTGATCTACCCTGCACCAAGTGCATACTCCTTCCTAACGATCATAGTTGGCCTAGTGTAGATCAATCTCTCTCTCTCTCTTTCTCCTCATTTCCCACCTACCCATATTTTTACTGGATAGCACTGCCTACTGCACCAGTAGGCAGGCAAATTGACTGTAAACTACTCATCCCTGTAATAGGACACAGATCAGCCATTCACCCCATGTGATGAGACCATGATCAGTCTTTTCATCCCAGAGTGGTCCTTCTCAACTAAATTAATATTGGTACTAACATAAAAAGGTTCCATGCTTAAAAGTACTTTTTAGATTATGCATCACGTTCATCATACTTCTGTCAGTTAAGCACATTGGTGGCTCACTTACAACTTTTAGAAATCTGAGAGAACCTTTGAGTATGAATATTATAGCTACTCAAATAAGGTTCCCAAAATTAGACTGAAGGCCTTAGGGGAATGCCTGTTAAAGGAAATGCATTAGAAAAAAATGGGGCCTAAACAGGTAGCTCTGAAAACAAAGGAAAAAAACAATATGAGAAAAGTTCAGAAGAAATAAAAAGCAAAAAACTTACTTCTGTTGCAAAAGCAAGTTGTGAAATAGTGAAAAGGCTTTAAAAACAGGACAAAATAACTTGTGATATAAGGTGAAGAACTGCCAACATATGTAACTGCTGTAAAAAAGTCAATTCTCTCAATAACTGATGAAGTTTCCTGAGAAACTGTCTCTACTCAAGAAATGCCACTAAGGTTATTTAAGTCACAGAAGAAAAATTAAAAGACATTTCATAAAACTGAAGAGGTGTATATAGTAGCAACTTAGGCCTCATTTATTTTATAATTTAAGCTTTCAGTGATAAAAGAGCAATTATCTTTTCTACTACAGATGACAGACCTCTGAAGATTGGTAGAGTAAAACATTAAGGTAGTAAACAAATCTACACGGGGGAAAACACAAGTTACTCTAATATCACTGCTCCAAAGCCAATGTAAATATCTCTCTGTTTTGTCTTAACTTCCTCAAAAGTAAAATCAGTAAAGTGATTGTTGCAATTTCTACCAAGAAGCAAACCTTATGGAACATCAAATTCATGAAGTTAGTTTCCTCAGACACTGACTTTAAAATTCTCACAACCTGTTTGTTATCTACTTTATTTTTACTGAAATGTGGATGATATGAATTAGCGTGAGGCCGACTGACTCACAAAGTCCCGGAACTCGAACTCCACATGCTTGGCGAGTTCTTTTTTTTTTTTTTTAATTAGTTTCTGTTAATCTGGACTGCTGTAAAAGCAGTCCAGATTAAGGAGAGAAGGCATCAGTGTGATGGCCATAAGTCTATTCGGTTTAACTGCACAGTAAAGTGGAAGGGAATCGGACTGCCACTACCACAGTCACGTACATGACATGGACGGCTGGATGGCTACTGATTGGTTCTCACTGTCTTTCTGAAAAAGAACATGAGAAACAATCGGTATTCACACAGTACTTTCACTTTAGTTGCTACCGGTGTTGCTGAAACAACTTGTTTGCTTTTGTGCTTTATTACAGAGAGTTCTCAAAGAAATGCACATTGGAAAGAAATCTTCAGAAGAAAGGTGCATTTGTGGAAGGTGATGTACATTCAAGAAGTGCAAAAAACTTTTGGTATTTGTTTCAGATTGGAAAATTCAACATGAGAAGGCAATAAGAAAACTTAGGGAATGTGACTGCAAAATGAAATGCATTAATAGCAGACAGAACATGTTTACACCCCTTTCAGTAGTATAAGCAGTTTGGGAGAGTCCCAGCTATACTAGAACATATATAAGGCTAAAGTTTTCCAGGAGAAAACAGTTTACTGTGCATACAAGAAACCCTGTATGGAGAGATTAATGAAAATCAACATGAAAACTCTTTAGGGTTGGTATGATGGTTAGGATGTTTATCTCTTTGAAACAAGGAAGGGGTTTGATTTTCATCTTTGGAAGGGAAATTGGCTATGCTTTAATTGGCCTAAAAGGATAGCTTGCCTAGAACTTACCTATGAACCTATTAAAAGAAATGAGACAAGCTAAAAACTCCCATACATCTTAGACTAGGATGGTTTTTCAAATAACAGAATTAAAAGAAAAGGAACATGACTTGTAATAAGAGCAAAAGATGGTAATAATTCATGGATATTATTTATTTTTATGTTGTTTTTGGATTTTTAGTATGATAAGTTAAGGAGGTATGTTAACAAATGTGAGACCATCAGCCTGTATTTATTTGGATGTTTTCTCACCAAAGAATAAAATATATTAAACAGTATGATAAAAAGACCTTTACAATGTAAGAGATAGAAAAATAAACAATATAAATAAATCAATGTATGACAATCAGTGTTAAGGTATCCTAGAATGATAAAAAATAAGCTCTAACATATAGGTAGCATTTATATGATCTCCAAAATTAAGTTTTGGTTTCAAATATCTGAAGTAAAAAGGCAGCTGATTACACAGGAATAATTCAAAGTTGGCAAAAGACCGTTGGTCCATGAACTCAAGGCATATGCTGGGAATGATAGAAACCCATCACCTTTAATTTAAGATTCTTGGGGGGACAAAGTGGGAACAAAACTCCTATAAATATTAACCATGAACCTGCCTTTCAGTTTGCCATCCATTCCCTATTTCACCATACCAGCTTACATTTTGTTGTTTTCTAGCAGCAACCTCTTCATTAGATTCAGATTTATTTAATGTGGAATTATTCAGATGACTTTTACTTCTGCAGAGATTGTGCATATTGACTGATATTGGTAGATTGTAATGACAGACGTTTAAGTGGCCTTTTATGGTTGAAATGTTCTGAATTGGGGAGCTTTGTTGTTACTGGTTCATATGTTTGTTTCATTCTTTACTGGAAAAATGTTCAAAACTATAAATTTAAAATGTGGTCTAACAAGTGCTGCTGTATTATACAAGGGATATAATTTAATTAATGTATTTTATAATTGAATAAATCAGGAAGGCGAATCCAAGAACTTTTTCATACTCCTAAATGTGTGCAAGGGGCCTATGATCTGAAAACAACCCAAAGTAAAACTTAACCCGCAACTGACCAAATGCATTTTCTTTGAATGTGGGTTTCAGTGCTGTTTCAATGAATGAGTTTGAAAGGCTGAGAAGTTTTAATGCTGTCTGTTTTCACTGTAAGACTGTATTGCTTTGTTTAGCAAGTGTTTATCAGTGTTTATGCTGTAAAATGTGAAATAAAAGTTGAAAATGTAATCCAAACATGTGTAATGACTGTAGAAGTAAAGCATAAAACAGTATGCACACAGAGGGTTTAACACTGGAGGCAATGGGTTTTGGGGACTGTTGATGATTTCCTCTCTTTAACATAATACGATGGGAGGGCCAACCAGATGCGAGTGATCAATGTCTTTTGGGGGCTGTTGATGACTTTCTTTTTTTTTTTTAATATAATATCCTGGCAGGGGTCAAAGAGATAGTAGGTATGCGGTGTGTTCTGGAGAGCCATTTGTGGATGACATCTGTTTTTTTTTTAACCTAGTATTTTTTGCAGGGTTAGTCAAGATAAATTAGGATGGCTTATCAATGTTTTGTTGTTGAAACAAACTTTTCCTTTTGCATGAGTAAAGTGTGTATGGGTGAACTGAAGTAAGATCACATGCAAGTTCTTGGCTATGCGATAATACAGTAATGTAACCGTGGTCTTTTATTTTCATTATTTTAAACCTTGTGGGCTCACAGCAGATTCTCTGGGTAGGCAGTTGGGATGGGGCAATGATTATGTGCAAATAGAATGACTGCAGTTCTAGCTTGTTTTGCAAGACTAATGTGCATTTGAGTGAAGTAAGATCAACCATAAGCTCTGAACTGAGTGTTGTTTATGTGGAAAAAAATACTTATCTTAATGACAGTATTGCCTTTTTTTTGTTGTTGTTTTCATTTTTAACCTCACAAGATCAAATCAGATACTGTGGGTGGGGTAGGCACTGGGAATTGGGCCTGGGTGTGAATTAAACAAATTGCCCTGCTGTTTACTGTTGTAATTATATCTTTGTAAAACTGTAATACTTTTTTGTCTGCATTTTAAGATGAATGTAAAATAATTAGCAAGTTAATGAGTATTTCTGTAACATAGCTTCATCCCTTTTTAGTTGGCCACACCCTTTTCTTGCTGACCATGCTCATTCAGCTGTATCCTGCAGCTCCCCCCCCCCCTTTGATTTGAAGTCACTAGCCACCACTGGTCATGATGAGGCTCCTTAAGAGCCTTATAGATCAATAGCATAGTTTTACAACAAGAAGTAAGTTTTGTAAAGTATAAATTGGTTTTACTAGGAGGTACTCAGTTGTGGGTATAAGCCTAATGAAACAAAGGAGCCTACTGATAGGTACTTTAGTTTGGGCATGTGTTTTAGTGTGGACAGTGCTACAATAAGGGAAGTTTTAAGACAGCATTGGAATACTTTAAAAAGTCACCCTGTCATGGCAAAGGTAGCAAAATAAAGCCTTTCCTTTCTTTTAGTATAAGGAGGGCAGCAAATAAATATATATATATATTGCAGACAGCATGTGGTCTGAATGCTGGAAAAGAGATTATTTAAAGAAAGAGAGGAACCTTTTCTGTGGTTTCTGAAGTAACTGTCACGTTATTGCAAACCATCCAAATTTTTGTAATGAAAGAACAGGCAAAATTTATGGGGTAAAAGAATGCTTTGATTGCACAGCAGTAATGTGGTTTACCTGGCTAGCTGCATCACATGTCTAGCATTTTATATAGGCAACACAGGATAAAACTCAGATTGGAGCAGAGGCTACATGAGTAGTTTCACTATGAAATGCTAATTTCCAGAATCCTGATTATCAGAAACAGCAAAAAGTAAAAGTCAAAACATAGAAGAACAGAAAAGTTAACTTTAAGTGAATTTTGCATATGGGCAAGTCCCATTGCAGCCCTCAGCATGTTGGAGTAAGTTCCCACAACCCCTGAACTTATATATACAAACTCCACAGTTCCACTAATTCAGAGAAAGTAGAAATCTCCCCCTAAAAAGTAAATCATTGCCAGGTCTCACTTAGAAATCACACTGGCAATAATTTCCTTTGAAAAACAGCAACTGAGGTTATGTTCCTCAGCATTTTTCTTCAAGCCACTGATGCATCAAGAATTTCACCGTAGTCACTGGTGCAGGAGCCTACAGTGGAATATATATGTATTTAAAAGAAAGAATCTTATAATGTTCTGTTTAAACATTTATTAAAATGTGACAACCTGTGTGTACTTCATTTAGACTCTTCAAATGTAATTTGGATGAATGGATAGGTAACTTCAAATTCAACCCCCACCCTCCACCCCCAATTAGCACCCTGTCCCTCATGGATAGACGTTCATAGGTATATACTAAACTAATGACCACAGGGACCTTTTTAAATCTAGCCATACATTCCAGGAAACATGTAAATGTTCCAACATACCTTTCTGTATGCAAAATGTAAAGACTAAAAAGTACCATGGGACTATAAGGTGAGGCTCCTTCAGAGCCTTATAGATCAATAGCATAGTAAGTACTTATGAAAACAATAATACATTTGTTTTTTATATTTTAGATCAGATGACTATGTCTCTTTGGAGTAAGGACTTGGAACTGGCCCTGAGTAGAAGGGAGCTATATTGCCAAATAACATTAGCAGCAAAAGTGCCCTAGACCTTAACAAATTGTGGATTAAAGTGACTTTTCTATTGGCTATTGCCACGCAAGGCTGCTGAGATCTACTCATTAAACTGTTTTCAGTGTTTTTTTTTATTTCTGTCAAGATTATTTTAAGAACTATTTAGATTAAATATTTTATGGCATGCACTTTTTAAGTTATGTGATTATTGTACATATCCATCTACCTATCCATCCACTCCATGGCCCCTTTTTCCCATTTTTACACTTGGGGTCATGGTGTCACTTTAACAGTGGCAGTCATCTAAAACCAAGGTTGACACTGCTGGATGGCTAGCCATACCATGGCTGTTCTTCCATACCACATACTTGTAAGCACATTCACACCTATAGCCAATTGAAAGTGTCCAGTTCATCTACTACATGCCAAGTATTGTGTGAGAGAGATTTTATTGGTCTGCGGAAGTCCCATATTGTTTGCGGGATAAAACTGCTTACTAATAAACCAAGGAGAACATGTCCTATGGAGTGTGGAGAAGCTGCTTGTGGTGCTGTTAGTTTAGTGTGTGTGTGTGTGTGTGTGTGTGTGTGTGTGTGTGTGTGTGTGTGTGTGTGTGTGTGTGTGTGTGTGTGTGTGTGAACAGTAGTGTAGCAAATATAAAGAAAGCAAACTTCCTTCATGCAAAATACTTCTATATGCTGCAGTACAACATATTTCAGTAAACAATTGGTTCATTGAGTTCATTCCAATGAACTTAGATTTGATCATTTTTTCATTGATTAATCATTAGCCATTAAGCACACAAAAATAAATTAGGGTGCATAACTGCTACCACTAGAAGAGACATTTTGACTATCTGCAAGAATATCTATTACAGTCCTCACAATTCTATAAACTCCAGACAATGTTTGAATATAAGGTCAACACTACTGTCCCTTCCCACTTGGGTTAATCCGCAGCCATAACTATGGTAAGGCAAGGGGGCAGTTGACCTGGGTTCAAACTGTCAAGGGGCACAATCAACAGGTGTTGATGTTGTGGGAGCACAATGCTGGCATTTGTCTATCCAGCTTTCAGGAACATTGTTGTCGCAGTCATTTAAATTCACAGTGATTGCGTCCTGCACTTTAGGTTTAGTGATTTTCTTAGAAATGTATTTTTTCATGTTACTTTACAGCTTTTTAGTCTCCATAATGTATGATTCAGGTTCTACAATTAAATGCAACAGTACTGTGTGTGTGTTAAACCTTCTGTTTCTCCATTTTTCTTTTCTGTTATTTTGATGACTTATATCAAGTGTGAAACTGTGCTCAACAGTATACCACCAGACAGAAGAACAGTTAAATATTACTGTTGTCCTGATCAGCTTTCTCCTAGACAGGATCAATACCCCACAAATCTCTGTTGAAAGGGGTCTGTCATTAACAATGGAGCCATTCAATCTGCAAATTACACTGTATGCATTTCATTCATATATTTACAGAAACAGGCATGAATTACTGCAATGCAGGCCTGAGTTGTACTTACCATCTTCGATCAGCCATACATGTCTACGCATTATAGAATCAGAGAGAAGGGAAGTTTCTGAGTTAGACAGATTAAAATATGTGGTATACTCGTATTGGATTTTCTTGATTTGTTTTCTGTGGAGACACATTTTTGTAATTTTGAGTAATACTATCTATGCTATAAGGATAAAGATATTTGAGTGGTAAAGACAGAGAGAGGGAGACAGTGTTTAATACTGCAACAAGTATATTTAAAATTCCATTAACGTGAGTAACACTTTGTATTTATTTATTTTATTTTATTTTTATTTTGACTGGGTAGCCCTACTGGGCAATGAGAATCCATTTATAGAGGGGGCCCAGATAGAAAAAAATTCCAGACAACGCAATATATTACTCAGATAAGAGTAAATTACTGTGCCCAACTACCTAAACAGACAAATTACAAAGAAGAACAAAACAAAAGGCAATAGACCAAATCTTTCAGTGTTTAGTATGATGATTCTGGCTTAGCACAGACTGGATGACAAAGGAAGTGATGCTTGAATTTGGTTTTGAGCATGGCTGCTGGAGTTTGTTTCAGGAAGCAGGAAAGAATGTGTTTGGAATTCTGCCTCATATGTTACCATTGTTGTTTGTGATGTTAACAATTTGTTGAGATGGCCTGAGAATACTACAACTGATACGTGGCATTAGGAGAGAACTTAAATGATTGCATTGGTTGTTGCATCCACACAGGAATATAAATATGTATTGCACTAAAGCTTTATTCATTTAAAGGAAATCCATACCAGTGTCATATTACATGGTGATGTTATAAATGATGAATGAAGACTGACAGCAAATCTGGCCACTCTGCGGTAGGCAGTAGTTAGCTTTTTAACAAGCTGCTTATATAAAACTACCAATAACAGCAGTACAGTAGAGTAAGTGTGGAGGTAGAAGGGCATTAGCAAGGGTAGTTCTAAATTCTGCCTTTAAATATGATTTTATTCTCTAGAGGATATGACGTTTGTTAGTCTTCTTAGTGAGGACTGGACATGAACTAAGGTCTTCATCTATGATAATTGCCTACGCACTTCCAAAGGGCAAGGATTTCAGCTGGACGAAAGCTCCCTTTAACTTCCAAATTACTGCCACCTAAGTGAGGAACCAGTGATTTCAGTTTTGTAAACACTTATATCTTTGTTTTCTTTTCATTGAGAATAAGTTTTTTTAATTGAATATCCATTGACAAATGTTGTTGAAGCATGTTGACAAAGCAAATAGTTTTTTTTGCATTTCAGCACTATATCTTCTGAGCATTGGTTTATCTTATTGGTATTTACTGAGAATAGAAGGGACCCAAGGATAGAGCCTTCTAGAATGCACTAGACGATTGGTACCTATTAGAGAGAATATTGCTCTAAGGAATAACCATCCTGTCTTTATTTGCTACACTGTAACATAGTTAAGACCAACGTGATTGTGCCCTTTGTCTGGATGTTTTAGCATGATGCAGAGGATAGAGAAATCCAAATGCCATTGAAAACCTCCAAGAAAATAGATGCAGTGTGCATGTTTTTGTCTAGATTTGATTCAGCACACTCAGGTAATACATTGTACCCTGCCCAGTATGTAAGACATATTGGGTATTAGCAATTGTCATATTCATTAGCATAGTCTGAGAGCTTTTATACATGATTTTCTCAAGTACTTAAATCAACAGACATGCTTCCCCATTGACATAGAGAGATAAAGCCCTGACTACAACCCAGGCAACCCAGGTTCGATTAGTGGCTTGGGCAACTGATGAGTAGCAGGGAGTAATGGATGTAGCCATCAAGGGGTGGGTGGGCGGTCCTGTAGGAATTTACTGTGATGAATCTTGGCAGAGGCTGTGGATGCCACAAGGTAGTCATGTTTAAAAGAGTTAAATAGGGTGTAGACATTGCTGAGCTTTGCAAGTAAAAAGACTCCCGCCCAGATGGAAGTTCAGCCATACCGATCCCGTTGTTCTTGTTCCATGACCAGCCACAGCATACCAAATTATGTCCAGGGAGGCAAGAAAGATAGATCTTAGACACAGCATAGACAGCTGACAGGGTGCTTGGATGGTAAAAAATGAAGGATGAGAGGGAGCAGAAAACAGTTAAAAAAGTGCTTAACCAACAGAAGGGGGTATACTAATTAGAAAACATTTCTTATTGTTGTGATTTGTAAAAACGTTTGTGTCCTAAAGCGTTCATGTGAATATATTCCATGGGCCTCCACTACAGGAGGTTTAAGGTATTACAAAGTGAAGACTGTAACTTGGCTGGGGCTTTTAAACAGGTTTTAGTGAATATATTTGAAAAATGGAATAACCTTGGTCTCTTCCCGTTTTCTGGGAATATGCCATTGCATGTGCTTCTGCTGACAAGCATGGTTACTGCTGGAGCACAGTGCTCTGTTGATAGATTAAGGAAGCCTCATGGATGGTTGTCAAGGGGGAGAGGATACCATGGGATTTAATCTTAGTAGTTTATGCACTGAAGTAATACTCACCGGCTTGATGGGAGATACACAGTAGGCTAAGAGATGGTTTATACTGATGGCAGCTCATTGTGTGTTAGATTATCTTCTGTTAGTAGGCTAGTAATGTTTGTGAAATATGGTTTCAGTTTGATGGTTGTAGCTGAGTGGGTGTTAAAGCTAACTGGGCTGCCATTTGGTGTGCAAGCTTTTCTATGTATTGAGTTAATTGACTTTGTAGATTGCCCATACATGTCAAGCAGAGTGCCTCTTTGGCCCTCTTCAAAAGGAACCTTGACGATTGGATGGGAGAAAGGAAATTCACCCCGGGGATCACGTCAGTTGCCCTGCTAGACAGGGGTCCAGGGAAGTAAATAGTGTAGGAAGAAATAGCCAGGGAATTGTTATGGCTAGGCTTGTATAGGCCCTAGGGCTGATAGCCTAGTACCAACCTATGAACCTAAAAAATGACGAATTAAATGTTTGTGCAATTGCTATCCTCATTTTTTAAGACTGCATGTTTTTTCCATGCCACTGGGACAAGAACTGTTTTTGTAGCCCATGATAGTCTATTATTTCCATTTCTAATTTGCCTGACAGCAGTATAGCATACCTCGCAACTGTAGAGATTTTCACAGAATGTCTAGATTTTTGCCTCATAGTTTTAATCTGTTTCTCATAAAATTTTGGTTTTCTTAAAAATGTTTGGTAAATCATTGCGGGTTGAAGTCAGAAAATAATGACAAACATTTGAGTTTCAGACATCATAGCCTGCATCAACTTTCTAAGTTTGTAAGAGCAATATTTAAAAAGTGTCCTTATTTTGGGGCCTTTGTCCCCCTATTATTTACGGCTTTGTTCCAGATTTTTTCTTCTAAGAGGTTGAGAAGTATGGAGTGTAGCTATCTTAAATGTTTAGTAGTATATTAGTAAAGCATGTTAGCGCAGTGTTAATGCAAGGTAGATGTTTTATGAAGGGCCAGGCAGTTTGCCCAAATATTTATTTTCTACTTTTCTGTAGGATGCTGATAACAATTATGTTAGGTGTAGACATATGGTCACTAATGTGGAGACGTTTCTGTAGGATGCTGCTAACTGTTATGTTATATGTAGACATATGATCACTAATGTGGAGAGGAAGTATAACAATTAGGTTAGGTGTAGACATATGGTCACTAATGTGGAGAGGAAGTATTGCAATTATGTTAGATGTAGACATATGGTCACTAATGTGGTGAGGAAGTATAACAATTATGTTAGGTGTAGACATATGGTCACTAATGTGGAGAGGAAGTATAACAATTAGGTTAGGTGTAGAGATGTGGTAACTAATGTGGACAGGAAGTATAACAATTAGGTTAGGTGTAGACATATGGTCACTAATGTGGAGAGGAAGTATAACAGTTATGTTAGGTGTAGACATATGGTCACTAGTGTGGACAGGAAGTATAACAATTATGTAAGATGTACACATATGGTCACTAATGTGGAGAGGAAGTGTATCACCATCTAAAACATTTTCAGGATTCTTGGTTAATATGCAGTCCTGGATGTTCTCAGGACCCGTGTGTTTATCTATTCTGGTGGCAGAGGTTATTAGCTAAGGGCAGCTGGAGCATTTTTGTTGTTCAAGCACTCTTTCAGTGAGTGTCACTGCCGTGAAGTAAAACCACTGAAAGCAACTTTCAGTGCCAGTGGAGATGGCTCTTTACCCCCCTTGTTATGTGACTGTGGAGGAGCATACATAAGTATGAGGTTTGTCAGGGTGTTTCCCCACATGAGGAAGTGCAGAGTGCCCTTGCAAAGGAAACTAGATTGATGTTTGCAAAAAAAAGGCTTTCATTAAGGTATTTTATGGCTTTGCACTTGTCGAAAGTTCCTTTAGTGGACCAACATGATTCCTGGCAAGAACAGAACTGGTCATAACTGGTTGTCTGGATCCCAATGAATATTGATATCACCAGGTAAGAGTGACTCACCTGCATACCCATTCACAGTGGCCGTACTGATTTTACTTCCTTGTCAGGATTGATATAGCTATCTATGTCCACTGTTAAGCTTTTGCATTTGTCTTCTTGAACTACAGTAACAGTCCTTCCCTCTAAAATGTGTAGGGGGTTGCTGTTCATTAAGACTGGCTTAATGGTATGAAGCCTCACCAACATTATTCAAACCAATACAGGACTTCATGGGAAACATGAGCCAGAAATACGAAATTCAAAATTATGTATGAATGTTTTGAGACATGTTTCTATTACAGCAAGGATGGTTGATAACATCTAGGCATTCTTATAGCTCTATAACCTTATTACTTATGTTTTTAGCATTTAAATGGATAATCTTGTGGATGGTGCAGTGGTGTAGCGGTAGCGTTGTCACTTCACAGCAAGATGTTCTCTGACTCGATTCTCAGTTGGAGTGCCTTTTGGGCAGTGTCTGCATGTTCTCCATGCATTTGTGTGGGCTTCCTCTGGGTGCTCTTGTTTCCTCCCATGTTACAAAGACAAGCATCTGGAGCATTTCTCCCTGAGCCTCTGCTGAAAATTGGCTTTGTTCCAAGTCAGACTTTCCCGAATAAATAAAATCTTGTGACCAATTTTTGTAATTCAAATGACCATATGGGGCATTAGTGCATAAGTTTTAAGAGCTAGGGTACATCTCAATGGCTACAGCTAAGATAAGCTTCAAAGGATTCAGTAGGAAGATTTATATGAATCTTTTGTATTAGGGAGGACAAAGAGAGGTATGTGCTGTGAAACGTTAGCACAACCATCCAGAAATAAGTAAAAGTAACATTCACACTGTAAAAGCTGTACTGGAACTATATTCTTACCTAACACAGAGCTTATGCTGTGCAGAATAAGGTGGTGCATATGCTAAGATGGCCACAGAATGAGTAATAAAGAAGATTATGGAAACTTTATAAAAGGCTAGCTTACTTAATGGAGATAAGTAGGAAGAATGGTTAAATCCGACAGGATGTGATCATGTGATGTTATTGATGAATTCTGTTGCTTGTCCTCAGTATAGAAGGCAGCCAGTCTTTGGGTTGGGGGAGTGGCTGGGATAGGACAGTGGATGGCAAAATTCTAAGTCCAGACTTGGGGCCCAAGGTCAAACTATGCATTGAAGAGAAAGGCGGCCTATGAAGTGAGCTACGTGCTGATCAGCTGATTAGGTGAGAGCTGACAGTTAAATCAGTAGCGGGTGGTACACCAACAGGCAACCTGTGTGACAGAGTACAGCTGCTAACACATGAGCTAACAAGTCTACACAAAACGTTGCCATTAAATACTGAAAAAAAAAGGTTGCCTCTGGGTGAGGGTGACTGTTGTAAAACAGATTCCTTACTTTATTTAACATCTGTACAAAAAGTTGCTTCTGAGTGTTGTTGAATGTTACAAAACAGATTCTTTACTTTATGCTCAGACAGAGAGCTGTTAGAAGACAGTGCTTTAGTGACAAAGTAGTCAGGCCCCTACTAGCTCACTCCAGTTATGGGGTGGCCTTCTACCTGATAAAAAGATATATATATATATATATATATATATATATATATATATATATATATATATATATATATATACACACACCTATGGGTTTACTTCTGGATGTCAAATTTATACTTACCTGAACTGCAGATTACTGAGACAACACTGAAAGTTTATTAAAACAAAAGTGAACATTACTAAAGTTATTTTACAGGGAAAGAAGGCACTTGGCCAACATTACACAAAATGGCACACCAAAGTATGTCAAACCCACCCAGGTGGGTGGGGGGGGGCTATACTTTCTGTGTTGTTGTCTGTGGAATTTGCAGTAGGGGTAAGTGTAAATTCGATAGTCCGAAGTAAACTCATATACATATATACTTACATCACTGCCAAACTGTCAAAAGCTGACATTTAAGCAGGTGTTGTTGATCAGATGACCCAAATAGTGTTTCAAAGTAAGTGGCAATAATTTGAGAAAAAAATGGACAAAATGGGGATAGTGCTGTTGTTGTCTAGTGATAGACAACATTGTTGTATTAATTTGCAGACATTTGCTGTAGCAGGCCTAACAATTATGGCCTAGATTTAATGGATGTAAGCAAAATATTCATTGTACATATATCCCTTCCCAACACAAAAAACAAACCAAATAGCCAATGTGACCAGTTTATTGTACAGCCAAAATCAAACAATAGTCAAACATAGTATAGAACTGCATCACCATATCAAAATAACTACATATACAAATTTACATTTAATGCAGGGTTAACCCATCACCACTGTATTAACAGATCATCAGTGTTACCACAGCTGCCCAGTGTACCATCCATGCATGCCTCTGCCATCTACAAACTGTAGTCTAACCAATCCATACAAACACAGACCCCTCTAACACTGTCCATCAGCCTGCTCTCTGTAGGTTGTTCCCCCTTTCTAGACCCAAAGAACCACGTAAATATTTAGTAGAATGTCCTTAATAAACATGGAAGTATTTACATTAAATAAATCCAGACCAATATCAGTCAAATGAAATTCCCATTGAGGCAGTGTATGTATATCCAGTGGGACCACAGGCCTTACTACCCTATGATTTACAAAATGCCTAACTCAGTTTAAACCTTTAAAACACATAACCTGCCTCCAATCCAACCT
Organism: Protopterus annectens; assembly: GCF_019279795.1. Classification (NCBI taxonomy): domain Eukaryota; kingdom Metazoa; phylum Chordata; order Ceratodontiformes; family Protopteridae; genus Protopterus; species Protopterus annectens. Next base: position 1,335,237,778 of record NC_056728.1, on the reverse strand, counting down.
AGGTATTATCTCTAACCAGATAAACCAAACCTTCATAAACCTCTGTTTTAAAGCAACCAAGTATCAAACAATCTCTAGACTAATAACCTTTTTTTGGGTATAAGTTCCAAATAGTTCTCTCCTAAGTGAAAAAGTACCTTAACATCACCCATCTCTAATCACAAAGCATTATTTTTGCCAACCAAATGATGCAATTGCATCCCTCGAAAACCATGCCAAATCACTTCCCATTTCAGTGGGTTGAGTCCTAACATGCTGCCATCTAGAAAACATAGGAATGGCCAAGGATGGAAATGTTGGTGTGGTGTTAAAAAAACAATTAAAATTAAATCTACTTCCATTCAAACCTGAAACTATCCTACATATGATAAAAATGCATCTGAAAGCCACCTCCCAGCTCTGTTCATCACTTTTTTCAAACTGTCCTCTAATGCCAGACCTAATACTCTCCCAATTTGAAAAGAGTGAAATGAAAAATGATCCACCTAACCTCTTGGCTTAACAATGCCTTTTTCATTATCCTAACAAATTGCACTGCAGACACTGCCTTCCCATTGAAACCCTGAAAAAGTAATTGACCTGCATCTAACTTAACTATACGTTTCCGTAAAGCACCCCATGTAAGTGAAATCAACAACTTTTCTACATTACTCTGCTATACCACCTGTTGTCCCTGCCATCACTGATCCTATTTAGATCTGTGTAACCAAACCACCACCACTGATCCAGTAATACAAGCATCACTCCAATACAAATTTCCCAGCAATTCGCTAACTCTAAAGGCCCACATATTCAGGAACACTGCTAAAATACACTGTAAAACATACTGTCTGTAACTAACTGCCACTGTATGCAAACCTGAAAACAATACTCTCAATAAGAACATACCTAATAGAAGTGACTAGTGAAAGTCAGTCTCTCCCACCCTTTTAAAGCCTTTGAGTATACTCAGTACTCCCCAGTGCTCAGTAACATCATTCAAGCCTAAAAATCTCACCTTTATTCTAAGGGCTGCCATATACACTGTAACTGTATGCACTGCTTCACCAAGCTCTCACCTGTGCACTAAATACTTGCACACTAACGTTACAGACTGCTTCCTCTGCTCAGCAGGGAGTTGTTGCCAGAATGTCCTAAAAGGTGAAGAAGACAAGTTATAAGCTCTTCTTGGAGCCCTGGATCAAGCCTAAGCCATGACCGGGCCTACTATAGCCCTCCAGTTTTCCACACTTCCTCTGGCAGTGCCACAGGTTTCTTGTCTGCATTTGGCAACATCAACCAAAACCTGTTGAAGTGAAAATGCAGCAGGCTATCAGCTATCTTATCATGTCTGCCTGGTACATGCTTAGCTGAAAATGTCAAATTGCTCCTTATGCTAAGCAGAATTAACTTACACAAAATAAACTGCACCAAATTCAACCTAGTTGTCTTCATTGACAAAAACTGTACCAAAATATATCCCATTAAAATCTAGCAAAAATAACCCAAATAGCAACATCCTGTTTTACCAGTCAGGATACACCATGCCATGATGCTTGCTCTTCTTCCCCCTCAGAAAATTAGTCAGCGATCTGTTGGAAGTTCTGCCCAGATCAACTGCCCTGAATGCAAACTTCAACAACCCAAACAACTCTTTTATCTTCTAACCTCAACTTCTCCTTTCTTTCCAGCCATGCAAAATGCTCTTTCAACTTGATAATTTCAACTGCTGTCAAATAAAATAAACCATGTGCCACATCAGCTTCTAAATCTAGAAACTTCAAACTTTTCCCAGGCCTCTCTTTATTGTCCCCAGTGGCACTCCTAGCTGTTGACACAACTTGATAAACTTCCACGTCTTCACTGCTTCCTCCCCCCCCCCCCTCGCTCACCAGTTTAAAAAAATCCTCCAGATGACCTGCCTAATGTGTTTGGGCCCAAGTTTGATAAATCCATTACAATGCTGTGCTAAATTTCTCAAACATTATACAGGCTACTGCACACCCCATAGGCATCACTTTATCAAAATAAAACTTGTCTGCCAAGTACATCCCTCATCAAGACCAAGCAAACTCACAAGTGGATAACAATGAAAAGCTACCACATTATCTAACTTAACTAACTATAGGGCCTTAAAACCATTAATGGCACAAACTGCATCATCCAAAGATGCATACTGAACCAGAATTTCAGGATAGAAGATGGTCAAAAAGATTAAGAAAGAAAGTAGAGGAAAGAAAAAATACTTGTACAAGAAAAACTGTCAAAAGCTTAAAATGTAAATTTGTGTTCATGAATACAACAAATCCATGAAAAAATTATATAGACAAAGAAACTTTGGGCTGCTTGGAAAAAGAAGTGACAGAGGAAATATAAAGTTATAAAGAGCAAAACTTAGAGATTTTTGAAAGGTATAAAAAAAGAAACATAGGGAAAGAAAAAGAGATCTGATATGGTGCAGTATTTATACAAAGGAGAAAGGAAAACTAATCAGTACAAAAAAGCAGCTCCAAAGATATTTGAAGAGAAATACAGGGGAAAGGCACCCAGATATGGAAAATTTCACAATACAAAAGAGTGAACATAGAACAGGTCAGTAAAATTCGAATTTAAACAAATTGAAACTGAAGTTCTGGATTACCTGCCAAGTGAAGTATTTGGTGTAGAAAGTCTAACAAAGATTACGTTGCAGGATGATGGAACAGTGAGTCTCCAAATTAAGGAGAAATAGGTGGAGTGTGAGACATCTGAAGAAATATGAACATAGTAAAGAAAAAATAAATTTAATATGTGCAATATTTATGCAAAAGAGAAAGCAAAATTAATCAATACAAAAAGCAGCACCAAAGATATTTGAAGAGAAATACCGGCAAATCATCTGGATATGGAAAGTTTCACAATACAAAAACTTAAGAAAACAAAGGAGGAACGTTGCAAAGAAGATTAGTAATGGAAAAGTTAAACAAATAGAAAAAGAAGTTATGGATTACCTGTGAAATGATGGAATTAATCTATTTCAGGTAATGTCACAGCATGATAGAATAATGAGTCCTTAAATGAAGGAGAAACACATGGAATGGGAACCATATGATCACTTGCCATATGAAGATGTTCTGGAGCCTTCGGGAGGAAATCAGTGCAAACGTTCAGGTGGAGTTGCATAGCAAGGGAAGAAGCAGGAAACAGAGGCAACTCTGACATAGTCAGCATTGTGGAGTGATAGGCCAATGAGTTCCCATATGAAATGGAAGCAATTCCTCCCGGCAGGAACACCACTGCATCACCTTCTCTAAGGCCAAATGTCTACCAGTCTCCTACAGATTTGAGCTACTCCTAGGGTCTTTTGTTTTCAAATTACTTCAACCACGTGCCTTTCCACCTCTTGCAGCCAAACTGCATAATAAACCCACCCCCTACAACATCAGCAACATCCATTTAAATCCCTCATCCCAGACAACCCAAACTAAATTCCACTGTATTGACCATTCCTTCTCCATTCTTGCACCCAGACTCTGGAAATCCCCCCCCCCTCCTTCACCTTAAAGAAGTTTCTTCTTTTCCCACCTTCAAAGCTCGACTCAAAAGACACCTTCATCAAAACTCTGACTATAAGTGCTTTTCCACTGGACATATCACTTTGCCCCTCTGCTCTCAGCTGATGATTCCCTCTCATGTTTACTACTAAAATAATTCACATTTGATTTTCTACTCTATTAATATTATTTACATATTGTATCAGTTGTTCATGGGATTATCTACCTTCTGTGATTGCTCTGTGTATGTGAATTTGTTCTATTTTCTTTTTTTCTGGATCTCTTCACCTGGGCTGTGCCTGCAAATAGTCTGTAGTGATCAATGTACTACCCTGGTAGAGAAAATAAAATAAATAAAATAAAAAAGCAATAGATGATGCAGGATGCAGCTGAAGAGAATATGTCACAGGAGGGTGTTCTGGACTTTCTGTAGAATGTCCACAGGAAACGGAGAGCAAAGTACGTGCCCTCAGTTTAGAAGAAAATGATCTAAGGGAAGAGTTGCTTGATGTACTACAGATGGAGAAACATTAAGATCGATGAAAGAAGTAGGTTACAAAAAGTAAGACAGACCCAAAATATTAGAAGTCTGATAATACAGATGACTACAGTAATTAAGATTATTTACAGAAATTCATGTGATATATCAGAAGTAAACAGGATGTATTGCTGTGCAGCTAAATTAATAACTGATAACGTCTTACCACAAAAACACAGAGCAATAAGGGAAAGCAAGGGAAGAAATAAAACTCCATTGTGGAAGCACTGAGTAGAGAAAACTATAAAGCAATTAAGAGGGAAGCATCACCTGTTAGAAGAGTACAGAAGGAGATGATCAACAAAAATACTTTGAAAGATAAAAGCAACACATAGTATCAGGACAGACCAGGATCAATCACACACCATTGCAGATAATCAACCTAAGTTATCAGCACAGACAAAAAAATGAAGATATGCAAATAAATATAAAGGAAAAGTACAAAACAAACAATTAATTGATTAGGTTCATAGGTTCATAGGTTCATACTAGGCTATCTGCCCGAGGGCATTTATAAGCCTAGCCCATTGTTTTGTGGCTTACGCCACCCCTTTAGTATGGGGAACTATACCCATTATTTTGCTGTGCCTCTGTCGAGCAGTGACACTGAGGTAATTCCTGGGGTATATCTGCGATCTCCCATCCATTGGTCAAGATTTCTCTTGAACAAGGCCAGTGAGGTGCTCTGCCTCACATGTACCGGGATTTTGTTCCACAGCATAGGGAGTCTTTGGGTGATGAATCTATCTCTCCAGCACGTCCTATTAATAGCCGTGTCGAGGTTTAAGTCTCCCGCCCTTGTGGCTCTGATGGATCTAGATTTTTTGAGGTGAAGCATATTCATCAAATCTGGGTTTGACATGGCCTTGTATGTTAGGCAAAGGTCACCTCTGAGCAAGTGGTAAGCGACTGAATAGAGCTGGAGTTCTTTCAGTCGGGCAGCATAGGACAGATTTTTGAGACCCTTTATCCTTTTGGTGAGGAACTTTTGTGGCCTCTCCAGCTGCTGCAAGTGTCGGGTCAGATACATTCCGAATGGGGCATTGTACTCAATCATTGGTCTGATGAGTGATGAGTAAAGGGAGACTATGACCTCCCTTGATCTAGATGAGAATCCCTTCATGATAAGGTGGGCAATGTACAAGGACTTCCTAACTACTTTAGCTACATGGGTGTCGAATGACAGACTACTATCAACCTGGGTCCCCAGGTCCCTGATAACTTCTTCTGTGCTCAGTGGATTGCCACCTATTTGGTAGCTAGGGGTAACCTTGTTTTTCCCGAAGGGTATGACTATGCATTTTTGGCATTTAACTTTAGGCCGTGGCTCTGGCACCAGTTATCCGTTTCTGTGAGACCCTTCTGAAGGATATCTGTGTCAGATGTGTTTTCTACTATGGCGCCCAGTTTGCAGTCATCTGCAAACTTTGTCAGCCATAACCCTCCTGTGTTTGCTTGTACTTCGGAAAAGTAGATGCCAAACAAGAGTGGGCCCAGGACTGAGCCCTGTGGGACACCACTTGTGACAGGTTTTGAGTCTGACATGGCGCCAGCAACTCTGACCCTGTGGGTTCTGTCACTCAGCCAGTTTGCAACCCATCTTGTGATGTATGGGTTAACATTTAAGCTGATGAGTTTTTCAATGATACCCGAGTGGGGTATTGTATCGAAGGCCTTAGCCAGATCGAGGTAGGCTGTATGGACTGCCTTTCCTCATCAATGGCTTTGGTGACTGTTTGAAAAAGTCAACCAAGTTTAAAAGGCATGATCTGCCTTTGACAAAGCCAAACTGGGTTGGATCCAAAGTCTGCAAATTCCCTATGTCTTTATTTATGAGGTCCATTATGATCCTCTCCATGGCTTTGCAGATAAGGCTTGTCAAGCTAATGGGCGGTAATTTCCAGGGTCTGTGGAGGCACCGCCTTTGTGAAGTGGGACCACAGTTGCAGTGCGCCACTCCTGGGTGCGTATCCAGAGGTAAGACTTTGATTAAACAGCTGTCCTAGCTGTGGGTTTAATTCCTCATTGAGTTCGTGGAGCACACAGCCGGGGACACCATCGGGTCCCATGGATGCTGTGTTTTTTGCTTTGGAGAGAGCAGTTCTCACTTGGGCGCTGGAGATGTTTGCGGGGCTGCACTCATTTGGTATAGATATCTCTCCTTTTGGGGGGGGGGAAGAGAAGTTTGCACTGAACCTGTCAGCCAGTATGTTGGCAATGTCTGTAGGATCAGTAATCTTCACATCATTTTGAACTAGTTCTGAGCATATCTGGGAGTTTCCTCCTAGGTTTCTAACATAGCTAAAGAAGGCCTTATGATTGTCTTTTGAGTCTTTAGCTATTTTTCTCTCGAAATTTGCTTTGGATGATTTTATGAGAGCTCTTAGTTTTTTACTTATAGTGATCAAGGGTGTCTTACCTTTTAAGGATTTTGCTCTATCTTGTAGTAGCTTCCTCCTTTTGCTGTAGAGTTTGTTTATGGCTGGGGTCCACCAGACTGGACGCTTGCCTTTGGTACAAAGAGTCTTTGTTTTGCTTGGGATTGCCTTATCCATGCAGTCCTGCAGGTGCTGGTAGAAGGCGTTTGTAAGTGATTCAGCGGCTTGAGTATTGTTTTCCCGGCTCGGGGCCTGAAAGGAGACCACACTAGTCTGTAGAACTGTGAAGTCATGTTTTGAGAAGGTCTTTACTCTGGTCTTTTTATTTCAGGTGGGGTGGGATGAGGACCTCCAGCGAGATTAGTTTGTGATCTGATCTCACCAGTGAGGGGTATACTTCGGTGTTGAACATTGTGCTCCCATGTTCGTGATGATGAGATCAAGTATGTTATCTCCTCTTGTGGGGATGGTGACTAGTTGTTCCATGGCATTTGAGTTTATGAATTCCAGGAACTTTTGGGCTAGGGTGTTTGGGCTTGAGTAGTGTTCCCAGTCTATATTAGGGTAATTGAAGTCACCTAGTATGACGGTGTTTGGTGATACATTTATCCCTCTAGTGTTTTCAGGAAGGCCATGTGAGTTTCCTGAGTTTGTGAGGGTGGCCTGTAACATGCTACAATTTGCAGAGCAGTCTTGCCTATGGTTAATTGCACCTGGATGGTCTCCGATGCATCGTGCGTTGCCACCAGTCTTGAGGTGTGGGTGTCCTTGATGAATATGGATACCCTCCTTTCTTGGTATTGTCCGGATTTTGGGGCCGGAACGCATGATATGAGGTAAAACCTGATAGCGCTGGGGTGCTCTCAGGAGCCTTGAACCAGGTTTCTGTCACAGCACAAACATCGATGTTCTCCATACTGAGAAGGGCCTCGAGTGCGTGCATTTTGAGATTTAGACTTCTGGCATTGAGCAGCATTACCCTTAGTTTTTTTCCTTTTTGTGTTCTAGGGTGGTAGGTTTAGAATTTGAGCCTTGCCTAAAAAAGGCACTATGGGGGTGGCAAGAGCCTTTGCCAATATCCGGAATCCCAGGGGTGACAGGTGCAAGCCGTCCCTTGCGAAGCAGCGTGGCTTGTCCAGCATGTCATCCCAGGCAGACAGATACTGGATCCCCTTTGAATGACACCAGTGTTTAAGCCAATTGTTAAAGCTGATCATCTTATCTCTGTATTGTGGCATCATTCTTGGTGAAGGTAGGATACTGCTCAAGGTCAGGGTCATACCTGCCTGGGCTACATAATCAGAGAGCTCCTCAATGTCTCTTTTCATGTAGTCCAAGGAGGTACGTCTCAGGTCGTTTACACCAGCGTGGACAATGACTGAGTCATATTTGTACCTGCTGTTGAGAGACCTGAGTGCTTGCGTTATGTGGCGGATTCTAGCGCCCGACAGGCAGCTTACTGTGACCTTCTCCTTACTCAGTCTGGTGAGCGGGACATCAGTGTGTCTGACTATGGAGTCACCAATGACTAGTGTGTCTGGCATTGTGTTTGGCCTTAAGGGCTGTGACTGTTTGACACTCTGACTGTGAAGTCTATGTGTTATGGGTGTTGTGTTCTGAGGTGGTGGTTGTTTGGGTGTCTGCTTTGGTGGCCTCTGCTGTTTTGGTAGATTTTTGATCAGAGCCTCCGAGTATGTCTTTGTGTGTTTATGTGTATGATTTGAGGTTGTAATGGTACTATGTGAGACTGGGTCTATAGTGTGTGTGGTAACCTTCTCCTCCTGACTGGTCTTGCCAGTCCTATGTTGAGAGAGCTCAGCCTCCAGTTTGGCCGTATAGTTGCATCTCTCGCATGTATTTGTGTTTTGTGGGAGGAGGAAAGGGTTGTCTGTGTACATGAGGCAATTGAAACATTGCCTCAATATTCCCAGGTTCACCAGCTGAGCAGGAGAGGACACTAGCAACTGATCCCTCGACATGCTAGAAGGGTAGACGAAAAACTTTAAAAAAGATTCCGGGGACGTGGGTGACCGAGAAATGGGGGTTGCCTTTTGGGGTACTATCTATGACAAGAGTGCCGTATCAAGGTAATAAGTACTGTAGGAGCAAGTGCTAGGTTTAATAGATAGAGAATAGTCTACTTGGAGTCAAGTAGAGTTGATCTTTTAGTTATAGGATACGCTGATTTGATCAGTAGTATAGTTCGAGGAAGGTAGTTTTAAGGGAAAATTTGAAGAGTGGACTTTAGGTAGCCCGAATAGTTTAAACCTGCTTAACCGGCACTGCCCTAGTGTGCAACAGTGGCAGCTCCGCTCTAAATCGCTAACGCAGCGTTTAGCGTTTATACCAGGGGGCTGGAAAAAGCTAGAAACTCGCCCAAAACGACCAATAAACTACTAGTTACTGGCTGAAACCTGACAAAACTGGACAAAAGGCAGCTCAATGCTTCCCACTCCCACTGGTAAGCAAGGTAGCTTCCCTTCCCCAAATAAGGCAAGGAAACAGTACACAGGAACTACAACCAAAGCCCAGGAATCAGCAACTCTGAAACTGGACTAAACTAGTAAAGCAGGAAAGCAAGGTAGCTTCCCTTCCCCCAAATAAGGCAAGGAACAGTACACAGGAACTACAACCAAAGCCCAGGAATCAGCAACTCTGAAACTGGACTAAACTAGTAAAGCAGGAAAAACAAGAGATATTTTTTCTTTTTTTCTTTTTTTTTCACAAAACAGGCAGAAACAGGTACAGCAAACACTTATAAATGCTATGAATCAGCTACTACAGTTTACACAGAAGAATTTGCTACAAATACAGTCAAATAGTAACAAACAAGGATTCCAAGTGCAATATTAAGTTAAATGCAGTAAAAACAGCTTCAATGTAACAGAAAGGCAGGCGAAATACAGTTGCTAGGTATTCAGATGTGGAAAGCAACAAAAAATATACTTAGTATCAAGAAAAGTCGCTTATTCAGCTCTCTGCAGCCTGGATTACTCTGCTGGCCCACGTGGAGTCTGATGACCCAGAAATGTTTTATAGAGAATTGGGGAAAAAAGTAAGAGGAATAGGAAAACCACCAAAAAATAAGAAATGGACATATTTTGGAGAAATATCTACAACGACCCTATGGAGCATAACAAAGATGCTGAATGGATAGAAGAACTGAAAGAAACAGTAAAAAGTTTAAATGTACAGGATATGGCATGGAATAAAGTAATGGCCAGAGAAATTGAAACAAAGCTAAGAAAAGCTCCTAATATTGAAAAACCCAGGTCTAGATGCAGTACCTAACTTCTGGCTGAAAGTATTAGCATTTTTACAGAAAGATATAGCCTTGAGTAAGAACTACTTATGTGCCATCCCAAACAAGCACCAACCTAGTTAACAACAGGAAAAATGATACTCCCCTATAAGCGTGAATGTGTAAGCCATCCTAAAAACTATAGACCAATAACTTGCCTTCTTATGATGTACAAACTATACACTGGAATTGACGTCAACAGAGTTTATAGTCATTTAGAAGAAAACTCAATCATGGTAATAGAACAAAAGGGTAAAAAAGAAAGTTATATGGAACAAAGGATTATTTTTGCTAAATAAGGTTATAATGGAGAACTGTAAAAAGCGGGAAGGATCTAAGTATGGCATGGACAGATTACAAAAAAGCATTTGATGGCATCTCATGTTCATGGATAAAGGGGTGCTTACAGATATTTAAGATACATCCTACATTGATCAGTTAACATCCTTTGAGAAGTCATCTATCCCTGGTAACTATCTTATTGATAGCACACCCCTTAGAGCTGACCCACTAGTCAGGGACTTAGGGACACACATAGATAGTAATCTAGCCTTTGACCATCACATGTCTACAGTAATGAGGAAATCATTCTAGGTTGCACAACTTATAAACAAAGGTATGACATCTAAGTCCAAGGAAGTCATTGTTCCACTGTATTCGGCATTCATGATACCTACCATTGAGTACAATGCCCCCTTTGGTGTATACCTAAACAGGCATATCCAACAATTGGAATGTCCACAGAGGTTCCTCACTAAAAGAAAAAAGGGGGGAATTAAAATGTCCTATGCAGACCTCCTCAAGGGCCCATCCCTGTATTCTATCTCCTACAGGCTTTTGAGGGGAGATCTATGTCTGGCATACAGGGTGTTGTCAGATGGTTTACTATGAGAATATCAGTGCAGAACAAAATGCAATGACAGCTTTGATTCAGATGTGCTACATGCTACATATTAATTAGGACAGTATGTCAAAGTGCATATAGCAAAACATTTGCATTTGAACTTTTCACATTCTGTTTTGCATGTCACTGCTGCATATCACAGAATGTAATGTTTTTGCAGGAGAAGCAATCCCCCTGCACCTCCATGTAGGGGGCTGTGCCCCCCACACCCCCTGCAAATAATATATTCCAACTCAGACATCACACTACAGTGGGGAAAAGGGTAATTTCCCGATCCCCACTGTCCTGCGATCTGTAGTCATAACTCCGATGTCATATGTGCGAATGCACATTGTCATTCACTAAACTGCACACTTGCAGTATTGCAAGTCAGTGATATGGGAATCAACCACATGGCGTTCGCCCTTTCTGATTTCACCAACTGTACACTCGACATTCTCATAGTAAACCTTGTTAGACCCCATTTTGCTGGACCTGTTGCATATCAACAAAACAAACAGCACCAGAATTACCCATTCTAAAGACTTAAACCTTGCCTGTGATATAAATAGGACCTGCTGGAGAGACAGGTATGTATCCCAGAGACTACCCCATCTATGGAACAGGCTCCCCATCCATGTGATGCAGAGTTCCTCCCTAATCCAATTCAAGTGCAACTTGGACAAGGAAATTCATCCTTGGTTTGCCATCTATGTTTCTAATGAACACAGAAAACCTGTAAATGGTTCATGTCCCAGGCCTCTGCTTGTAAATGTTTCATCTCCCAAACCCCTGCTTACATTTATCAAGGGTATCAGAACCTGTCAGTGATTTGGGATGCATGGCTAGGCTTAAAAAGGCCCTTGTGGTCATTAGCCTAGTAAACACCTATGAACATATGAACGTATTACAGTGACCATGAAACACTGGCAAACCACTTTGAAATTAAACCATGACAAAAGGCAAATTATTATACCAGGAATAACAATTCTAAGGGGGATATTAAAGGTGATTCCTTGTCACCAATGTTGTTTTGTCTTGGCCTTAACCCATTAAGCCGCTTAAATAACAGATTAGGTCTTGGTTATAATTTGGCTTCCACAATAACTTGATTAAAGATTTCTCATCTGCTTTTTGTAGACAACTCAGAATTACATAGCTCATCAGATGAGGAGTTGAAAGCACAACTGCAAGTGGTTAAACTTTCTGAGGTGATATAAGAATGACATTGGTACTGATAAATGTGTGAAAACAATATTTAAAGCAGGAAAGTTGCAGTACCAAGAAAATATCAATGTAGCACAGGAATGTGATGTAAAGGAACTTGTGCAGGAAGAAGTTTATAAGTACTTGGGAAGTGATGAAGGATCACCAATAAAACATGAGCAAATGTGCATAAAACTCAGTAAGGAATACTTCAGAATACCAAAACTAATATTGAAAATTGCCCTGACATCTAGAAATAAAATCTAAACTGTTAGCCAATTTGTTCTCTCTGAATTAACTTACAGTTTTAGTGTGATTAACTGTTTTCAAAAGGTATTGGATCAGTTGTACAGAAAAATAAGAAAAATGCTTTATGCCTATCAAATGATAGATGAAAAGCAGTATTTACCAAGATTATATATCCCTCGCTCTGAAGGAGGTACAGGCCTCCTCAAAATTGATAACATGTATAGATCTGCAGTCGTGGGACTGCATACATATCTATTGATTTTATCAGATCCAAACATAGTGAACGTTTTAAAACATGAGAAGTGGAAATCTAAGATGACCTCTCTGTTTAGTTTAGCAGAAGCCTTCAGGTGGCAAGCTGGAATGGAAGTCAAACCAGAAGTAGCCAAAAATCAGAAAGAAACTGAACGTGCCAACAAACAAAAGAAAGAATATAATGAGAAGGCTCAGATGAGAAGGAAAAGAATGTGGAAAAGCCATAAATATAATGGCAAGTATAGAGATCTCCTGGAACAACCTCATGTTGATCAGGATGTGTTGCACGAATGGTTAAGGAGAGGTGAGTTGAAATAAAAGGATGAAAGGTAGATAATTGCAGCCAAGGATACTGGACTTGGTACAGGTTGGTTTACAAAGTCCATTGAACATTTGGGAGAGACAGACAAGTGTAGGTTCTGGAAAAAAAGAATTGGAAACAGCTGCACACCTTGTTGCTGGGTGCAATACACTCATGGCAGTGGGGCTGTACACTGAAAGGTACAATAATGTGGCAAGACTGTTGCATTGGGGATTGTGCAAACACTACAGTATAGAAGTAACTGAGAAGCATTGGAAACGTGAACCACAAAGCATTATAGAGAATGATGAAGTGTACATCACATGGGATCACCCATTATCAGCAATTCAAAAAAATAGATGTGAGAAAACCAGATATAGTAGTCCATGAAAAAAAGCAAAAATAGCGCTGATCATTGAAATTGTTACACCTAGAAGTTACAGTCTCTCATATGCCAAGAGATACAAAGTTATAAAATATCAGGGTTTGCAAGCAGAAATGGGAACAATGTGGAGGAAAGATACCCAGACAGTTCCAATAGTAGTAGAAGCAACAGGTTTCATTATAAAGAATCAACAGTCATATTTAGATGCACTAACAATACATGTAATTCCATATGAAGTGCAGGAGGAGTGAGTTCTGGGACATTACAGGTGCTGCGAAGATCATTTTGGCTAACATCAAAGATTAAAACAATACTAATTTAATGAACTTTAATCATATCCTGACTTAGGAATGGGGTCTGTTTTGGTCATGGTTTAAAAAACCCAAAGGATTTGGAGAAATTAAACTGAGAAAAACCTTAGCATTCCTTTTATCAATGTTATCATTAACAGATCCGTCGTCTGGAAAAGGTAAACTAAACTTACCCACTCTCATCTTGGGCACCAGCCCTAAAGGAGAAATGCGAAAACTTCCAAATGGAAACACCACAAACTGCCCTAAAACTCTGCCTGCCTCCAATTATTTGTTCAGTAATGCATTGGCCACATCCTCAGGAACCCTAACCAACTTGTGTGAATCACTTCACTACCTGACATCCCACACTGTATAGCAAAAACAAATACAAAATTTAACACCAGCTGTCTAGCCTTTCACTGAATGGGATAACCAACCAACATTGAACTTAAATCTTTTATATTAATGTGGGAATGTGATAGCTGACCGTCCAAACAATCCCTGGAAGGGCAACTGACCTCTTTCTCCTTGAAAATCTCTCCCACCCCTTAGATTACCTACTCCAACCATCAACAGCCTACTACGGTCCAGTTGTCCTGAACCCACCTGTACTGTCCTTATGCTAACATGACATTGACCTGTGAGGGCCTCCACACATTGAGCATGTATGTGCAAAATGATAAACTGGTAAAGAGCATTTGCCCACATTAAATACCCAACAAATGGCATTCCTATGCTCATTATCCCCCAATGGAGTTAAACATTACCCCCACCCTATTTACCATAGTGCCAAGCCACGTATCAGCATGTTGTGACTCCCACAGAATCAACTTGTCAACTGCCTTCAATTTCCTATAGCACTGGTCAAACCATAACAAGGCTTTGCCTCCACATTACCACTGAGCTTCTGTAATTGTGATAAAATAAGTTAGCAAAGGTAGACCTCATGAGGCATCCTTCTCGAAAATGACAGCCAAAGCTCAGGACCCAATTGTTCCATGTTCTAGCCCTATACCTCCCTAGCCTTCTCATGCCCAATACTGCTAGAGCCACTGTCAAATCCTTCACCCCTGGAACTTCTGCAAACACTGACCTCTGAGATCCGTCTGCATCAATTATTTTAAAAATATCCACATATTCCCCTTTCCAAATCTTCTCCTAAACCACCAAAGTGATATGTGGCATCAACAACAAACCCACCCTTTTATCCAAGAAAGCCATAGCCCTAAAAGACTCCAGTGACAATCCTTGTGAGGGTGTGCTTTCCATTGTCAATAATCCAAAAGCCCCATGGCTTGATCCAAAAGTGGCTGAACTTCACCAACTTTTGAACGCTGATAACCTTGTTGTATCTCTTTTTCCACTGGCTCACCTAACTTCTGACTTGACTCTCCCAACCCTAACAATTCCTGAAGCCTGCGTCTGTCATTTGCACTCAGTTCCTGCAAAATCCTTGACAACTGTTATTCTCAAATCACACCTATGCCCCCTTACCCCTCATCTGTTTAACAAAGGGATTACCTGTAGGCGTTTAGCGTGGTCTCATCCTTCCTGTCATTGGCAGCTCTTGCCTTCCTCCCACTCTGTACAACTTCCTCTTTCTCTCAACCTCTCCACTCCTACTCAATCTCAGATTGGTTCTCCACTTGAGTGAACTCTGGCTGATCTAGAGCTTCTACTTCCTGCAATAAAACCTCCACCTAGGCTGTGAGACTCACCCAGTGATCTTTCAGCATGTTGACACCCACCATCCTGAATCTAAAGAAAAATACATTATATTAGCAATCTCCATCACAGCAAGTAAAATTTTATTTCACCCTGCGCCATACAGCCTGTAACTAACTAAAGAAAACATTATATCATCACCCTCTGCCACAACACACTAGAAATATATTATTATCCTTCACTTCAATGATACTTCAGCTTCTAGCCTAACCAAATATCTAACAGTTGTCCATAAATAACTTATCCCCTGCCTAGTAAAACCTAAACTCCCACCCAGAACCAACCATCAGGACCCCCCAACAACCTACCCAATCTATGTGAATCACCTTCTCTGAATCCTGACCAATCCACATGTCCAAACATCTTCTCATTCTTCCCACAAATTGCCCAGTGCCAAGAAACAGACCCAACATGTACTGGTATTCCCCAAACATACCTGTCAGACACCCAGCACAATTGTGTCACCACACAGAATGAGGAAAGACAACAGCCCAACCCAACCAGCTCCTAAACTTGCCCTCATAAACTTGACAGATTCTAACCTATATGATGCAAACACATGATGCATCATCCACAGTAAGTATGAAATCTGAAACCCTAATGCCTGCCATCATAAGAACTTGAACTCAATAGTATGCTAAAACACATTTTTTTAATGAACAGAGCACAAGGGTAGGTTGATAAACTGGACAGTGGAAGACAGGCAGATGCACCGTTCCATCCCACCCTTGCTAAGGAATTAACTCAGCCACCAATTAGCAACTACACATCTTACAAGAAACTCCACACACATGCTACTCTTCCACCTGCTTGAAAGTGCCCTTTCCACTACTTAATCCATCAATAAACACTTATGCAAGTTTCCTCAAAGTAAACTCCAACAGTTGCCTATAATCACAATAATTACCTCTGTGTTCAGTGATGCATCCCACTGTAGCCCATACTATAACAATCTAGCAAATGAGCTCAGCCACACTGTGGCTTGTTTTGCTACTTTAAAGTTTTAAAAAATTGTTAAAAAGCTAATGTCCCCATCATCACCAACATCACCATACCTGGGCAGTCAAATGACTCTTCATGTACCTACGCTACCCACAACCCCCTACTAGACAACTAATGTTCCAATGAGGATTTTTTTCTTGTCAGTGCCAAGTATGCTACGTCTCTGTCCCACCTAAAAATGCACCTCTGACCCAACAAGAAGCAACCAAAATTAGTAGTGATTATGTTGTTGTGCTTCATTCTCTCTGAACCATACTACACTCGCTTCCAACACAACCCAAATCCCAGCGTCCCTCACTTAGTCAGAAAAATTCAGCCTACAATATCTGCAACAACTTGAACATGCAACACACAAAATCAGCATAATGCACCACCAGTTACTACATTTTAACTCCTAACCACAATCCAACTAGAAAACTGAAAACATAAAGCACTATTCCAACAAAAAGACCCACATTATCTGTCATGGCTACCTCAACCATTCCCGAACTAAACAAACGAATCCCAAAATTCTACCAGCCCATTTCTACTAAATCAACTTAAAACTTGTAAGTGTATTTACTTACATCGAAACCCATTGTCCAAACCCTACACATACCTTGCTGTTTTAAATAAAATGCCTGAATCAACACTTTTGTCACTCAAGCGTAAGGAAATGGGAAATGCGTGTTCTGACCACCCACACCAAAGAGACTGGCCTATTTTCAAGCTAGCCATTATGTAGCCCCTACCCCCACCCCCTATCCTAAAACAACTTCCCCAACTGACTTACCTCACTTCTGTCTAACCTTTCACCTGATCTACTTACTGCATCTACTTCTTTTCACTTTGCTCCTACTCTGTCCAACCTAAATAACACCAAGCAGGCCTTTACATACAAATATGTCTTCCTGGCACACTCAACTTAAATAGTAATATGTTAAAATAATACAGTGGAGTATCAAAATATTAAGCAAAGTGATATACTGCACTTTAATTTTGAGAGACTGGAGCTCAGTAAAGAAGGATTTAGTATTGTTTAGTGTTTTGTTTAGTGTTTCTATTTAAGTTGTAATGAAGAAGACCGAATACAGTAGTAAGTGAAACAGCACAGAGAGTGATTACTTAAGGTTCCAAGGATCATTGCAATTATTATTATTTTTTTTACGTTTTCTTTATTTGTCTTTTGTTAACTGGTTTAGGCCCACTAGGCTAGTTTCCTGTTTTCAGGGGAGATCCACAGAGGTATTTATGCTACTAGTGGAAATTTGGCCTGGGCATTCTGGAATTTCGCCTACTCTTTTTGATAGGTATCCTAGGATCTGTTACATCCACTGATAATCCACACCAAGCATCCAGTCCAGCACACTGGTCCCAATAAAGGCTAGGTAATCACACCAAATATATTTGGTGTGACTACCTAGCCTTTATTGGGACTAGTGTGCCGGACTGGGTGCTTGGTGTGGATTATCATTAGTTCATTTTGTGCACTCAGTTTTTTTCCACCTTTTTTATCTTTTACATCCACCTGAGCTACCACCAACTCAAGCAGATGGCGAAAAGCTGATTTTGGTGCTAAGCTGCTTGACCAGAAAAGTTGCCACCCATAAGTGAATGCTCCACTCCTAGTGTTTGAAAGTTTACAAAGTAATTCATGAGGTTACAAGCTCAGTTAGAAACGTTTTAAAATAGCATTGTAATTGTATCATTGAAATAAATAACTCATGTGATTGTCACAACCAGTAACAAAACATTAATGCTTAAGCTTTTTTTCTTTTTAAATACACTTTTAAATTTTCTTTCTCATTAAGCCCTTGGATTTTGATTTTCTGGTTACAGTTGATATACAATCTTTCTATACAGTAATTCCTAACGATTTAGGTTTACAGACTGTTCGTGAGAAGCTTTGCACTCTTAATATTTTTAAGCAAAAACATTAGATTAATGGAAATTTTAGATATCATCTTGTCATACAGTGTTTTCAACTTGATATGAATTTCCATCATCAAGTTCAGGGGGTGGCGATGTGGGCCCCAATGGCTCTAAGTTAAGTGAATATTTTTATATCTGGCTGGGAAGAAGAACACATTTTTAAATCTGATTTTTACAGTAATGTTTTTTTTACAGATGCTTTATTGATGATATTTGTTTGTTATGGAAAGGTAATGAACTGAGTTTGAATATTTTTTTAGATTATATCAGTAATGTTAATAATTTTTTTATTGAACAGCAGCAATGAAGAACAAGGGCTTAGAGCCAGCATCTCACTTTATTAATATCACAGTGCTAAAACCAGTTACTAAAATCAGTTAAGCGCTTTCATCCTGTTGATTTAGGACATCATTAGAACTAATATCTCTTCCTGTTAATTATCTTTAAATATCATCCTTCTACCATCACCACCAATTGTATTCTGTTGCATTTACATAATAAATAAAATACAGTGTGCCTTAAAAATAAATTCTTTCTTTCACTCGCATCTTGTTTGTTATTTATATTTTAAGCATATGTGTTATATTTGATTATACAGTGAAAACATTGTGACAATTGAGGGTTGGTTACAGATGCAATATTTATTTATATATTTACTATTCAGTTAGAATTTATTTTTAAGGCACAATTTATTATGTAAATGCAACAGAATACAATTGGTGGTGATGGTAGAAGGATGGTATTTAATGACAATTAACAGGAAGTGATGTTAGTCCTGATGAAGTCCTAAATCAACAGGATGAAAGTGCTTAACTGATTTTAGTAACTGGTTTTTAGCATTATGATATTAATAAAGTGAGATGCTGGCTCTAAGTCCTTGTTCTTCACTGCTGCTGTTCAATTGGATTTTTGGCTGGAATAGTTATCATGTCGTGTGTTAATAATTTTTTATGTTTTACTCACAGTTATGATCAATCAACTATTAAATTTTTAGATGTTATTTATGTAGCCCAAAGTAATTTGTTTTCGAGAACTTGTAAAAAGGAAATTCAAAGTATTTTTTTAACTTCTGCAGCTTGCATCCAACCAGTTTGAAAGAAATATAATAAAAAGTCAGTTAGTGCAAACTAGCAGACTAAATAACGAAGATGTGTTTTCTGAAAAAGACAGCAAAATCTTAATGAACAGATATAAAAAGAAAGGGGTATCCAGAGTGTCTTATAAATAAGATGCATGAAGTTGTTAAGAATAAGAGGGAAAATTAATACAGGCCCTGTAGATATACAGAAGACAGATATTTTTAGAAAAGAGACAAGGATTTTAGCTTGGCTATGTCTGAGTTTTTAGTTGATACCAAAAGTATAAGAAAAATAGTTAAGGAAAATTGTAAAATAGTATTAGACTTTCCAGAAACTATTGGCAAAGTAAGCAAAGAACCATTTTTGTGAACAAGAGGGGAATGAAATTGAAAAGTATTTTTCTAAAAAGGTTAAACGCTTTGAACAGTGTAGATTGTTGTGCCCCAGTTTAGTTGAAGGGGCATGGTCCAGTGGTTTGCTTGCAATTTTTGTAAGTTTTTGAATGTTGAAAATAGTATTTCAAATATAAGAGGGATTAAAATTGAAATTCCATTTTTTGTCTTGCAAATCAAAGTTTGTGGTTTATCAAACTAATCAAGAATTGCATACTAGGATTTATGAGCATCTATATGTAGTACAAAATAGACATTTTACCAGTGTTTTGGCAAAGCACAGCAATGAATGTAAATTGAATGTGTTTTCTGTCATTGATTATTTCAGATTTAGTTCTAGATTTGATGCTGAAGACCTGTTATCCTGTAAAGAATATTGTTGACAACTAAGGTTGGATACTTGCAATAACCAAGGTCTTGATAAAGAAAATGTTCATTTGGTCTGATTCATTTATTTCAAATGATTACCTATAACATACCCTAACTGGCCAAAACTACTCTGCAATAAATAAATTAAGCTGGAGGTCTACTGGTCTCTAGACACCCAGAAGGTATGGAGTTATTAATGCTTTGAGGTGCATTTTACTGTTTTCTTTTTCCAATCTTTTGATTCAATGAGGGTGTAAACGAAAATCATCCATAAGGAAAGAAATTCAGTCATACTTTATTTAAGGAGGAAATGAGTTGTATCCAAAGATTAATGGTAAAAGTTAACCAAATAGCAACGCACATTAAATATAGAAGCCAAATGCATGTGGTAATACATTAATCACATCAGGAAATAGTATTTGCCTCTCTACATCACCTTAAAAAAGGTAGTCACTTTCTGGGTATCAGTGCAATGAAAATTAAGGAACAAATGGCCACAATCATGTCTTTCAAGTTGCTGCTGATATATGTAGCTGTATCTGTACATCTACATATATATATATATATATATATCTTTAAATATATATATATATATATATCTTTAAATATATATATATATATCTTTAAATGGTTCTACCTGACATAGTCGAAACCACACAACACCGACAACCACATCACGGACACCACATATTACATATTCACAGTCCATAAAACCACACACCCATAACGAACCAATAAATCTAAATAACCGACGGTACACATAAACACGAAACCCACAATAACAATTACACAAAACAAAACACAATTACAAAAACAAACACACACACAAAACAAGCACACAAAATCACACACAGAGCACCAAAATCCTTACAAGCCCACACTAAACTCACTGCTAACCCACGTCCCCTAACCCCACTTACCCTACTTACAACCCGCCTCCCAACTCCTAACTCACTTAAACAACGCCTATCTACTCCCCCCCCCTATCTCCTAACCCCACCCCTACGCCTCCCCCTAACCCCTAACCACTCCCCTAACCCACCCCCCTTAACCTAACCTACCCCACTAGCCCCCACCCCTATCCCCCACCCCCCCTACTCCTAACACACTTAATCCCTCACTACCTTAATCTTTGTCACGCGGCATACTCACACTTGCGGTGTCCGCATTGTCTCCGATATACATTTGGTGATGTTGTCCCTCGCCCATCCTCGGGGTTCTGTCCGCTCAGTGTGTCTTCTGCATTGTCGACGATCGGTCTTCTGGTTCTCTCCACTGGGTCTTCGCTCTTCTTTTTCGATCTTAGATATATATATATATATATATATATATATATATATATATATACATATATATGTACATACATGCATAATTTTATATATATGCATACACACACACACACACACACACACACACACACACATATATATATATATATATATATATATATATATATATATATATATATATATATAATGGGTCTGTATGACATGTCAACTTTTCAGAAAGTTGAAAGTTATATGGTCGAGACCATATGTTCGACTTACCAAAAAGTCAAAAATAAGAAAAAGACAGCAAAAATCTATGTTTTTGTAGGGAGCCACATCCCCTGCAAATTATATATGACAACTCTGAGATCACACTACAGTGAAAAAAAAGGTAAAGTCCCTGATTTCCAGAGTACCGCAGTCTCCATACAAATGCTTCAACTTTTCAGAAAGTCAAACATATGGTCTTGAGCATATGACTTTTCACTTTCTCAAAGGTCAGCTATGTCAAATAAATGCACATATAGATATTTATATATATATATATATATATATATATATATATATATATATATATATATACACACACACACAGCCTGCCTGCTCACCCCTTCCCACAAAGGATGGCTACCTTCACTGTACCCCTCTAATGTCAGACTTGTACAAAACTGAAAAACAAAACATATTTGCTGTCAGACATACATCAATGGAATGCTTCTTTACCCTCCCACAAAAGATAGACACGTATCTGCATCTGATTCTTTGATTGAGAGAAAAATGGAAAAAAAAGAATAATAATTACATTAACGTTTCCAACTTGTTACTTTTAGACAGTACACTGTTCCTGTAAAAACTTAGCTGACCCTTTGTTCATCCTTGTGAAGTTTTTGAGGAACATTAAAGAAAAATTTCCCACACTCTGCCCATCCCAGCACAAGAATATTAACCTCTGAGATTTGGGAAGCAAGTTAAAGAAATAAAGTGGTAAAGGAATATTACATGAATCCCAGCAAAGAAAACATGAAACAAAACAAATATGAGCCAGGAAATCCAGAGGCAAAATTTAATGGCAAAATCTGAAGTAGTTAACTTCATTTGATCATCAACCTGTGGGTTCTGGCTCCGATACAGATCCGAGCCGGCATCTTACCAAGCTAAAGATCTGAGCTTAAAGCTCCTCCCCGTTACCCGTACTACACTGCAACTTCCTTCCAATCCTCAGATCTCGTTTGCCGCGGCTTCGCCAATATGGGATTCTTGAGCTCCAGGCAGGTATAGTTAGTTTGTTCATCATTAGATCTGTGTGGTTTGTGTGAGTGTGGAATTAGTTAATCCCCTTTCCCTCTTTAACCTCAGGTTTTGCGTTCAAAAAAAAAAAAGTGGTAGAGAAGGAAAGTTTTATAACTTTCACCCGGTGTAGGCTTCCCCTTCCTGCTCTTGGTGTGCATGTTTGTGTGCTTGGCTAGTTAGCTTAGTTATTTAGATATGTCGGAGACTCAAAAGTCGATAGTCTAATTGCACAGAGTGTGGCCATAAGCTGTCTATGGCCGATGGTCACACTCTGTGCGTGGTTTGTCTAGGGGTTTCTCATCTCACATCGGGCTGCAAGATATGTGCAGCATTCAACCCCCAGGCCCTGTGGGATTGCAGGACCAAGCTGATTGTGGCAGGTCTTCTGCCAGCAGAATCAACCACCTCTCCTGCAGCATCTTCATCAGCCACTGCTGTGGCTGTTCAGGCTTCTGGCCCTCTTCCCCTGTCCAGGACGCCCACTCCCATTTCCAAACAGGGTGAGAGAAAGGCCAGGAAGGAGAAACACAAAGAAAAGGAGAGAGAGAGAGAGAGAGAAAGAGAGAGAGATAGAGACAGGGAGAGGGGTCGCAAGAGACAAACAGACTTGGATCCGTTGCCCCCCCCCACTAAAGTGATCTCTACTCCAGAGAAAGTTGCTAGGCCATCTTCCCCTCGGCTCTGTTCTCCATGATTCTCCACAGAGCTGAAGGAGGAGGCTCGGCCAGCTTCGAGGCCGTCCTCGCATTGGCCTTCCCGGCCAGTGTTGGTGACATCCTCAAGATCCACAAGGAGCCTCTCTCAAGCTGACATGGACTGGATGATGAGAAGGTTCCTGCAAACTCAACTGCATAGGTTCATAGGTTCATAGGTAGGTACTAGGCTATCTGCCCGAGGGCATTTATAAGCCTAGCCAGAGTGTGTCGGCTTTCGCCGCCCCATTGATTAATTAACTGAGCCTCTGTCAAGCAGAGCCAATGAAGTGATCCCAGGGGTGTATTTTCTGTTACCCATCCACTCGTCAAGGTTTCTTTTGAAGAGTGTTAGTGAGGGGCTCTGCCTGATGTAATTTGGAATTTTGTTCCAAAGCATGGGGAGTCTGTATGACAGGAATCTATCCCTCCAGCATGTTCTATTTATTGTTGTCACAAGGTTTAGCTCACTAGAGCACATGGCTTGCAATGACTTGGATTTCTTTAGGTGGAGCATGTCCATCGATTCTGAGTTGGACATGGCTTTGTAAATCAGCCAGAGATCACCTCTGAGTAAGCGATATGCCACTGAGTACAGCCAGAGTTTTTTCAGTCAGGCTGCATAGGACATATGTTTGAGACCAGTAATCCTCTTGGTGAGGTACTTTTCTGGTCTTTCCAGCTGTTGGAAGTGTCTTGTGAGGTACATCCCAAATGGGGCATTGTACTCTATGATGGGTCTAATGAGTAAAGAGTAGAGGGGCACTATAACCTCTTTATTTCTAGATGTGAACCCTTTAGTAATTAGATGGGCCACATAGAAGGATTTCCTAACTATGGCAATATGATTGTCAAAGGAGAGATTACTATCTACCTGGGTCCCCAGATCTCTTATTACCTCTTCTGTATTAAGGGGGCTGCCACCTATGTGGTAATTCGTGGGTGTTTTGTTTTTCCCAAACGGGATGACTTGGCATTTTTTGGCATTTAGCTTGAGGCCATGACCTTGACACCAGGTGTCCATCTCAGTAAGGCCCTTTTGGAGGATGTCCATGTCAGCCAGAGAGTCAGTTATGGCTCCCAGTTTGCAGTCATTGGCAAACTTAGTTAACCATACTCCTCCAGTGTTTGCCTGTACTTCTGAGAAGTATATGCTGAACAGTAGGGGTCCCAGGACCGAGCCTTGCGGGACACCACTTCTGACTGGTTTAGAGTTGGACCTGGAGCCCACTATTCTTACTGTGTGAGTTCTGTCTGTAAGCCAGTTGGCAACCCATCTCATGACGTAGGGGTTTATGTTCAGGCTGTAATACCCGATTGGGGAATGGTGTTGAAAGCCTTGGTGAGGTCATGGTAGGCTGTGTGAACCACCTTTCCCTCGTCTATGGCCTTTGTGACTGTCTCGAAGAAGTCAACCAGGTTTAGTAGGCATGACCTGCCCTTAACAAAGCTGAACTGGGTCGGGTCAAGTGTTTGGAGGTTCCCAATGTCTTTGTTAATGAGATCCATGATGGTGCACTCCATAGTCTTGCAGACCAGGCTAGTCAGGCTTATGGGGCGATAGTTACCAGGGTCAGTTGTGGCCCCTCCTTTGTGGAGAGGAATAACCATTGCTGTGCGCAATTTTATGGGCACGTAGCTTGTGGAGAGGCTGAGGTTGAATAGCGTGTTTAGGTGGGGGGTTAGTTCGTTCTGTAGTTCATGCAAAACACAGCCTGGGACACCATCTGGTCCCATTGACGCTGTGTTTTTGGCTTTTGAAAGGGCTGTTTTCACCTGTGCATCTGTGATTTTTGGGACACTACACTATTCCGGTATTGCTGTAGGCCCCTTTGGAGGTGAGAGGGGGTTGACGTTTGCACTGAATCTATCTGCCAGGATGTTGGCAATATCAGTAAGTTCAGTATATTTGTTACTATTTTGCACTAGTTCAGTGCATGTCTGCGAGTTGCCACTTAGATTCTTAACATAACTAATGAAGGCTTTGTGGTTATCTTTTGAATCCTTGGTTATTTTTCTTTTGAAGTTAGCCTTGGATGATTTTATGACGGACCTCAGTTTCTTACTGATACTGATCAGGGATGTCTTTCCTTCTTGGGATTTGCTTTTTTCTGAACTAGTTTCCTCCTTCTGTTGTATAGCCTGTTTACTGCAGGGGTCCACCAAACTGGTTTCCTTCTCTTAGAGGAGTGAGTCTTGGTTTTGCTAGGGATGGCACAATCCATGCATCCTTGTAGGTGCTCATAGAGTGCATTTGTAAAGGTTTCTGCATCTTTGGTAGCATTATCCTTTAGCGTGGGAGCTGTGAAACTTACCACCTCTGTCTTAAGTAAGGTGAAGTTTGCTTTAGAAAAGTTTTTTACTGTGGTTTCCTTAGTTGGGGGTGGTGGTGGGGTGTGGACATCCAGAGTGATTAGTTTATGGTCTGATCTAACCAGTGACGGTTTGACCTCTGGTGTGGCACACCTGTCGCCCATGTTGTTGATGACCAGTTCCAGTATGTTTTCACCTCTGGTAGGGGAGTTTACCAGCTGATCCAGGGCATTTGAGTTGATGAATTCCAGGAAGCACTGGGCCTGGGAATTTATACTCAAGTAGTTTTCCCAGTGAATGGTAGGGTAATTGAAATTGCCCAATATCAGGGTGTTTGGTAGGACCTTCATGTTTTCCTGTGTCTCCAGAAAGGTGGAGTGGTGGTCCTGGGTCATGGAGGGTGATCTGTAACAGGCCACAATTTGCAGTGCAGATTTGCCCGATGTTAATTGCACATGGATGATCTCAGAGTTATCATGCTGCGCAACTAACTGGAGGTGTAGGTATCCTTTATGAATATGGATACACCCCCTTCTTTTTGGTTTCGGTCCGTGTTCTGTGGCCGAAACGTGTGGTATGAGTTGTAGTCTGGGAGTGCTGGGGTGCTCTCTGGAGCCTTGAACCAGGTTTCAGTTACTGCACAGATGTCGACATTCTCCATACTGAGGAGAGCTTTGAGCGCATGCATTTTGAGATTTAAACTCCTGGCACTGAGTAGCATAACCCTCAGTTTTTTGTTAATTGTGCTGTTTACGGAGGTGGGTTTGATTTTTGAGCCTTGCCTAAAAAAGGCACTATGGGGGCAGCAAGAGCCTTGGCCAGTATTTGAAAGCCTAGGGGTGACAGGTGCAAGCCGTCTCTTGGGAAGCAATGTGGCTTGTCAGGCATGTCATCCTAGGCTGGCAGACATTGGATCCTCTTTGAATGACACCAGAAGCTTAGCCAATTATTGAAATTGATCGTTTTTTTTCTTTATACTGAGGTATCATTCTTAGTGAGGGCAGGATGCTACTCAGGGTCAGGGTCATACCAACCTGGGCTACATGATCAGAGAGCTCTTCCATGTCTCTTTTCATGTAGTCCAGGGAGGTACGTCTCAGGTCATTCACACCAACATGAACAATGACAGAGTCATATTTGTACTTGTTCTGGAGTGACCTGAGTGCTTGTGTTATGTGGTGGATTCTGGCTCCCGACAGGCAGGTAACTGTAACCTTCTGCTAGTCCAGCCTAGTGAGTAAGATGTCAGTGTGCCTGACTATAGAGTCACCTATTACTAGTGTGTTAGGTATCTTATTTTGCCTTAAGGGCTGTGATTGTGCGGCACACTGATTTTTTGTTTTGTGTGTTGTCTGGTTTGTGACAGGAAGTGCAGGTTATTTGGGTGTCTGCTTTGGAGGTCTCTGATGCTTTTGCAGGTTTTTATTTAGAGCCTCCTTGTATGATTTTGTGTAATTATGTGTATTTGTTGCCAGTGCTGTTTTAGTAGGTCTGTTGTGCGGCTGGAGTTGTGGTGCAAGTGTTAACCTTCTCCTCTTGACTGTCTGTTCCATTCTTGGGTGGAGGCAGCTTAGCTTCCAGTTTGGCTGTATAATTGTATCTCTTGCATATGTTAGTGTTTTGTGGTAGGAGGAGAGGGTTGTCTGTGTACATGAGGCAGTTGTAACATTGCCTCAGGATACCCAGATTCACCAGCTGGACTAGAGAGTGCACCTGAAGTTGCCCTTTGGTCATGCCTGAATAGTAGGGTGAGCTGCTTAGTCGCTTGGTTGGTGAGGGGTGAATAAAGAACCTTGCCCTGCTGGGCAATCAGTGTCAGGGTATATTAGTGCTTGCTATTAGGTCTGAGCAAGTGCTGGGCTGTAAGATGCTTTTTGAGTGCTTAGGTTGAGAGTTAGATGGGAGTGTTGCTGGCTCACCCCCAGCCAGAGCGGGGAGTTCAGCTCCAACATTTGCCCCGATAGCTCCTTCTCCGATCCACCCTTGGGTTTCGAAGTCCATGGATCAGAGGAGCCCTGGAGTCAGGGGGTCGCCACCAATTGTTCCTCCAACCTTGACTCTGGCCATGACCTCGAGTCTGTCGGATCCCCTGTTGGATCCGAGCTCTCGGAGCCGAGATCTGGGCGTCGGATCCGAGGTGATGAGGGTGTTGTCGGCCCCATTGTGGTCAGGGCATACCATCCCTCTGGGTCCGGCTGTACCAGCCTCGGCTGCGATCCCCTCGTTGGATCCGAGGGGCATGGCTACCCACCCCACCAGTTTCAGGGAAGCCGGCTCCCCTTCAGCTTTCAATGTTGTTGAGAGAGTTCTCTCTGGAGGATCGAGACCCCTCACTCTTTCCTTGGAGTCCGCCCCCGCTCCCTCACAACTGAGTTTGTCTTCCATCATCCAGTCCCCCCAGGACAGCCTGTGTCCGATATGCCCCAGATGGTTCCCCTTGAGGAATATAAGACTGTTTGTGATCCCTCCCCGGAGAGCCCCTTGGAGGAGGCCCCTTGCAAATGCCAGTGCAAGAGGAGGCACATGGACTCCCCGAGTCCCTCATTGAGGATACCGACTTGAAGGAAGGGGAAGGTTCCCCGAGATTGCCCCCCGAAGATGTCTCCTTCGAAGACATAATGGAAATTCTTCGCCGGGGGGGGGCTGGTCCACCCGAAAACCTTCCTCGGATGAGTCGGTATTTCTAGAGGCATTCAACGCAGGCCCATCCAACTCTTGGGTGCCCCCCAGCTGACCCTCTGGTGGACCTCATTACCACCAGAGCTTGAAAGGAACCAGACACTGTAGAGCCAATTCCCAAACAACTAGGCAAAGTATTGAGCCCTCTTGCTGACAAGCCCACTTGGAGTAAGGGTTCCCCAGTTGATGCCATGGTGGTGGCTGCGGCCACCAAAAAAGAACTGGCCCAGGAAAGTTCCTTGGTCCATCCTCCGGACAAGGAGTCTAGGGCGATGAATCATTTTGGAAAGTGGATGTTTGCTTCAGCTACCTTTGCTATAAGGGCGCTAAATTACATGGCCCACGTAATTAGACTTCAGCATGACCTTGTGAAAGAGTACGCGGAGTCTCCCCTGGAGTCTATTTCAGCTGAGGATAAATGGACAATCTCGGCTCGTATGGCCACTCTCAAGTCTGTTTCAAATATGTCCATGCGCCTACTCTCTCATGCCACCGAGGGAGCCGCTAGGGCGGCCGGGTCCAGTATTGCCATGAGGCATCATGCCTGGCTCCGGCTTTGTGATTTTTCAGAACCTATCAAGGTGTCCTTCACGAATGCCCCTTTTGAGGCTTCGACCCTGTTCAGGAAGACCATCCGAGATACGCTAGTCCAGAGCAAGAAGGATGGGAAAACACTGTCTGCCTTTGGGATCTGCTTCTCCAACCCTCAAAGGTCCTTCTCTAAGAACCAGTGAGAGCAGAAGAAGTTGTGGTTCTGGGAGTCTCAGCAGTCCCGGAATGCTCCAGACTCCTTCTCCCCTAGAGGCAGAGGGGGACAAGGTGGATGCCGGCCCAGAGGCAGAGGAGAACCAAAGAACTTCGGGTCATGGGAACCCTTTTCTGACCAACCCACACAGCAGCCCTGAGGGGTTGCCCGACTGTTTTTCTCTGGAGGCAGTTGGGGGGGCGTTTTTTGAGGTACCTATCCCAGTATGAGTCCATCACGTCAGATCGCTGGGTGCTTCGAATAATATCCAGAGGCTATTCTATTCCCTTCATAAACAGTCCCCTATCCACAAGGTGCCTCCCGGACATCCCACCTGCTCAAAGGGCGGCAGCAGTTTTTGAAATAAAAAAGCTGCTACACAAAAAAGCAATCCAACAAGTATCCCCAGACCAGTCTGGATTGGGCATCTACTCCAGGTTCTTTTTGGTGCCAAAAAAGACAAGAGACTTAAGGCCGATCCTTGACCTATCCACAATGAACCTGTCCATTGCCAAGGAGAAGTTCCAGATGTTCACTTTACAATCCATCCTACCGTTCTTGCAGGAGGAAGACTGGATGTGTTCGATAGACCTCAAGGATGCATACTACCATATCATGATGGACAGGTGATCTAGGAGGTTCCTCAGCTTTTGGCTAGGAGCCAGTCACTACCAGTTCAGGGTCCTACCCTTCGGTCTCACCACAGACTCCAGGGTGTTTACCAAGGTCGTGGCAGTTGTAGTGGCCCACCTGAGGCTTAAGGGCATTCCGGTCTTCCTGTATCTGGATGACTGGCTTCTCAGCACCCCCACCAGGCATCAACTTGTGCTGCCAGAAACTTTTTTCTTCAGTTGTCGAGTTGGCTGGGTATCACAATAAACCTCAATAAGTCTTCTCTTCAGCCTGTTCAAATTCTAGACTTCATAGAGGCAAGAATAGATTCTCTTCAGGCCAGGATATTTTTGACCCCAGACAGACTTTGGAGCCTGGCCCTTCATGTCTTGGCACTTCTTCAGACTCCTGTACCCCCAGCGGAGTTAGTCCTGAGAGCCCTATGGTCCTTGGCAGCAGCTATAAATCTGGTTCCTTGTGCACGCCTGCATATGAGAGTGTTACAGTGGATGTTACAGGTTCAGTGGTGTCTACTATATCAGTCTCGAGACTTTCAGATTCCTCTCAAAGTGTGCAAAGCTTCTCTCATGTGGTGGCTTCAATCCCAGGATCTGCGAGAAGGACGCCCCTTTGTTACGCCTCCAACCCAAGCCACGGTGACCACGGATACCTCCCGCTTAGGGTGGGAGGGGCGTTGCTCAGGCAGGACTCTCCAAGGCACACAGACTCCAAGCGAGACTGTTCTGCATATCAGTGTTCTAGAGATGAGAGTAGTCCTTTTAGCGTTGCAGGCCCTTCATACCTCTCTTCCTCTGGGAACTATTGCAATCGAGTCAGACAATATGTCAGTGGTCTGGTACATCAACAAACAGGAGGAACCAGGTCCTATCCACTTTGTCAAGAGGCCATGAGAGTGTGGAATGGGCGATCTCCACCAACCGTTTTCTGATAGCAACGCACATCCCTGGTCGGTCCAACATTTTGGCAGACAAATTGAGCAAGACTATCCTTTCACCTTACTAGTGGTCTCTAAATGCTCATGTAGTGGAACAGATCTTCCTCCAGGTGGGGTCAGCCTTGCTGCGATCTCTTGGCATCGCCATCCAATGCGAAGTGCAGTCAGTTTTTTTGCTCTGATTCCCCCGACGGGGGAAGTCCCCAGAGATGCTCTTGTCCATGCTTGGCCACCTGGTCTTCTTTATACGTATCCCCTGCTTCCTGTCATGACAAAATTCTTACAGATCGCTTGTTGGTTGGGGAGCAGGGTTATCTTCATAGCCCCATTCTGGCCTCATCAAGTTTGATTCCCTTGCCTACGATCTCATCTTCTAGCTTCGCCCTGGATTTTGGATCCCATTCCGGATCTCATTCGTCATCCCTCGGGAATTCCTCCTCTGAATCTGGACAGCCTCAAGCTCACAGCTTGGTTGCTCCAGTTCCATTAGTTGCCAGGACTGTCAGTATCTCTTCCCCTGTTAAATCCATTCTGGTAGCGGCACACAAGTCCTCTACCAGAAAAGTGTACAGTAGTAAATGGAAAAGTTTTTCCATTTGGCTTCTCAGAGAAATCTGGATACTTTTACCACTCCATTTCCAGCGGTGTTAGACTTTTTGTCTCATATTTTCCACAGTGAAAGTCCAGCTGGCGACTATATCCCATTTTCACATAGGGGAAAATTCAAGTTCTCTAGCTGCTGCCAGAATTTGCAAGACCTTTATCAAAGGTACTTTTCTACTGAGACCTATCAAAAACCCTTCCCTGCCGTGGGATTTGACATTGGTTCTTCAGGCCTTAGTTGCGCCCCCGTTCGAGCCCGCAGCATCAGTTGACTTGAAATTCTTGTCGTGGAAGACAGCCTTCCTGGTAGCTATCACTTCAGCCAGGAGAGTGTCGGAGCTTCAAGCCCTATGTATGAAACCCCCATACCTAGTTTTTCATAATAATAGGGTGTCTCTCTGGACTAACCAGTCTTTTCTTCCTAAAGTTGCTTCGCAGTCACACATTAATCAGTCTATTCATTTGCCTGTTTTTTTCCTTAATTTTCAAAATAAAGGGGAATACAAACTTCGTTTGCTGGATGTTCACAGGCAGTTACGTTTTTACTTACATAGGTTCAAACCTTTCCGTAAATCTGATCAGCCTTTTGTTTCCTTTGCTAAACCCTTTTTAGGGGAAACCAGTTTCAAAAGTGACTCTCGCTAAATGGATTTCGCTTTGTATTTTACAAGCATATAAAGAACTTGGGTTACCAGAACCAGAAGAAGTTCATGCTCATTCTACCCATTCTATGGCTACTTCTGCTGCATTCTGGTCCAGAGTTTCCCTGGATAACATTTGTTCAGCAGCTACCTGGGCTTCCTCTCACACTTTTATTACTCATTATAAGCTGGATATGGTGTCTAGAGGAAGGGCTTCCTTTGGCTCAGCAGTGCTCTAGAATATCCTTCCTTGAGGGCCTCCCAAAATTTTGGGTAGCTGGGGACTCTGTCCCACAGGTTGATGATCAAATGAAGTTAACTACTTCAGATAAAGAAGTTATGTACTCACCATAATGTTCCATCTGAGTAGTTAGACTTCATTTGTCAGCAACCTTCCCTCCCTCATTCCCCCTGGTTTATTTCTCTGTTTGGGCTCGATTTCCTGAGTTTGACGAGCCTGGTGTATGTGTTCAGGTCTGGTATTTGATATCTTAGGTTGTTGTGGGTGGCAAACTCGATCTGAGGATTGGAAGGAGGTTGCAGTATAGTATGGGTAAGGGGGAGGAGCTTGGAGCTCGGATCGTTAGCTTGGTAAGCTGCCGGCTCGGATCCAGAACCCACAGGTTGCTGACAAATGAAGTCTAACTACTCAGATGGAACTTTATGGTGAGCACATAACTTCTTTTTATATAAATAAGTGCTTTCACTTAGAATCCGATGAAGTTGAAGAAATAGTGACATCATCTCCAGCTCCCCACACAAGCTACAGTAACCTTCTGTGCACATCTCTAATCAGGGCTGGTTTTAGACTAGGTGAGGCTCAGGGCAGACACCAAAACTAAGCCTATGTCAAAATTGACTTATGCAAGCTTGTTGTGTGGGAGCCATAAACATGCAGAAGTTGTGAAGGTCTGGATGTTCTGCAATGCATTTTATACCTTATTGTTTTGACAGAAAATTCAAGCTGAGCCAATCACAAAAGGGCCATTTAGTTTCAGCTATAAAACCCACACCCCAACAGGAAGCTATAGCTACTTCTGTGTACAGTACTGACATCTGATTGTGATAGAAGAGGATGGCCATGTAATGTAGTTCACACAAACAATTGCTATACATTAAAAGTATTTCAAGTTGCTTCATATGTTTCACATTAGTCCTGCAAAGCCAAGATAATGAGCAAGTAATAGCAGGCAGCTAGTCATTTTCCTCTCCGGACAGCCCTAACAATTATAGCTACTTTGTCTATGTACATGTCAGTTGTCCAGTTCAGTCATTCATCTTACTCCACACAAATACACACTAGTTCTGAAAGACAGATAGTAACTGTTTAAATTGAATAACACAAGGTCACCTTCTTTCAACAGACAGCTCCAAACCCCAATTAGAGGTTACAGCTACTTCTGTATGCACTTCAGATGTTTCTGGTAAATGACAGCCATGTATTGTATTCCAGATCTGTCAACTTCCATGCAAAGAGTAGCCACACATTAAAGTATCCCGACTTGCTTCACAGAAATCATGTTAACTCTGCTAGTGCACACTAGTCTTTCACAATTAGATACTGCCTGTATAAAATGAGAACACCTGAGAGTAAGTTACTTTCTGTAGACATCCCCTCACCTGCAATGATTGTCTTGGACACATTCAGAGCTTTATACATCTGTGGCATAGGGTTGTTTATACACAGCTCAATTTTGAAAATAAAAACACATTTATATTAGCTGATATAGTATTAAGCACATATTGATACCTGTTTTGACTACTGATTAGGGGCAGCTACAAAATTATATCCCAACAGGACTTATTGGCTAAGTAAAATTTTAAAACAAATTGTGGATGCTAATCTGTATTAGCTGGACATCACAATGCACTGAAGACTGTTAATCAGTTTATTATAATCACTACCTATATATATAGAGAGAGATTGTTTTATGTTGTTTATGATATTATAGCTGTTACCTCTATAAAATCCTTTCTCTGTGTGCAGTCAAAAGCATATTCAGACCAGAAATGTCAGATGACACACAGCAGTTGAAGGTGATGAAAAGCAAAATGTATGGTGAAGGGAACTACACCTGGAAAAATATTATAGTGGGTGGGGGATCAAGCACAAATGTGATTTTATTGATATAATCCTGATGCTTACATTAAAACTATCAAATTACTACTATAGTCATGTAGCAGCAACAATAACAGCTTCCTGGTGTGTGCAGAAACTATGCTATAAACAAACATTTCACATATACAACATAGATATGCTTTTTACATGTAATATGTGAGAAAACTCTACCAGTGTCAGCCTAAGAACAGTACTGGGATTTGGCACTTTATATGAGTAATTATGTTTCCTTAAAATGTTCTAAAATAAACATGCCTCATATTTCTGGATGAACATAACATAGTTTTTCTGTTGATTATTTAAATATTTGACAGTGTGTGTTTGCAGAGCAGCAAATCCATGTTAATCACAACAGTGCAAGGTTAAAGTCAGATATGAAATGAAACAACAACACAGCAGCATCATAAGATTTAATACAATGCATGCTGGAGGCTGACTTTTTATGGACCTATTAATAGACTTCTTAATATAGAAACTGGAGTCAGTGTTGGTTATATTGATTTATCAAAAGCTTGTGATAATATTCCGTGTTATGTAATTATCGATTGTTTGGTTAAATTAAGTATAAACTCATATGTTTTTATATGGGTATACAGATGGCTTGATAGAAGATATTAAAGAACAAAGAAGAGACACCTGTAACTTCTGTATTGCCATGGGGTTTAGTACCTGGTCCAGGTTTATTTAACTTTTTTTTTTTTTTACTTTACCAGTATGTGATATATTTATTTATTTATTTTATTATTATTTATTTTATTACATTTGTTAACTGGGTATGTCCAACTAGGCCAGGGGCCCATTTTCAGCGGAGACCCAGGGAGATAAGCTCCACAGTAGTGCACTACAACAAACTCCTGAATACAACAACAAGATACAATAACAAGCAATAATACACTGCAAGCAAATAGCACAAATGCAAGTTCTGGGAAATATTATATACAAAAAGAAATGAAGATACAAGTTAAGCTGGGAAAAGTAAAATTAAGTGGGGAAAAATAATTAACCTGGAGAGTGTCAGGAGCACAGGCAATGACTGGTAAGGTGTTCCTTTACGAGAGATTTGAACTGATTGAGTATAGGGTTTTTAGTTATGGTCTCTGGAAGAGTGTTCCAGAGTTTGGCTATTCTGTGTGAATACAGGGAATTGCCATGATAGTTGTGGGAGTTGGATACCTTTAGTAAAAGTTTTTTTGGAAGATCTGAGTTATCTATGGTGAGTACTAGGCTGAACTAAATGGGAGATGGAAGGGCAGTTGCCGGGATTATAGATTATTTTGTGGACTAAGGTTAGTTGAGTAAGTGATAAAAGGTTGGGGAGCTCAAGCCAGTTTAATTGAGAAAGAGCTGAACAGTGGTGAGCTCTATGTGGGTGATTTGTGGCAAATTTAGCGATATTATAACAAGAATCTAGGTTGTTGAGGTCCAATTTTTGAAGATTTGTGAATATGAGAGAGCCATACAGAAGGCTGGCTAGAAGGTGTGTGCGAGCAGTGGCTAGTCTGGCGTAGAGAGTTAGGAATGGTTTGGCCCTGTATAAGGTGCCTAGTTTGATGTGGACTTTTTGATAGTTTGGGCATCATGTATATCAAATTTGAGGTTGTCATCTATGGTAACACCTAAAGGTTTAGTGTGGTTTGTGGGTACTATCTTGGTTCCGTTTGTGGAGAAGATTAAGAGAGTGGTCTGGGAAGGTTTGAGTTTTTTGTTACTGAATAATATGATTTTGGTTTTGTTGGGATTTAGAATGAGTTGGTGTTGAGAGGTATGTTTCAATGTCCTGAAGAAAAGATTGCATTTTTAGTTGGAGTCCTTGGAGTGAGGTGGTAGAACAGATGAGTGTAGCATCATCGGCATACTGTACAATGGAGGCTAGATGAGTTGCCGAACTAAAGTTGTTTGTGAATATGATAAAGAGAAGTAGACCTAGACTAGAACCTTGGGGTACACCCACAGAGATAAGGAGTAGGGGGGAAAGAGAGTTTTCCCATTTTGTAGCCTGTTGCTGATTGGAAAGATAGCTATAAAACCATGTTAGGGATGATATAATGAGACCATAGGAAGACAGTTTACTAAGAAGAAGCTGGTGGGATACACTGTCAAAGGCTTTGGACATATCAAGAGAGATGGAAGAGACAAACTGGCCTTGATTCATGAGTTGATGGATGGTGTTAGTGAAGATTAGAAGCACAGTGCTGGTGCTATGTTTAGGTCTGAAACCGTGCAGAGAGCTGGAAAGGAGGTTATTGTTAAGGAAATAGTTAATTAGTTGGTTGTGGATGCAATTTTCTAAGATTTTTGCAAGGGGGAAAGGATGGCTATTGGACGAAAGTTGGTTCTTTGGAGGGTCCACCTTTGTGGAGGGGTATAATGTGAGATGTTTTCCACTGAAGTGGAACATATTGTTCTCTAACAGAGCGATTAATCAAGACTGAAATGGGGTAGGCAATAGAAGGAGCTGCAATTTTTAGAAATACATTAGGGAGTTTATCTGCAGCTGTGCAGCATGGTTTAAGTTTGGATAAGAGAGTCTTTATATAATTAGTTTGTATGGGTGTGAAGGAGAAAGGGTTGGGAATGTCTGTGGTAGGAGTGGGGACAGTAAGTGGCTGGATTGGTTGGTTGGTTAGTAGGGAGGAGACTGTGTTGATGAAGTGGGAGTTGAACTGAGCTGAAATAGCATCTAGGTTGTTTGAAGTAACCTGAGTAGGGGTTGAGGTTCGACCTGGGTTGAGGTGCTGGTTGATGGATAGCCAGAATTTTTGGGGGTTGTTTTGATTTTTCTGTTGGCAGGATAGGAAGTATGTTTGTTAGTATTTTCTTATATGTTTCTTTGTTAAGTTTCTTAAGTTGTTGATAAGTAAGGAGGTCAGATTTGTCTTTGGATGTATGGTAAAGCTGACCAAACGTTATCTCTATGCTTCATTAGTAGTTTGGTGTTTTTGGTTAGCCATGTTTAGTGATTGTGAAAGACATGCTCCTCTTACATTTAGAGCTTTATAGAGCTCTTCAGTGATGGATGTGTGATTAAGGGTGAGTATTGTACACTGCAAATATGTGACATGAAACAGTATGCTCAGCAGTTTTACTTTTCTTATTTATGTCCTGACACTGGAAAGTGGATGATCCAGGCAGCTGCACTGTTTTCAGAATACCTCTGGAGGTAACCTGAAAGCTGTAGCAGGGTACATTAAGAAGTGTTCGGTGGGAATATAAGTCTTAGTACCAGATTAGCAGCAGCTGAGGTGTACAGAGAGTGCTACTCAGCATATGCAACATAAACGAGGCAAATTATTTTTCTAAAGAAAGCAGTAACACCCTAGATATGCAAGGAGTAACTTTGTTTCTCTATTTCTTTTTGGTGATTCCTGTAAGCCTAGTCACACTGTATACCCTGTTGTTTTCCAAAAACAAGACAACGTCTTATAAGTGACTATTTCATCACTCATAGTCTCCAATTAAGTAATCATATAAATTGTCATAGTACCATGCAAACTAATGCAGAACTCTCAGTCACAAGAGCAAAGTAAACTACAGAGGTAGGAGCGATTCTGTTTATGTGATTAGTGTAGCAGCTGATAACTATGGGTAAAAACAACTCCAATAATTTATCATATAAGCTGAACAACCCCCTCCTGGTTTACCACACTGACAGGAGATGTGGCTTCCAGGCACTAAAACACTTGGAGTACAGGTTCCCCAAAAACTTGTGCACTTCTTTCTCCTTCTTTGTAGATCCTTCAGGCTTTTCCAGAGCTAACTTCATGAGCCCTTCCTGAATCCACAGCTTCTATTGTATTACAGCTGCCTCCCTCTGTGCTTAATTACCTTCCCTACCAAGTAATGCATTAAAGGGCCAGCCATCCAGAATACCCCAGTATGCCCTGACACTCAGTATTTACTTGCCTAATTCCCAGGGTACCTCCCGGACCATGCATGCCTAGCATACCTAACTGCACCTGTGTGTACCATCATTCAGGCTCTACCCATAATCCCCTTTCTGTGTTACAGTGAGTATGCGCTGATTTATCAAAATGCACAAGCGTCAAAACACAGCTGATCAGTGACAGTGTTTTGAAAATCAACATACATACAGAAAAATCCAAAATAATGAAAAAAAAAATCAGAAAAAAACACACAGTCTCTTTTTGCGATATTTTAACAAAACCCTACCACTAAATTCATATATAATTTGACGGAATAGTTATAGTGATAGTGTTATAGAAAGGGACGTCTCTCCCTTGCATACTCACCCTAATCCTCACCTACCAGTGCCCATAATCGCAGCCCTACAGCTTATCTTAAAAAACTGTTTTCCATAACATTACCATTACACAAGACTCGGCATATACTGCATACAGCAACACACATACACAGCATCACTAAATCTGTCCCCTTACCAAGCCCTTATCCTAACCCTTACCCATAAATACTCCCAGCCCCTAATGCCGAAATGTTCAGTATATATGTGTGAAAGTTTCAGCATTAAAATACCAAACCCACACTCACCTTACCCACATGCATTGGGTCTTCCCGCTTTCAACATCTGCAGCACTCAGTAACCTAACTGTTACTTAATGGCACACAAGAGATGAGACCACTTCCACACATTCTTTCTCCTCTGTGTACCACTGAGTAAGAGACCCTGTGAGGAAGGGGGCATCTTCCAGGCAGCCACAAGGAGATTTTTGTAATGTGCTCTAAATCCCTACATACCATCTGTGGCAGCTGTCATGAGAAGCTGAACTACAGACCCTGAACACATGCCTTTTTTTGTAAAATTAGCCCAGTTATAGCTTTACACTGATTGATGTAGCTGCACCTAAATCAACCCTGTTGCTGCTGGCTTCTCCCACTGTAGCACCAAGCCTCTTCTGCCTGTCAGTATAGCAGTCAGCTTCATTGCCTCACTCCCTTATTGGGTGGTAACTCAGATTCAGATGCTCATCTGTATCATTCCCAAATGATTACTCCTGTTCCCCAATTGCTAATCAATCCCAGGTTGTTTGGATTGTAAGCAGATTAGTCCTTTCCACAATAGAACTGTCATTGTTCATCTTTTTAATTTCTGTATCCCAAAAATAAAAAAAGGGTGACATCCTGGTATTGTGTCATAGTGGCATTGGGGACATTTTTAAAACAGAAGGTTTAATCTTTACTCCCATACTCTTGATTTAACATGTAATAACATCAATGCAACACATATGTACTTCCACATTCACTGATAGATGTCTGTTGCTATCTCCCCTGACCCATAGACAGACACACACACACACACACACACACACACACACACACACACACACACACACACACACACACTCATTTGGGACTCATTTGCAGGATGCCACAAGAGTACAGTGAGAGTTGTTAAAGAAATGTTTGGAAGTTGTAAAATTAAATGATACATTACCCTGAAGGTGGCTTTAATTTAGTCATAAATAGTGTTTGCCAGAATCAGTAGAAAAAATTAGGAGAAGGTATGTTATACAGGCTGGCATGATAGAAGATTACAGTTATTATATTTGTATTAGGAGGTGAAGCCGCGGTGGTGCAGCTGTAGCGTTGTTGCCTCACAGCAAGAGGTTCTCCCATTCAATTCTCGGCTGGAGCACCTTCTGTGTGGTGTCTGCATGTCCTCCCAGCGGTCGAGTGGCATTCAAAAGACATGAGTAGATTGGGCGTGCCTTTGTTGAAGGTTGGGCGTCAAGCTGGCACCTCAGCACCTGTAAAAAATCTACTGCCAATCATTAGCGGACCGGAGTTCCGCTTTGGCGACCCCTAACTGGGAAAAGCCAAAAGAAGAACAAAAGAAAACATATTTGTATTAGGAGGCAAGACATAGGACTTAATTCCTTTGTTTTATTTATTTTTATTTATTTTATATCTGTATTTTCTTCCTGTGGGTAAGTAGACTGACTTTTCTGACCCATGATCCAACCTCCACAAGGAGTACAATACAGCCAGTGAGCACAGATAACAATCTTTTACAGTGACACATGGACACAAGCTCAGTTTCCATAAAAGTTCAAAGGCAGGCACAACGTATGAAAGTGCAAACACTGACTTATAAGCACATTTTATTAATCAAAGGTTTTTATGGAAGTGTGATGGGACAGAAGACAGGGATCATTTGGAAATACTTTTTTAGGAATGTAATGAGTTGGCAGATTTTAAAAATTCCTTCAGCTTTGTCAGAAATGTTCAAGTAGCAAATTCTTGCAACTAAAGAAATTCTTTTGAGCAGAGACACAAGATATGAATTGCCAAGAAATGAAAGACTTTGCTAAGTTTAATGTTATCAGTTATAGAAACTGTAAATCAAAATGTAAGCTGACTGAAATTGAAGTACTGAATATTGTAAAGGAGATAGAGATGCTGGAGGTGGGATTTTTCAAAAGGGAAGGAGCTAACTACTTAGAAATAAATGGAATTTGTGGGAGAAATACGTGCAGAATAATGTTGAGCAGAATGATTGAGGTTTAAGGAAAGTAGGAATTGAGCAGTTAATGCAATGTTGAAGTGAATGATACTTGTTAAAAAAGACATCTGTATAATACATGAACATAAAAAATGTTTGCAATGGTTTGTTTTCTTTTTTTATTATTGCATGTGTAACTTTATCATTGTCTGCAATGTAAGAATTTGATAAAGGTGTTTTTAAAATATTTACATTGTCAATTTAAGATTGTGGTCTGTGTGCTTTAAAAACATTTGCATTGGCAACTCTTAAAAAATTCACTGGAGGCAGATATAAGAAGTAAACACAAATTTATTTGAAAAATAAAATGAAAATATAGCTCACTCAGTTTTTCATAGTTAGTTCCAAAAGTGCTTACACTATTTACAGTACCCTTTATGGAAGGTTCTCAGTACATAGAGGTAACTTCAGCAAGTTTACTTCACATAGACTCAGCCTCTTACAGCTCCTCAGCAACAACATTGTGAAGTAAAGTTTGCTCAGCCTTCCTTCTAGGTCCACAAGAAAGTCTTTGATGGCTCTTCATTCAGTCATATCCACAACAAGCATGAACTGGGCCATCCCATGCCAGTAACTACAAATTTTCAGGAAAATTCCGTGATCAGCTGAGGAACAGTCTGTTTTCTGATTTCCAGGCAGTTTATGTATCAGCAATTAGCCTCTCATTCTAGCTAATACAGTTATCTGGACAAATCTTGTGAGAATTTAGGGGCACAAGGCCTATTTTCCACACATGCATCCATTGTCAGTATAAAACTACTGGCTTAGGACTGCCACTTATGGATTGCTTGACCTGGTCTACTCCTCAGTATATTTACTGCACGTCTGTGGATGACAGTATACTAGAAAAACTGGAGTAATAAAGCCCAGCAGTATAACTTTGTATTGCCATCCTACTGTTTAACCAGCTATCGTATTGGGACATGATCATTTACTAGGTTAAAGTGTCTGACATTTACTACACACTAAGATGTGCCATATAGAATAACTTTCTGACCACAGTGGCAATGTGGTGGTCGAAGCTGAAGTGGCTGTCAACCTGGGTGCCCAGATCTTTTATGGCCCCTTCAGTGTTCAGTGGGCTCCCATCAACGTGGTAATTAGTGGGAACTGAGTTTTTTCTGACGGGGATGATAACACATTTTTGGCATTAAGCTTCAGGCCATGGTTCCAACATCAGAGAGGCCCTTTTGTAGGATGTCTGCATCACATGGGGATTTGATAATGACTCCTAGCTTGCAGTCATCAGCGAACTTGGTTAGTCAGAGTCCTTCTGTGTTGGCGTGGACTTCTGTGAAGTAGCTGCCAAACAGAAGAGGGCCCAGGACCGACCCCTGTGGAACTCCACTCGTGACTGATCGAGAGTCTGACTTGGAATCCTCAACCTTCACTCTGTGGGTCTTGTCTGTGAGCCAATTTGCAACCCACCTAGTGATGTAAGGGTTGATGCCTAGTTTGCTGAGTTTATCAATGATACCTGAGTGGGGAATGGTATCAAAGGCCTTGGCCAGGTCAATGTAGGCTGTATTCACTGCTTTACCCTGATCCACAGCCTTGGTGACTGCCTTGAAGAAGTCAACCAGGTTTAGCAGGCAGGATCTCCCCTTGACAAAGCCAAACAGTGTGGGGTCCAGAGTTTTGAGATTGCCTATATCTTTGTTAAGCAGGTCCATGATGATGTGCTCGATAGCTTTGCATACCAGATTCGCCAGGCTAATGGGGCAGTAGTTTCAAGGGTCTGTAGTTGGTCCCCCTTTATGGAGCTGTAGTAGTGCACCATTCATTAGGGACATAGCCTGAGGTAAGGCGGTGATTGAACAGGGCACACAGATGTGATGCCAGTTCATTTTGTAGCTCATGTAGGATGCAGCCAGGGATATTAACTTCTTGGCTTTGGACAATGCATCTTTTACCTGTGCCACAGAAATGGTGGGTGCTAGGCTTTCATCTGGTATTGTGATAGGGCGCTGGGGGGAGAGAGGGGTAAAGTTGGCACTGAATCTGTCAGCCAGTATGTTGGCTATATCTGTTGGCTCATTATAGGAGGTGCCATTGTGCAATAACTCAGAGCAAATCTGGGTATTGCCCTGGAGGTTTTTGATATAGATATAGAAGGCTTTGTGGTTGTTTTTGGTGTCAGACACAATTCTGCCATCATAGCTGTTTTTTGAGGATTTGAAAGGGATCTCAGCTTTTTGTTGAGACTGATAAGAGAGGTTTTCCAGTCTTGTGACTTTATTTTTTTCTGCAACAGTTTCTTCCTCCTGTTGTAGAGTTTATTGATGGCTGGGGACCACCATATTGGCTTCCTTTTTTTGGAGGAGAGCGTCTTCGTTTTATTTGGTATGGCAAGGTCCATGCATTTCTGTACATGCTCGTACAGTGCATTGGTGTATGATTCGGCAGTCTTGCAGCTATTTCCCATTGGCATGGGTGCCAAGAAGTTAGCCACCTCTGTTTTCAGGAGCCCAAAGTTGTATTTAGAGAAGGTTTCAGGGTGGTAACCTTAGCAGGAGTTGTAGGTGAGATGGAGATTTCCATGGTGATCAGTTTGTGGTCAGATTTAACTAGGGAGGAATTGACCATAGGTGTGGAGCAACGGTCTCCCATGTTGGCGATAACCAGATCGAGCATGTTGCTTCCTTTAGTGGGGGTCAGAATGAGCTGGTCCAGGGCATGGGAACTGATAAATTCCAGAAAGCATTGGGCCTGTACATTGGTACTTGAATAGTTTTCCCAGCTGATGGATGGGTAGTTGAAGTCACCCAGTGTGAGAGTATTGGGTTGGACCTTGATAGACTCCAGGGTGCTTAGAAACTTGGAGTGAGAGTCTAGGGACATGTTTGGGGTTCTGTAGCAGGCTATGACTTGTATCTCTGTCTTACCTAGTGTTAGTTGTACCTGAAGTAGTTTGAATGCATTATGCTGGGCTACCACTCGAGAGGTGTGCATATCCTTTAAGAATATGGAGACACCACCTCCTTTGGAGCTTCCGGACATATTCTGGGGCCAAAAGGTATGGA
Source organism: Protopterus annectens (assembly GCF_019279795.1). Classification (NCBI taxonomy): domain Eukaryota; kingdom Metazoa; phylum Chordata; order Ceratodontiformes; family Protopteridae; genus Protopterus; species Protopterus annectens. The sequence continues at coordinate 1,335,194,581 of NC_056728.1, read as the reverse complement.
ATGAGTTGTAGTCTGGGAGCGCAGGGGTGCTTTCTGCCTCTTTAAACTAGGTCTCCATTACTGCACAGATGTCGACATTCTCCATTTTGAGGAGAGCTTTCGAGCGAGTGCATCTTGAGATTTAGACTTCTAGCATTGAGCAGCATGACCCTCAGATTACATTTGTTTGTAGCTGTTACGGTGGAATTTTGGTCTTTGGAACACTGCCTTAAAAAGGCACCATAGGGGTGGCAAGAGCCTTAGCCAGTACCCAGAATTCCAGGGGTGACAGATGCAGGCCATCTCTGGAAAAGCATCGAGGTCTGTCTATCATGTCAACCCAGGCAGACAGATACTGGATCCCCTTAGAATGACACCAGAAACTTAGCCAATTGTTGAAGTCAATCATTTTCTGCTCATACTATGGTATAATTCTGGGTGACAGTAGAATACTTCTCAGGGTTAGGGTCATACCTGCCTGAGCCATGTAATCCAAGAGTTCCATCACATCTCTTTTCATGTAGTCCAGGGTGGTACGTCTCAAGTCATTCACACCCACATGGACAATGACTGAGTCATATTTTTATTTGTTGTGGAGTGACCTGAGTGCATGTGTTATGTGGCAGATCCTGGCACCTGATAGACAACTGACTGTCACCTTCTCCTTGTTCATCCTAGTGAGTGGGACATCAGTGTGCCTCACAATTGAGTCTCCTATGATTAGTACTTTGGGCAAAGTTTTTTGCCTTAAGGGCTTAGGTTGAGAGGCACACTGTGGTGGTGAGCTATGTGTTCTTGGGTTGGTGTTGTGGTGGTGGAGTGCATTTCTGTCTCAGGGGTCTCTGTTGTTTGGGTAAGTTTTTATTGAGAGCCTCCGTGAAGGTGGGTGTATGGTTTGTGTTTCTATGTGTGGGTTGTGATGGTTTGTGTTTTGGAGGGCTGTGTGTTCAATGTAGTGACTGCAGGTGTTGACCTTCTCCTCTTGACCAGCTAGTCCGGTCTTGGTCGGAGCGTGCACTGCTTCCAGTTTGGTGATATAAGTGCATCTCTCACATTTATGAGTGTTGGGAGGTAAGAGGAGAGGGTTTTGTGTGTACATTAAACAATTGTCACACTGTCTCAGAATGCCCAAGTGCACCAGGTTATCAGGAGAAAGCACAGGAAATTGCCCTACAGTCATACCAGGAGGGATGGTCATAACTAATAAGTACTGGTGCTGTTACTGCTGAAGCTCTGGATGCTGCAGACCTGTATTTAAACTATGCTACTCAATTTTCAGGTTAAGAACTCAGTAAGAAAAAACTCACAATGAAGCACAGATTAATCACTTATAGTCAAAAGAGTAGCACCTGCAGTATGAAAAAAAACAGTTAAAGAGCAACTAGATTAAAGCATCTGACATTTACTACTTTAGTGGTATATCTACTGCAGGTCTATGGATGACAATGTACAGGAAGAACTGGAGTAATAGAGCCCAGCAGCGTAACTTTGTATTGCCATTTTGCTGTTTTATCAGCCATCATAATGGTACATGAGCTTTTACTTAAAGTGTCTAGTAGGTAGTACTTTAGTAAATAAAAGGTCGACTTCACAGTCGTATTCAGTTTCTGACTACTTTTTCTCTACATTGCTTATCTTTTGACATGTAACATACAGACAGTTCCTCACCTTGAATGTCCTGGAATAATACAGATCCCAAACTTACTTCTACACAAAATAAATCCCCCTGTAAACTGAGGAGTCATTAACACTGGTTCAGAACATCATAATCTTTTCAGTTCATTAAATGTTTTGTCTCCCTCAAGTGCTTTACATTTTGTCAAAGCTGTTAAACATCAGACAGTAGTGAGAAAATTAAGTCATATTTTTTTAGTACCCCAGTAGTGCAAGGAAGGTCATCATCTGTCCTTTAGTCAAGGGTATAGGCTAGTATTTATAGCTTGTATTTGTTTTTCTATTTGTCTTACCATCCCTCTTCCTATGAGGAGTCTCAAACATTTGGCCCAGCACCCTTTTCTTAGCTTTCACAGTCAATGCTGCCAGCCATGTAGATGCTTACACACCCTGCATTTTTGGTAAGTTAGGCCTGCAGTACTCTGAATGGTTGACTGTAACATTTAGGTGTGCAGCTGCATATCATAAGTGGGACTTCAGTATTTTATCCATTGGTCTCTGATAGATGGCTGGACCTCCATGAAATAAACATTTAGTATATAGAAAAACTACTTTTTATTTAGTAGAGGGAAACCCCTTTATGAATTTAATATTGTTAAGTATCATATTTTTTTAGGTTCTCTATCAGCTTAACAATTCTGGATATGTAATGGGTTGTACTTCTTTTAACTTAAGCTGCAATAGTATTTTTAATATTTCACAAGCATTTCTGCAATTATCTGTAAAATCAGGTGATGTACATATATGCTATAACTTCAACAAAGATTTACTGTCAGTGTGACCAGTACACTTGTTTCTGCTTGTTTAAGGTCTGTAATCTATTAGCTTTTTATTTAGAAAAAAAATCTAAGTTGCTCACAGCTGCCCTTATTTGTGTGATTTTTGTAAGGAAGTAAAAAGTGTACTGATAAAAAAGCCTCATAGCGGAACCATTGAGTTACACACAGCTGAGTCTGTGTGTCCATATCTTATTATGTAAGTGCCAAGAAAAAGTAAAAGTAACTTGCTAAGTCTTTAAAAGTCTAATGATGTAAAAAGAATCTAAACATTTCCTTGGTGGGAAGTAGAGTTCAAATTCCTTGAGTGTCAGTTGCCTGAAGAAAAGATGTTGGGGAACATAATGCTGATCACTGTTTTAAATATGAACTCATTGGTGGCATGACTTTTAAGTGTGTGTAGCAATTATTCCCTTCTTTTGGGAGATTTTTTCCTTGTTCAAGTTGGTGCGACCATGGAATTGTCATATATAATTATGTTCAGGGATGTAGGACACGTGCCTCCCTACCAAAACAGTTAAAGTTAACTTTTTCATCCTTCTGTGTTTCAGCCATTATTTTTCAGTGTTTCTGATGCTTGGGGCTGTGCAGTTCAGCGACTCATAGTAGAACTAATCTAAACAGTATGGTAGGTAGGCAGATCGCTATGTAGTCTGTTGGATACCTACATCAAACTTTCACTCATTCATTGTCATTCATTTATTTTTCCCATACATTTATTTATTTGACAAGATTTGTGAAATGGGGTAGCGTACTAGAGAAAACCCACAAACTAATGCAAAAGTGACACACTTTTACCAAGCAAGAGTAAAGGAATATATGGCTATATATGTGACATTACAAAACCAGATGCTGGTAATTTACAATACATACGTGCTGAATATGAAAAGAAAAGCATTCTTTATTCAGTATTCTTTCTATGGACTCTGAACTTACCTCATAAACTGCCACTAAGACAATAGACAGAGATATACAGATGCAAACAGCGAGTGTCAGAGAAAGAGTTGTATCTTTAGTTATCGGGCTTATACCTTGTAGTGGAACCTGGAAGTCATAATGCATGCATTTTTGGGGGACATTTTACAGAACTTTGCAGTTTCTTAGCAAATGTCAGAGAACATGCCATTTATGTACCATGGCTTTCCATACTCAAGTGTGAAATCTGTAGCATATTCTCTTGCTAATTAATAACACAAATCATCTAAAAGTACTTGGAAAGGTGAGAGCTCATTTCTGAGAGACATCGATTTGTTTCATCTGATGTACTATATCTGTTTCATGATAATTGCTAATTATAAGTAAAATAATACACAAAGAGCTAATGTCTTATGTGAGGCATGTGCCCATCTCTTTAAGGATTCAAGCCTTTCTGATCCTAAAGTCCTTCAAGAGCTATTAATCTTTCTTGTTAGCAATGCACTGCTTTTATCTTTTGAGTCAAGCCTAGATATTTCTGAATATTTCTTGACATATTGTTCTACTTATAACTCTTACAGCAACTTGTTCTGTAAAATGAAACTGATAAAGTCTTAATCCTTATTAAGTATTTCATTTGAAGAGTGATGCTGTTATTGGAAGAAATAGTATTCGTAAATAGAGACAGCATAATAAGATGTCTATAAAATGTTTATTTCAGCACACCTTTTCTGGGTTGTGAATAAGACTGAACTAGCCTTAACCTTTTTTCCAGAACCATAACATAGTGCATAATTTTACCCGGGATTTATAGCAACACAGTAAGACAGGGGGTAGATATTTAATCTTTCACCCATGGTGGATATGTTTGGTAAAGAGGGCAGAGCTTGAGGGACCAAACTAGAAGACCCAACTTGCAATATGAGTTACTTACTACCGTAGTGTGTCACTATTGTACAATGGCAATATTTAAGAAAAAAATGTCATACCTTTGTAGAAGTTACACCATTGCACATACTCATTTGTTATTGTATTGAGTGACGTGCCCTGTTCTGTACATTTGAATTTCGAAGCTCCTCCCAGTTTCATCTCATCTGCTCACACTAGAGAGTACTAAAGGTTAAAACTGGGAAGACCCTTCCCTTAGAATTTTAAACTTTCAATTATACTCTTTTTCATTTCCTGCAACCACTTAAATGCACATTGCAATACGTGCAGTACCTAAAGTATTAACCTCTTTTTTCATCTTACTTTTAAAACCTGCAACATCTGGGGCCAGACTACTGATCACTGGTAGCCTACAAACCACATTTCAGAAATGACTAGTGTGTTTGTTTTGCTCCTGGTGAAAGAAGGAGCAGAAGGCCTTTATTCACTTATCTTCTTAGGGCCTACCAATCCTACTAGAACGCCTGATAACTGTTTCTTAGGATCCAGCTTATTATTAGTGCTGCTGTATTGCTCCTGATGAGGGAAGGAGCACAGACATAAATTCCTGACTGTCTCCGACTGGCAATGAGCGTGGAACTTCCTGGGTTGGTCTGATTGCTGTTTTGGTGGAAGCCTCCTCAGTTTTAACTTTGGACTGTTGTGCAACCTATCTGTCCTGTGCTGAGCAGCTGTATGTGCTGTCCATAGCATCTAGCAAGACAGAGCTACAAGAAGCCTACATTCCCCTGCAACATACGGAATGAGACTGATGGCCATCAAAGTGCCCATCACCTGCTTAACAGGAGCCAACTTTGGATTTTTATCTATAGTTTTGCTTCTGGTGAGTGAAGCTGCAGTGAGACCAGCACTTTTAGCAGGCAGGAAGTAATCAAAAGGTGAATCACCACAATTTTTCATTTTTGGCAAACCTAATTCTGTCTTTTCACTAAGTACTGGTTCGATTCTCAGCTAGAGCGTCTTCTGCGTGGAGACATGCGTGAATGGGCGTATCTTCGTTGAAGGTTGTGCATCAGGGCTGGTAACTCGGCACGTAAAAATCAACTACCAATCATTAGCGGACCGGAGTTCCGCTATGGCGACCCCTAACCGGGAAAAGCTGAAAGACTCAAGCACTGGTAGATTTGCCACTATCAAAAATAGCTTCAGAGTGTCAGTCTAATACTTCATCCCTACATTTTCAGGGTCTACTATCGAAACCTTCTTCCAGTCCCTGACTACTGTAGCCATCCCTAGTCGTCCACTCTCTAGGCTCTAGCAACATGACTCAACAGTCTGCTGTCACCATATTTGCAGTATATCTCACTACATTAGGTGTTCTAAATGGTGTAGTAATAGCCTTTTACTTACTGATTGTTCACTGTTTCTGTCTGTTAATAGTACAACTTCTGAGAGATGTAAATATTTAAGAAACATGGAGGCAAATGTCTTACATCATCCTGTTATCAGTAAACATCATACCTTAACAACATCACATCAATCACAACACACAACTAAAGTCATAACTTATGATGAGGCTGTAAAGAAAGGTTTGACAAAGCCTCCAGGAACATGGTCTGAAATATCTCATTCTCCACTGCAAAAAGTGAGACTCATTCCTTCTTCAGTCACACATAATGCAAACCAGTCAGGTCACTCAAGAGTCATCAGGAAAGCATGCCTAAGCACATAAGGCCCGCTAAGTCTTTTTATACACAGGGAAATGTATTAGTCAGTTGACTTTGTAGTTAGGCATACAGACTTCACACTTACTAGAATAGACAAGATTGTGGTGTCTGTAAGCTGCTTGTCCAGTGCCAATATCTGTGCTTTTACAATGACCCCAAGGTCCCTTAAACTAGAAAAATATACATACATACTTGCATACATACATTCATTCAAATATTTCAGGCACAGGCACTAATGCCCTTCTAACCTGCCAGTATACCAAAACAATCATTCCAGTAAGCGTCCAAGTTGTTCTTAAAACTATCTAAACTTGTGTTTGCTTGAACATAATTTGGTAGTCAATGCTGTGGCATCAACTACTCTCTCAGAGAACCAATTAATGCATCTCTTATTCCTATATAATATCCTGCGTAGGTCATGTGACGATTCTCTATCTCTCTTTGATAACCCTAAAAATTCGAGGTAGTTGTATCTAAATGTCCTACATACCTGAATAAGGTTTCCTGTTAAATATCTCTATATACAACCTAAACAAGTATGGGCATAGGACAGAGCCCTGTGGGATACCCTGACTCTTACCTAGAATCTCACCTGTCCAATTGCTATGTGATACTTGCCATATCCTATTTGTAATCCATGCAGCTCTCCATCTTATCAAGAGTACCTCAATATCTAGTTCTAGTTTATTGATCAGTGTTTTGTGTATGACCCTATCAAATGCTAAAGTTAAGTCTGTACAAATTACATCACAGTACACTTTTTCATCTGTAGGCGTTATTATATTAATATATTATAGAACACCATGTTACAGTAGTTGCAGGTCTATTTTCAGCCCATACATGCTGATATATGGTATGGCAGTAATTTAACCTGTATAACCGCATGATCACTGCACATCAAAGGTGGTAAAACTTGACGTGAGGTAACAGTAATTTCCTTAGGAATACCAACAGTGTCCAGTATGTTCCACTGCCTGGTGCGTTTGTTTACAATCTGTGGCAATTGTTGCTCTTGAGCATTTGTTGTAAATAATTCCCTTACTAATGTTGTATAATGTTTCTATACATTTAAGTCTTCCTCCTGTGTTTCATGCAAGAAATGTTTAAATTCCTCTAGGTCATCAGCACTTGACTTTGCTGGTCTGTATACTCCAGCAATTGTAATCTGTTCCAGGTTTGTGTTTATTGTCACAGTTACGGAATTTACAAAATTGGTGTTATAATCAAAAGTGTAATAACCACAAGTCTCATAGCAATATTTAATCCCTATCATAACATCTCTACCTGATTGTTTTCATTGTTAAAATGTATGTTACAGTAAAAGTATTTATACCCTGACAGAACTGGTTTCCAGTCCTTGTTCTTTAACCATGTTTCACAAGCAATAACAGCATCAAACTTATGTAAATATAGTAAATCTTCCAGTAAAAATACTTCATTACTAATGCAACGATCATTATCAACCAGCACAATTAAATTACATTTTGCTATCTGTGAGCTGTTAAATTTCTGGCCTGGCAAAAATCCTGGTGGTGTTATTTAGGGACTGGAGGAAGATTTGTAACTATAAACCTGTCTTGTGGCACTCCCCTATTAATAAACGGAATGGATAACAAGTAAGAAAAACAATGAAATATTGTAAGAACTCCCCATTCCCCAACTTAAAGCCACGTTTAAAAATGCCAGCAGTGAACATAGGAGCACTATTAGAAAGTGTAAAGAGGACAAGCTTAAGGTGATACAGATACCAAAGGAAAACACACATCGTTCCTCAACAACTAAAGGCGAGACATATACCAAAGGAAACAACACGTATTTCCTTAGTTATGTCAGAAAATTAAGGATTAATGCCCAACAATGCACTGAGTTCATCCAGAATAATAATATCACACATTCAGATCCCAAGGATGTAGCTAGTATACACTAGCAGACAAGCGTAGAGCTAACTTTATCTCCCCTGCTCATACTGTTGCCCCCAGTATCCCTAAAAAATGAGTTTCCCCTGAAATCACCATGGATAACATCTTAGAATCCCTGCCAAAGGTTCAAACTAATACTTATGTGGGGCCAGATGACATAATCAAACTGGAATCTCATCAGTACCAAGTACTGACAATCCAAGCTACTACTTAAAGTGTGCAACCTCAGCCTGTCCACAGGGTTTGTGTCTAGCACCAAGAGAATAGCCACTATGAGTCTCCTATTCAAGACTGGCCCCTCTACACACCAGGTCATTAGAGGCCAGTCAGTCTTACCAGCTTTATATGAAAAATCATGGAACATATATCATAACAGAATATTTATTGTTTATGCTGCAAACATTCACAGGAACAAATTGTATTTATGTGTTTATTTTATTTATTTGTTTGACATTTATTTACAGGGAAAGTCTGCCTGGGTCAAAATAACCCTTTTTCAGCAGAAGCCTGGGGAGAAAAGTTCCAACTTACAGACAATGTACATACATATCATTACATCTCTGCTTTATACAGTAGTTAGGTAGTTTAACTTCATATAGAGAAACATACCTTCAAGCATTTTAACTTTGCATACAGGGTATCACATTCAAACCTCCATGTACAAACATATAATACATTCTTTTCTTCAGTAACATATAAGATAAGTATTTTACATTCTTTCATAGGGTAATGCATGTTATTCCACAGTACTTCCTTGTAGTTTGACACAGGGATATGTTGTTGAGTGGTCATTACATTATAATTGAAGAGAGAATGGAATTAGGAATGAGATTAGCTGAAAGGGCTACTATATTGATATGGATTTTGGTAGTGTTAGTCCAGAGGATAGAAATGTAGAAAATAAAATAGCCTAGAGGAGAACAACCAAGGGTGGAAATGGTATGGCGAAGTTAGCCAGGAGTTGAGCATAAGCATAGCCATGTATTATTTACATGTTGTTTTAGAGAGGATTTGAAGGCTTCCAAGTTAGTAATTGTTCTTGTGGATAGGGTGAGAGAGTTCTGGACTTTAGCTACAGAGTAATAATATAAGCTTTGTTCTGGTACTTTTGAGGGATTGAAAATAGCCAGACGTTTTTTGTCTTCAGACCTTAGGGTTCTGTTTGGGTGTAAGGATTCATTATGTGACTTATGGCTGGGCATACGAAAGGTTTATAAATGATGTGTAAGGTTATGTGCTGGACGTAATAGAGGTGGTTAGGGAGTTCAAGCCATTGTAGCATATGTAATGCTCTACAATGATGTGTTTTGGTCTTTGAGTTAGTGGCAAACTTTGGCCACTTTTTTGTAACAACGTTCTGTTTTGGATGTGATAGTGGACTGAAGGTTAGTGAGAATTGTAGTATCATATAGTAGGGAGGGGAGAAGGAAGGTTTTGGCTTGAGTGACTTTGGTCGATGTATTCAGGAAGTGTTTCTTCCTATAGAGGATGCCTAGTTTCTGGTGGGTTTTCTTAATATTATGTTGGGTGTGTAGATCAAACTTAAGTTGATTGCTGATGATAACTCCTAGCAGTTTAGTGTGGAGGACTATTTCAATAACAGCATTGTCTGCAGAATGGATTTTGAACTGATTTATGTCAAGAGAGTGATTTTCTGGCATAAAGAGAAAGAGTTTATTTTTTAGGGTAAAGGAAGAATTGAGAGTTAGTGAGCCAGGTTTTGATAGAGGTAAAAGTTTGTTGTGCGATGGGGTGCAGTTGGAAAAGTGTGGGAAAGGTGGAGATGATAGTAGAATTATCTGCATATTGGATGAATGTTCCTAGGGATGAGGAAGTGCACAGGTTTTGTTTGTAAAAATATTAGTGAGACAGGGGCCAAGGATGGAACCTTGTGGGGCTCCAGTGGGGATGTGAAGAAAGGGAGAGATGGTATTTAACCATTTTATATCTTGTTTTCAGTTGTTTAGGTGTGAGAGACTGTGTTGAAAGCTTTTGATAGGTCAAGAAATAATGCTGATGCAGGGTGACCTTTGTCTGTAGCCCTATTTACAGTGTCAGTGAAGGATAGGGGGGCTGCGGAAGTGCAGTGACCTGACCAGAAGCCATGTTGTGTATGGCTAAGTAGGCTATTTTGCAGTAAGTATTGCATAAGTTGTTGGTGGATGCATTTTTCCAGTATTTTGGAGATAGAATGACTATAGGTCAGATGTTAGTTAGCTCAGTAGAGGTTCCCCCTTTGTGAATAGGAATAATATGTGACATTTTCCAGATGTTGGGAACTGTGGATTCAAAGATGGATCTGTTGATAAGAATATTGATGGGGTATGCAATTGAGTCAGCAGCTAATTTCAGGTACTGCAGTAGGAGGTATCTGCTGAAGTAGAACAAGGTTTAAGTTTATGCAACATTTTTTTTTTTTTTTGCTTTTTTTATGTGACTTGTAGGGATGGATTGAAAAGAGAAACTGGCTGAGTTATTAGAATGGGGATTTAGGTGGTTATAGTGGCGGAAGGTCAGGGAGTGAAGGTGAGGGAGGCATAATGGTAGCTGTGGAAGTAGAGGAGGTGAGGCCGGTGTTGGAGGAATTTGAGATCAAGGATGCTATAGATTGTGTAAAGTGATTGTTGAAGTCATTAGCTGTTTGTAAAGGTGGGGTATCAGGGGAAGGGCAATGTTCTTTTTTGGTCTTAGGGTTAAGTAGGGATGAGATGGAGGACCAGCATTTTTGGGGGTTAGATCTATGCTTGTGTTGTATGTGGGTGTAATATAATTCTATCTCTTTGTTCACTTGCTTCTTTACTTGGTTGCGGATTTGTCTGAAAACTAGTAGATTTTCCTTATTTTTATTTTATTTCCAGTGATCGCAGGCTGTGTCCTTTCTTTTCATGAGATTTTTACATGCTTTGGTTAACCAAGGAGCAGGATTGTTTTTGCTTCTTTTTGTGTATACTGGAGCAAGGGTGTTAAGTATACTTAGAAAAGTAGTGTTGAAACACTATGCTGCTGTGTCTAGTGGGAAATGTTTTAGAAGTGACCAATTTATATTCTTTAATAGTTCATTAAATTTATCTTGAAAAAGTTAGTTAGTTAGTTAGTTAGTTAGTTAGTTAGTTAGTTAGTTAGTTAGTTAGTTAGTTAGTTAGTTAGTTAGTTTAAATTTTAGGTTAAGAGTCACTGGATTTAAGTGTATGTTAAGGGAGAGAGATTTTAGTTGGGAAATAGAAGAGTTTGCTTTGGAGGCTCTTCGGATATTTAGTGTGACTGTGAGAGTTCTGTAGAAGTATTGATTGTATTAGATATTGTTTCTTTGTTAAGCATGTTTGCACTTTGACATACTTTGTATAGTGTGCAATGATATTTGTAATTTGTTGTTGTTGTGGTGAATGAGTAAATGTACTTTGTACAGAGGAGGATATTAGAAATATGTCTAACAGGAAGAGACAACCGATTAGGATTGCTAGTGAGATGCTTAGAGATCAAGACAATGAAGAAGATCCATCATTATACTACTCTTCTTAAAGATGGTTTTGGTTAAAATGAAAATGTTAGAAGAAATGCTGAAAGGGAAAGGTTGTGAGTTAGATATAAAAGGAGAGGAAATTCAGTGGCATGCAAAGCAGCAAAGTGGAGTATTCAAGGGATTACAGAGGGTAAGATAAAAGTGGAGCTTAGGCAGTATGGTAGGTGATAGGAAAGGTTTGGCACTGTGCCAAGGGGAGAAGGTAAACAAGAAAGAATTGGAGGGAATTAAGGATTAAGAGTGTATTAGGAAGGGGAATGGTGGTCACCAAAGGATGTAACACAGGTGATTTGGTGATGTAGTGAAGATGTACTCTGCCTGATTACTACTCAAATTGGAAGGGTTGTTAAATAGGAGAGATAGGGTGAGATACTGTAGGACAAAATTATCTGTTTCCTGCTGGTCTTTTGCCAGGCTGTAAGGCCTATAACATTAAAAATAAAAGATGAAGTAATGCATTACTGAATTTCTTAGCATTATGTAGTACTGACCTTCTTAGCCTGTATGCTACCCAGAACCAAAAAACGATGGATGTGCAGGCTCAAATAACCAGAACCAAACCAAAAGGTGTGCTAGGAAAATCCAAATAAAGGTCTGAAACACGAATGAGCACTTTATTCAAAGCGAATATAAAAGCAACAAGTCACAACTACCCAGGCTGCATAGAATGCTCAGTAAAATGGCAGACTCATTAAGGAGATTATGAAATGTAAGTATGTCTGTTTTGTTCTTTTGAAAAAGTATACTCAGGATATGTTAGTTTTATTTTCATAAGGCTGTGCATGGTATTTTGATTGTGTGACAAATGTGGCTGATGATATGGGAAAGTAATGAATGTCTAGTGTTGAGGGGTTATATGTGCATACAGTTTTTGTAGTTGGAAGTAATCAGAAAGAATTAGTAAGGTGTGAAGGGTGAGAGGGAGTGCAAGATTTTAGATGGAGGTGAATAGATGATCCTGGAGGACATGGTTGTGAGTCTGATATGTGTGGGATGTGATAGCTGTGTGACTGCTGTGATACAGTGTAGTCCAATTACATGGTAAATGGCTGGTAGTTTTAGGTTTAAAAACACAGGACATATTTATTTTTACATAGTGGATGTCATGGCAGTGTCGTTGGATTCTTTTGGTTATACTTGGGGTTAGTGCATAGGGCATATCAGCTGCAATAACATAGGTAGGGGAGGGTGAAAAGAGCAAAAGCCCTGGGTGCAAAATTTTGGGGTGCAATCAGCTGATCCCAATTACTCTTTAATCTAATATCATTTTTTTTGGGGGGGGGGGTTCGGTCAAACCTGAGCACTGTAGCACTCTGTGGTCAAAACTACAACAGCTGCTTGCTACATTGCAGCAAACAGTTTGCTACCATTTTTTAACTTGAACTTGAACACTGTAATGCTTCATGCAGGCAGGGTATAAATTGTAGCAACTGTTCACTACATTTGTAGCAAGTAGTTTGCTACAGATTAAAAATGATTTTTTTAACTAAAACACAAGAACCACTGTCAACAATGTATGCTGATAATCTCACAGTAGAAACAACCAGTTTCTCCAGTACGATGTTAAATAAAAAAGCTGAGTATGTAGCAGAAAAGATGGCTTTATAGGGATATACCTGTAATATACTTACAAAAGTGAAACAGTATGAATGTAGTATTAAGTATAAAGTTTGACTTTAGAATGGCAATGGTCTGTACCACATAAAAAGATGTAGCATTTTAGAGAGTGATAAGGTGACACGGTTTCAGAATACATTAGTGACAGCCACAGTTTGAGTTCTATAATGTGCATTCTGTGAATGAGAAACAAGCAATGCTGACAAGCATCAATGATGCTGAGTTTTAAAATACAGCACATAATATGAACTCAACATGAAGTGAGAGACAAGCAGTCTCTGAATGTTAATGGAAAATACAGTTTTGTACTGAAACAGAAGTACATGAGGCTGTGGTGGTGCAGTGGTTAGCGTTGTCACCTCACAGCAAGAGGTTTTCCTGTTCGATTCTCGGCTGGAGCGCCTTCTTTGTGGAGTCTGTATGTCCTCCCCATGGTCAAGTAATGTTCAAAGGCATGCAGGTAGGTACGTGCGTGAATGGGTGTGCCTTCTTTGAATGTTGGGCGTTGGGCTGGCACCTCAGAACTGTAAAAATACACTGCCAATCATTAGTGGACCGGAGTTCCGCTGTGGTGACCTCTAACCGAGAAAAGCCAAAAGGTATTAGGTTTAGTACTGTAACAGAAGTACATACATTCTGTAGTGCTCCATGCAGGCAGGATATAAACTGTAACAATTGTTTGTTACAATTTAAAAATATTTTTTTCTAAACTAGAACATGACTGCTGAAGCACTTCATTTGGGCAGGTTTAAACTGTAGCAACTGTTTGCTACGGTTTAACTGAATATTTTTTTTAATAAAATATGCTAAAGGAGGGTTGGGGACGGGGCACAAAAATGGGACCT